>NC_056729.1:451822873-452197873 GCF_019279795.1 Protopterus annectens
CACTTTAGTGAAATGAGATTCGGTGAAATGAGTTTTCAGTAATTTGAGCTTTCAATGATTTGGTCAAGGCAAACTCAAATTAAAATTCAGTGAAATGAGCTTTCAATGAAACAAAGTAGAACTATATGTATATATATATATATATATATATATATATATATATATATATATATATACACACACACACTGTGCTTCTCAGTTCATATAGGTATACATATATATACTTGTGCATGCATAAAATAGATGTATACAATATAATAGCATTTACAAAACCAGTGTTAAAGATAAGACATCACTATCAGGTGGTATAGAGATGTAGACCTCATAAGTGAAAAGGAAAAATAAAGGAAAAAAGTCAAGGAAGGGTAGGGTGTTATCATAGACAGAAGTAAGGGATTTAATAAGGGTTTTTACAAAAAAAAAATCAAAGCAAGGGAAAGAGGAAATAGAATGTAAGTTAAAATGCATCCCTAGTAAGGAGGATAGCTCAGGAGGAAATGAAGAAAGGTCTGAGTTCATGCAATCCTCAGAATTTAGATTGGTGGGTGAAAGTGAATTAAGTCTGGTTTTGAGAGGAAGATTAATGGTTTGTTTTTCCACTGGTGGGATATGAAATTCATGCCATACCCTTCTCCTGTGTACTGATGTCTCAAGATTCTGCAGGATGGCTCATGCCTCCTAAAGTGATGATGCTGAAAACTGACCATGGTTGGTTATGATATGATTTAACAAATGTTCACCCTGTTGAGGGGTGCCCCACCTATCAGTAGGAAGAAATAAATGCTACCCTGGGTTGATAATATAGATAGTTAGAAAGAATACTCCAACCAGGAGAAAGGGAGAAATGCATTCTTTCCAGGTTGGTGCTGGAGATAGGGAGAAAGGAGTGCTTCCATGAGATGATATCCTGGATGAAGAATGGGGAAACCAGAACTTTTCAGTCGGTTACTTTGATGTATACAGAGCTTCTGTTCTGTGCAGGACTAGTATGACTGCGACAGTGTCCAGTTTAATAAAGTAAGGGTGATTAGGATATCATGCGATATATTAGATTAGATTAGATTGTAATAAATTGGGTAGCTCAGATGCCCACCATCTCTCTTCTTCCTGGTATTATTATTATAACCCTCATTTGCAATGCAGAAGGAGTTGGAATTTATGTAATTATGCAATGCAAGGAGAGGTGGGTCAATAAAACTTCTATGACAATGTAGTATATAAAGGACCTCAGAGGTATTTGTGATTATTACTGAGTGTTTACAATCTGTTAGAACTGCACCTGGTAATAAACAAATGAGTTCTGGACAACACCATTGAAGTGAGTTTATATACTTTGAAGAAGGAATCTTATTCACTGTAGTTTTTGCAAAATTTATAATCTATAGGTTCATAGGTTCATAGGTGTTTACTAGGCTTTTTAAGCCTAGCCATGCATCCCAAATCTCTGATGAGTTCTGATACCCTTGAAAAGTATAACCATGGGCATGGGAGATTAAACATTTACAGGTTACCTGTTTGCATCAGAGACATAGGTGCCAAACCAGGGATGAATTTCCAGTTTCCCATCCAATTGTCCAAGTTGCACTTGAACTGGATTAGTGAGGAACTCTGCTTTACATGGATGGCGAGTGTGTTCCATAGACAGGGTAGTCTCTGGGATACATGCTTATCTCTCCAGCAGGTCCTATTTATATCACAGGCAAGATTTAAGTCATTAGAACAGGTAAGTCTGGTACTGTTTGTTTTGTGGATATGCAGGAAGTCCATCAGAGCCGTGCATTAATTGATTCAGCTACATAAAAATAAAGGTGAATTGTATGATGTTAAAAATGACAGGTCAATTTGTGTGCTATCTTGTAGCAGAAAAGTCATGCAACGATTGATATTTGAGAAGCTTTGCAAGAATATTAGGGAATTGTGTATTGTCAGTATTAATTCACATACTGTCTCTTTGTCTTGGTCAAGTACTACTTCCAAATAGATGCTTTATAAAAATGTTCTAAGTGTGATTCATTATGAATTACAGTCTGCACTGCTTGTATTTACACCTCATTATTTTACTATAAATAGGCAAGGGAAAATGATGTGATATTATCAGAACAGGTGTCTATATAATGGAATCTTTCAGGGATCAGTTCTTGTCCCTTACATGCATAATTTAAATCTAAGATTTACACATTTTGCGGAATGTATTTCCTGTATTTTTTATACAGATGACACCAAAACTGGGAACGTTTTGTTAATGACAGCAACCAACATATTTTACCAAAACCCATAAAGCATGTATCTGAATGTGCCAAAGAAAGAAGATGAAATTAAACAGAATAAACCTGGAATGCCCTGGCTCTTGTAACACACAAGATTATACTTATGAAGTAAATTAGCATTGACTAAAGCAGGTAATGCATTTATGGATTTAGGTGTAATTTATGTGAATTTCACTTTTGGCAGTCATATCAATGACATTTATCAATGGGTCTAAAAATGTAGGAATATATCTGCAGATATGTTACATCAGATAAGAAAGAGGTTTTCCTAACAATGTTGATTACTCTGATTAGATCTAAGTTAGAATACTCATACCAGAGTTGGTCATCTTCAAGTACTAAGTATAAAATTATTAGAAAAGTTGTAAATGAGAATTGCAAAGAGTATTCATGGAATGAAAAATGTATCCCTGAATATAGACATCAATACCTATACTTATTTTTACTGTTATGGAGAAGATTTGATCCTTACTTATAAAGCTAGTAAGGATCAATTATTGATTCAATGTATGGAATTAAAATCATCATTCCTGCAAGGAAGTAAAAGCTTGTTAAGTGAGTACTCCAAAGTAATATAACTAAGAACTATTTTAGTGAGAATCATGTATTTGTGGAACTCACTGACCTTTGTATGCAGTACATTCTTGCATTAATGGCCAGCCTTGGAGCAGCTTTCTTACCTGCTCATACAAAGTATACGTGTATGTGTGAATGAGACATGGTGTCATGGAATTGCCTAGATTCATTACACTATGAAGTCTGCAATGTTGTGATGTTGTCAGTGCAAAATCAATCCATAAGGTTTTTTTACATATGACTTGTATAGAGCGTCACTATTGTCATTGTAATATTCAAGCATTATGTCATTACATCACTTGGAAATGTATATTTTCTGACCTACTATGTATTTGTCTGTATGGTGCATACCTGCATATAGTACAGTACATGCTACAGTTACTGTATAGTGATCAATTGGATCCCATAGAGTTTTATTAGCTACACCAAGTGTTGTGGAAAGCAGTGCTACTGTTACTGTAATATTAAAACACAGTGGCAGCCCTTAACTTGGTAAGGTAAATTTCACCAACCAGTATGCATTCACATTTGATGCACAAAGTTGTACATTGTACAAAGCATGTTACTGTGTACTGATCAGATGGGCATCATGGTCTAGCAGTACATTCATCAAGATATGTAATGCACTGAGCAGTGTTATTATCAGAGTAATATTAAAGTATACTGTCAGATTTGCACTTAGAAGTCTGTATTTCCCTATCTGCTCTGCATTCATATTTACTGTGCAAACATGTGGATTGCATAAACCAATATTATGCATAAGCCAGTGTTAAGGTGTTTTGGACAAATGGGTATGTACTTCACAGAGCAGTAACCTGTACCATTCTGACTGTGTATTACACAGACGGAAATTACACAATGACCTTACAATATCTGAATATGTAGTGTGCAGCAAATCTATAACAATGTCTCTGTGCTGAAATGTTATAATAATAACCAGTAAAATTAAATACATTCACCATCCTGTGTCTTTAGCTAATAATATGTGATCCTTGCATCAGAATGTTTCAATGCTGCTCTGGGACAGTTTCCCTATCACCATAAAATAGAGCTCATCCCTGTCCATATTCAAGCTGGACTTGGTTTCATGGATGGGTAATAGAAAACTTACCCCAGGATTGCACCCTGTACTGCTAAGGGACAGAGGCAGCTCCATCCCTTGCATGGGTCCCTCTCAAATTATCTATGGTATAATCTCAATTATTCTCACTAAGTCTAATAAATATTGATCACAGGATGGGTAAGGCCAGTCTAACCCTAGATAAAATAGGTTAATTTAAGCAACAAAAGGAAAATTGGCCAGGCTTAAAATGGCCCGCATAGGCAGCTGGCTAGTACTTATGTATAAACCTATAACCGTAACATAATAGGAAAACTATTAAAATTAAATAAATGTATCATTATGTTTCTTTAGCTAATAGCTATTAAAAGAGTAAGTAAGAAAAAAATAGCACAAAAGATGCCTACATATGCTGATATGAGCAGAACAACACTTATTCTAGCCAAGATAATCCCTAGGATTCAGTAAAATACTCACTGCTCATGCTTTCCCCAACAAATGCAGTCAAATAATGGATGGCAAGAAAATGTGATTCAAATATAGTTATGGCGGCAATGAGAAAGACCTCATTACTGGTTTATTACCATGTCCTTGAATCAATGACTATCACTGTTAGACCTCACCATGCTGGTGTTCACCCTAGCAACCTATGCATTGTGCTAGCAAAGGCACCCCCTACATGTACACACACATATTCAAACACAACTGCACCCACACACATACACACACACACACACACACACACACACACACGCACACACACACACACACACACACACACACACACACACACACACACACACACACACACACACACACACACACACACACACACCCACGCACACACACACACACACACACACACACACACACACACACACACACACACACACACACACACATACATGCATGCACACACACACACACACACACACACACACACACACACACACACACACACACACACACACACACACACACACACACAAACATGTGTGCAAGTACTTATTCCTGCCTCTACAGACATGCATACACATGACACATACACACACTAACAACCTCCCTGTCTTCACTTACCTTAATTGCTCTTTTAGTACTCCAGTAAGAGTGATCTCTGTGTTTTTGCAAAGGTCACTTTTTCCTCCTGCAGTAAAATTTTACTCAGCTGAGCAATTCTTTGATCAGAAGCTGCGGATGTTTTCAGAGAACAGCACATAGATAATTAATATTAGCCACACCCCCAGACTGCTGTATTATCATATACCTTGGCAATGAGACCACTGAAGCCCTAGTGAGAGGAAAACCTCAACAATAAAGCAGCTTATGAATAAGACTAAGGCTTAATCTGATATGGAAACCTTCTAAGTAAAGACGTATGCATTACTCTAAGCCTTTCTGAATCCCAGAGGACATCTGTACAGTAAGCTTTACAATAAGCATTTCAAGCAGAAGAGAGTAACAATAGCAACATAGTAATACAGAAATGTAATCCTAGTTCAAAGAGATACAACCACATCACTATTGTCATATGGGGAAATGAAGTGTTTACAATTAACAATAATAATAGTAGCAGTAACACTATTACTACTACTACTAATAATAATAATAATAATAATAATGAGCTGCTTTTAATATTCTATCATTTGGGCTACATTCATATTATATAAGAAAGTCTCCATATCCACAAAAACATTTCCTAATTACATTAATATTCAGAACCTTACAATAAGATATATTATAAGACAACCACATTACAGATTTTCAGGAGATTTATTTCAGTGCTTAATTCTTTTTATTTTTCTTTGTTACTAGAAGTCAGAGTTTACAAGCCCATGGACTTTCATAAAAAATTGTACATTTATGTCCTTCTATTCCTATGTTGCAGTATTCTTGGTGTGGGATTTCCCATCTCAGGTGACCCATACATCGGCTCCTATACAAAAGCTTCAGCTTGGCTGCTGTAGTTGCGGGGAACATCACACACAGGGCCATAAACCAGGGGCCTTAAATGTGACATGTGCATGCACAGACCTCAGAACTTTAAAGCTCAGTAGGACAGTTCATATTTCTGTTCGTATGAATTTCTGCTGATTTATCAATTTTTGTCAGAAACTTTCCTAAGGAAAACAACGTGGCCTTGGTTACCACTGGCTAGATACATGTTATGTTACCATTCAAGGTCCTATGGCTAATTCAAGCACAAAGCTAGCAGCTCATTTCTCTAATAATCCTTTGTCTACTTTATCTCTAAGCTTCTGCAGCTGTACATGTTCTCATACTTCGAACAGAGCTGATTGTTTAGAATCATTACATTTACAGGATATAGCATTGTTCATTCATTCGTTCCTGACCTAGCAGATAAGCACCTGCTTCTCAAGTACATTTCCAAAAGGCATAAACATGAATATTGCTGTGATAGCAGTTACTAAGTCAGAGGGCATCTTGCAAGTTTCAGAAAGCACACTGCAGTTTCAAAAAGCATCGTTTTCAGTTCTCATATGAAACTCAATTTGTATATAAAACAGTGCATATAAAATAGAATGAAAAACGTGTTAATTCTTTTAACTACTAATTTGCATTAAACATACACACATTAATACATATTTTTCTAACATTTCCCCCCTGTTAATACTTTTTATTCTATTTTCAAAAAGAATAAACAGTTCACTTCTTTTCTTAACCTCTTCCAATCAGAATTTGCAGTTAAGAAAGTCATTCAGTTTAAACTTTATGAAAGTGTTTCACATTCTAGCAGCTCTTCAAATTCAGTACTCTGATAATAGTCTCAGAAACTGATATGTCTATAAATTCTTTAATTAATTTCTTCATGCAGGGGATTCCACAACAAACACAAACTCCTATTAGGAGTAATCCCACCCCAATGGCAATCAAAATGTTCATTAGGATGGAACCCCACCCCCAAACAAATTCTGGAAAAAGTCCATCAGAGGGTTTGGGCCTGGTTTGGTCATGGCCGACACTTGCTGAATTACCTCAAGATGATCATTAATCTCGTGCTGATGATCTGGGATAAACGCACAGCATTCTTCTTTGATTTGATTTGCGGCTAGGGTGAAGTCAAGAGCCATTCGGTTCTGGAGCACTACAGTTCTCATTGCATTCAGTTCATCAGTTATCATTTCAAGAGCAGAAAAAGTTGCATTACTCATTACTTTGAGAAGTTTAGACAGTTTTCACAGCTCCCAAATCGATTTAACTGTGCCATATGCAGGTAATATTCCTGCCCATGATATGACAGCATCACTCAAGTCCATGTGCATAAGTTTGGTTCCCACAGCCTGCCTCGATCTGTCCCACTGGATTCTCAGGTTTTTTAACAGTCTTTTTGGTTACATCTCAGGTATTTAGAATATTTCCCTGAGGCAAGACTGCAGTGTGTCGTATGGCTGGGACCAGGTATCCCAAAAAACAACTGCCGGACCAATTCTCAGGTAACCATTTATATGCTTTTTTACCACACACAAAATAACAGTCCTCTACTTTGGTGTTTACTTTGTTACGAAATGACTGCCCTGCATGAAACATTTTCCTATCTATCACAGATAACTGTTTAAAAAGTACAGGATTACATTGTACTTGATCAAGAGTCTTATGCATAGATTTAAGAAATGAGTTATAATCTGTACTACAAGATCCACCTAAATCATTGGCTTTTGTATAACATTTATATTGTACGGTCACATTACACTTGCTGCAACCCACTTGTATGGTATCATTTTTGTAAAAACATACAATTTCCTTTTGTGTCACAGGCAAATACAGTGCTACCTTATCATATGCTTTAATAGCTACAGTGTCAAAAAACAGATTTTCCTAGGTCTCATTGACCCCTCGGGGATAGCAGTCACTAATAACCCCCCGTATGCTGTTGGTATGGCCGTGCAGACCCAGCAGTTCGAAACATTAAAAGTCTCAGCATACACACGTGTAATCGCCTGATAAGTGTTAAAGTTCAGATGCCAGGTCTATGTTTGGCTCATCACGTTTAATCAGTTCAACTCTTGTGGCAGGAAAAAGGAAAGGCCACAACAAAAAGAACAATGTAATTAGCATAGCTATCAAAATGATCATGCAAGTTTTCTGAGGTTGCTCAATGTCTCTATTCACTCTATACCTGGCCATTTTGTTCTCATTGTACAACAGTAACAAGATTTTTGTCCAGTTCAAAGTTCTTAACCAATTTACAGTGTGTTAGATGAATCCAGGATGCACGCTCCATGATCTTGACTGCAGTGGGTGTCGACAGTAGTACCTGGTATGGCCCTTCCCACTTCGGAAAACTCCAGTTCTTTTTCTTCACAATCTTCACCCAGACCCAGGTGCCTGGGGCTACTGCTGCTTCTGATTTTGGTTGCTCTTTATCTGAAACAGAATTTAACTGCAAAAGTTTGTTATTCAAAAATCGCCTCATATACCCTGCAAGTGAACTGTCAGCCTCCTGCTCTGCAGACATGAAAGGTTTCCACTGAGGTGTATAATATGCCCTCCCAAACAAAATTTCAAAAGGAGTTAATCCCTTTGCATTTGCAACAGTTCTCATGCTCAACAGTGCTAGAGGTAAACAGTGCACCCAGTTCCTTTCTGTCTTACTAATCAATTTCCTAAGCTTATTCTTCAACACCCCATTGTGCCTCTCTACTAATCCTGCAGATTGAGGATGATACGCACAGTGGTTTTTCAATGATATCCCGAAATAGCGACTAAGTTGTTGTATTGTTTGGTTTACAAAATGTGTGCCATTGTCACTATAAATCTTTTCCGGTATGCCAAATCTGGGTATAATTTCTTTAACAAGGACCTTTGCAACAGTAGCTGCCTCTGGATTTTTAGTTGGAAAAGCTTCCACCCATTTATAAAACATATCTATAATGACAAGACAGTACTTTTTATTTTCACATTTGTTCAGTTCTATAAAATCCATACAAATAGTATGAAATGGATATGGTGGTGTAGGGAAACTCCCTTGTTTAGGCTTCAATGCCCTTTGTGCATGATGCTTGTTACAAACATGGCATGCTGCACAAAAGTTTTTTGTATAATTAGTAAATCCATAAGTCGTAAACACTCGATTCACTAACTGTACCATCCCCCTTGTTGAGACATGGCTCTGCCCATGGCTCAACAAAGCTGCATATCTAAACAAGTTAGATGGTAGAATTGGTTTCTTTTCCTTGGAGATGTACAGTCCCTTCTCAAGGATTGCTCCTCGTTTTATCCACTTTTGTTTTTCTACATTTGTAGTAAGTGTCTGCATTGTTTTTAACATTTCTAAATCTAAAATCTCAGAGGGTTGTAATTCCTCACTCAAAAGAAAAACTTCTGAAGCTGCCTGTTTTGCAGCTGTATCAGCCCTCGCATTACCTTTTGAAATTCTATCCTGTTGTTTAGTATGAGCTATGCATTTGCAAATAGCTACTTTTCAAGGTAACTGAATAGAGTCTAATAAATCTAAAATAAATTGCACATGATTAATTGGTTTACCAGTAGATGTTATCATTCCTCTATTTTTCCACTGCTGCGCAAAAACATGTACAGAAGAAAAAGCACACTGGCTGTCAGTAAAAATATTCACTTTCTTACCTTCTGCTAAGGTACATGCCCTTGTCAAGGCAATCAATTCTGCTGCTTGTGCAGATAAGTTGTGTGGTAAAGACTTTGCTTCTAAAATCTCGGTATCAGAAACTACTGCATACCCCACTAGATTCTGTCCTGTAGGACCCCTCCTGCATGAGCCGTCTACATAGTATGTCGCCTCGGCATCATCCAAGGGAACATCTGTAAGGTCTTGTCTAGGTAGTATCTTTTGCTCAATCTCCTGCAGGCAGCAGTGAGGTTCACCATCTGCAGGGGTTGGAAGCAAGGTTGACGGATTCAAAGTTGTGCATCGTTCAATTGTCATATGAGGTTGGCTCAACAGTATAGTCATACAGGAAAGATGTCTAGCAGGCGAAAGATATGCTACTTTTTCTTGCAGTAAAATGATTGCGACTGCATGAGGCACTCTCAATGTGAGAGGGTGAAACAACACTACTGAGGCTGAAGCCTGCACTGCCATTGCAGCTGCAACTACTGCTAGTACACAGTGGGGCAAGGATCGCGCCACTGGGTCTAACCGTGATGAATAGTAAGCGATGGGGCGTTGTCTGTCCCCATGCTGCTGTGTCAACACTGATGTCATATAACCTTGCTTACAGTCTACAGTTTGAAAAAATTGCTTATGATAGTTTGGTAATCCTAAAACTAAGGAAGATGCTATCAGTTGGTTTAACTTGCAGAAAGCTGCTTCTGCTTCTAGTGTCCACTGTAATAAGTCCTGTGCTGCCATCGGCTTTTTGAATATCAAATTAGTCAGTGGAGCAGATTCCAAAGCATAATTCAGTATCCAACTCCGACAAAAGTTAGTAGTTCCCAGGAAGGACATAATTTCCTTCTTGGTGGTTGGTCTAGGTGCTTGTAATATTGCTGTTTTTCTATCTTCATCTAAAATTCTGCCTTCTTTGGATATTACATATCCTAGGTATTTAACTTGTTTTCTACAAAGTTGCAGTTTGTTTTTGTTTACCTTGTGTCCTTGAGTAGCTAAAAATTGTAATAATGCTATGGTATCCTCTTTGCATTCTTGTTGGATGGGGGCTGCCAGCAAAATGTCATCTACATAGAGTAAAATCTGACTACCTTTCGGTGGGATAAATCCCGCCAGGTTACTCGCCATCTCTTGTGCAAATATTGTTGGACTTTCACAATATCCCTGTGGTAATCTTGTATACGTATACCATTTTTCCTGAAATGTAAATGCAAACCAATATTGGCTGTCAGGGTGTATAGGTATTGAGAAAAATGCATTTCTAATATCTACCACAGAAAAATACTTCTGCTGAGGTCTCAAATCATTCAATAAGGTGTGCGGATCTGGCACCGTTGGTGCCCTGGGAATAACTGTGTCATTTACAGCCTGTAAATCTTGGACCATACGCCATTCCCCGTTTGCTTTCCTGACTGGAAATAAGGGGTATTACATGGTGAATCGGGGGATTCTATTAAGACTCCTTCCTTGAGTAAGGTTTGATCCTTATCTCTGCATCCTTTCTCAAGGGATACTGTCTTCTCTGAGGTCTAAATGCTGATTTTGGCGTAATAGTAACTGGTCCTGCTGTACGAATAAGTCCTACATCTGATTTTCCCTGTTGACCAGAGAATCTCTGGTATGTCTCGTAAGGCTTTTTCCTCTTCTAGTAAGAGTAATACTCAGCTATCCTCACTGGCCTGTGAGTGCACAGCTGGGTGTGTCTGTGTTATCCAATTCCATTTTTGCTTCTGTACTCCTTGTTCAGAGAGTTCTAACTCTGTCTGTTTTTCCCACCTTGTGACTTTTTCTCCTAAGTCTGCCCACTTCAAATTTCTATTTTTAGTTAAGCTTACATGTGACAATCGATTAGATTTGTAAAGTGCTAAAAATTCCTGGGGCAATGAACAGCTTATTACACTGTTTCCTTCTGTGTCCCAGTACAAATTTCATAATACTAGCCTGTTTGCATGGTTTTGAAACAACTCTTGCTCATATTCTTTATCAGGTCCTGGTCTATTACAGTAATATAGAGTACAATGCAACAAATGCTGTTTGTCACTGTCAAGGGAGGGGGATTTACTGATGGTTACGTTCATCAGTTCTTCGGTTACTGCCCCTGGACCAGTTGTAACTAAGTCCTGGCTGTACCAATAATATGTCTCACCCTCCAGTCGCACTACAAAAGTATCCATTTGTCGCTGTGCTTCCATACCCTGCATGGTTGGGACTACGGCTATGCCAAATAACTGCATTAAGTCTCTGCCCAAGAGATTTACTGGGCATTTTGCAGAGACAACAATTTTGCTTTTCTGGGTCATTCCTGAAATGGGGTCAGTTATTACTATGTCATGGGAGAGTGGCTCCCAATACAACTGTCCATTAGCTGCTTTTACTAGTATGTAATCTGGTGATTCTGAATCTTCCGGTAATTTGGAAGGATGTATCAGGTTCCGTGAAGCCCCTGAGTCACACAAAAATTTGACTTCCCTCCCTTCTACCAGAAGCGTAACTTCTGGTTTTGTGTCTGTTAACTAGAGCTCCAAGCTCATCATCATCATCATTCTTTTTTGGCTTTTCCCATTAGGGGTCGCCACAGCGGATCATCTCTTTCCATTTCTTCCTATCCTCTGCATCTTGCTCTGTCACACCAACCGCCTGCATGTCCTCTCTCACCACGTCCATAAACCTCATCTTAGGACTTCCTCTATTCCTCTTACCTAGCAGCTCCATCCTTAGCATCTTTTTCCCAATATACCCATCATCCTTCATCAGCACATGTCCAAACCAACGCAATCTTGTCTCTCTTGCTTTGTCTCCAAACTGTCCAACATGAGCTGACCCTCTAATATACTGATTCCTAATCCTATCCATCCTAGTCACACCGAGTGCAAATCTTAACATCTTTAACTCTGCCACATTCAGCTCTGACTCCTGCCTTTTTGACAATGCCACTGTCTCCAACCCATATAACATAGCTGGTCTCACTACCCTCTTGTAGACCTTCCCTTTCACTCTTACTGGTACCCGTCTGTCACAAATCACTCCTGACACTCTTCTCCACCCATTCCACCCTGCCTGTACTCTCTTCTTCACCTCTCTTCCACATTCACCATTACTCTGAACTGTTGATCCCAAGTACTTAAACTTGTCCACCTTTACCAACTCTACTCCCTGCATCCTCACCATTCCTCTACCCTCCCTCTCATTTACACACATATATTCTGTCTTAGCCCTGCTGACCTTCATTCCTCTGCTCTCTAGAGCATATCTCCACCTCTCCAGAGTCTCCTCAACCTGATTCCTACTCTCACTACAGATCACAATGTCATCTGCAAACATCATAGTCCACGGGCCTCCTGTCTGATCTCATCTGTCAACCTGTCCATCACCACTGCAAATAAGAAAGGACTCAGAGCTGATCCTTGATGTAATCCCACCTCCACCTTAAATGGATCTGTCACTCCCACTGCAGTCCTCACCACTGTCACACTACCCTTGTACATATCCTGTACCACTCTAACATACTTCTCTGCCACTCCCAACTTCCTCATACAATACCACAACTCTTCTCTAGGCACCCTGTCATATGCTTTCTCCAAGTCTACAAAGACACAATGCAACTCCTTCTGACCTTCTCTGTATTTCTCCAATAACACTCTTAGAGCAAACATTGCATCTGTAGTGCTCTTTCCCGGCTTGAAACCATACTGCTGTTCACTAATCTTCACCTCCCTTCTTAACCTAGCTTCTACTACTCTTTCCCGTAACTTCAAGCTATGACTAATCAGTTTTATCCCTCTGTAGTTACCACAGCTCTGCACATCACCCTTATTCTTAAAGATAGGTACCAAAACACTTTTTCTCCACTCCTCAGGCATCCTCTGACTTTCCAAAATTTCATTAAACATTCTGGTTAAAAATTCCACTGCCATTTCACCTAAGCACCTCCATGCTTCCACTGGTATGTCATCTGGGCCAACAGTCTTTCCATTCTTCATCCTCTTCATAGCTGCCCTTACTTCCTCCTTGCTAATCTGTTTCACTTCCTGATTCACTATCCCCACATCATCCAACCTTCTCTCTCTCTCATTCTCTTCATTCATCAGCCTCTCAAAATAATCTTTCCATCTACTGAACACACTCTCCTCTCTTGTGAGTACCTTTCCCTCACTATCCTTTATCACCCTTACTTGCTGCACATCTTTCCCAGCTCTGTCCCTCTGTCTAGCTAATCGGTACAGGTCCTTTTCTCCCTCTTTAGTGTCCAATCTCTCATACAACTCTCCATATGCCTTATCCTTAGCTTTCGCCACCTCTCTTTGCCATGCCTCATCTCCTTATACTCATGTCTACTTTCTTCATCTCTTTGACAATCCCACTTCTTCTTCACCAGCCTCTTCCTCTGTATACTCTCCTGTACTTCCTCATTCCACCACCAGGTCTTCTTGTCCTCCTTCCTCTGTCCAGATGTCACACCAAGCACCTTTCTAGCAGTCACCCTTACTAGTTCTGCTGTAGTTACCCAGCTATTCGGTAACTCTCCTCTGCCTCCCAGTGCCTGTCTTAACTCTTCCCTAAACTCCACTTCACAATCACCCTTTTTTAACTTCCACCATTTAATCCATGGCACAGCTTTCACATCCTCCTCCTCTTCTTGATCACCAATGTCATTCTACAGACCACCATTCTATGCTGCTTAACTACACTTTCCCCTGCCACCACTTTACAGTCTCCAATCTCCTTCAGACTGGCCCTCCTACATAGGATATAATGCACCTGTGTGCATCTCCCTCCACTCTTGTACATCACCCTATGCTCCTCCCTCTTCTTAAAAATACATATTCACCACAGCCATGTCCATCCTTTTTGCAAAATCCACAATCATCTGACCTTCTGCATTCCTCTCCTTAACACCATACCTACCCATCACTTCCTCATCCCCTCTGTTCACTTCACCAACATGCCCATTAAAGTCCACTCCAATCACTAGTCTCTCACCCTTGGGTACACTCACCACAACTTCATCCAACTCACTCCAAAATTTCTCTTTCTCATCCATCACACCCAACTTGTGGAGCATATGCACTAACAACATTCATCATTACACCATCAATTTCGAGCTTCATAAACATCACTCTGTCAGACACTCTCTTCACATCTAAAACACTCTTGGCATATTGTTCCTTTAGTATAACCCCTACCCCATTTCCCCTGCCATCCACACCATGATAAAATAATTTGAACCGGTTTCCTAAACACCTGGCCTTACTTCCCTTCCATCTGGTCTCTTGCACACACAATATATCAACCTTCCTTCTCTCCATCATATCAGCTAGCTCTCTTCCTATACCAGTCATACTGCCAGCATTCAAAGTTCCTACCCTCACTGCTACACTCCTAACCTTCCTCCTCTCTTCCTGCCTTCGGGCATGCCTTCGCCCTCCTCTTCTCCTTCGGCCAACAGTAGCCCAATTTCCACCAGCACCCTGTTGGCTAACAGTACTGGTGACGGTCATTGTTAACCCGAGCCTCCACCGATCCGGTATGCAATTATGAAAAGTTCTCCACATCAGTATTTTTTGGCAGAAGTTTTACGCCGAATGCCCTTCCTGATGCAACCCTCCCCATTTATCCGGGCTTGGAACCGGCACAAAGAAATGCACTGGCTTGTGCATCCCCAGTGGCTGGGTTAAGTAGAGCTCCAAGCTCAATAATGCTAAATCCAAAATTTCATTTTCTTCATCATCTACGAATTCATGTACATCCTCTACCCCTTCTGTCACATCGTCTATCCTTGCTACCACACTCACGTTTGTCTTTTCTTGTTTGTTCTCATTCAGTGATTCCTGACTATCATATAGTCATTCCTCATCCTCCTTATCTTCCATAGTTACCTTTTTATTTAGTCTGCAATCCCTTGCCAAATGTCCTTTTTTCCCGCATTTAAAACATTCACCCCTTTTCTTTCTTTCTTCAAAATCTTCTGATCTTTTATCAGATTGTTTGTTTCCCTGGGCATTTTTCTTACCCTTTTTCCTGGTTTGTACTACAAAGACTTCTGACTCATCTTCTACTGCAAATACTTGAGCTTTCTTTTTTTTTTTTGCTATGAAAATGCCTTTCGGCATGTCTCGCATATTCAAGTAATGACTGTAATCTACCTGTACGATGATCTACCATGTGCTTTGTAATAAAGCTGCTAATGGGAGTAATACTACCTTTTAAGAATGCGTTCTTTAGCTGCTGCTCATATGGGGAATCATGTATTTGTTCTTCGGGTATCTGCA
This sequence comes from Protopterus annectens, assembly GCF_019279795.1. Classification (NCBI taxonomy): domain Eukaryota; kingdom Metazoa; phylum Chordata; order Ceratodontiformes; family Protopteridae; genus Protopterus; species Protopterus annectens. The sequence continues at coordinate 451,838,651 of NC_056729.1, forward strand.
TTCCGCAATGGTTATTAAAACACTCTAATAATCTAGCATAATATCTATCAACAATTTCACCTTCTTGCTGTATGCACTGATTAATGCAAGTCCAATCAGCCCTAGGCTTCCACTTTTCAGAGATTCGGTCTGTCAGACCTTTTACTCTGTTATCCAATTCTGCATTACTATGTGGGAGTGGTCTGAGCTCTGCGTCATGAGGATTCCAGTTGCCAAAGATCATGTGCCAATCTGGACCTACAATTTGTCTAACTACTTTTTCTACTTCTTCTCCATTCAAATGGTAACTTAGTCTCATACCCTGTAAGTCTTCTAAAAATTTTCTAAAATTGACTTTCAGATGGGGAATTCCCTCTGTGGCTTTCCAGATATCTTCCGGTGTCCACGGTCTATAAACTAAGAGAGTCGGATCCTGTCCTGCCTGTCCTGCCTGTGGATTCGGTACTTCTATGAGTGGACATATTTCTTCCTCACTCATAGCTTGTGAATTTTTATTCCTTTCATATAATTTAGTTTCCCTTCTCAAGTTACGTGTTCGAGACCTAGTCTCGATAGGATCCCTGACAAGCGGTTGTGATTTTGCAGGAACAGCTGGGTATAGCGGAGGTGGATCGGTTTGTCCACTCGCTTCATATTCTGGTAAGGGAAGCGGAGGGGGTGGAGGAGGGGCCGTTGCTATTACCAAGTTATTATCTTCCTTGTCTAAGAACATTGCTTTTGAATTTTTAATCTTTTGTTCTCTGCGATTTGCTTCCTCAAGCCACCTATGTGCCTGAGGGACTCCTAATTGCCGCTGCTTTTTTAACTGACCTTCTGCATCTGTTTTCAGTTGTCTGACGAGTTTAACAAGTGCAGGTTTATCCAAATTACCATCAAATTTGTATTTTTCAACCCATTTCGTATAGTACTTAATATTATCAACACGCTGTAATTGCATATATTTCGTCTTGGTTAGGGCGGTCTCGAATTTTTCGTGCACTGATTTCCCATGTTGCCTTAGCTAAGCTGTAAATTGTTACGTAACCTTTCTTATCACATGGTACCACAGTTCTACACCTTTTCACAGTTTATCTAGAATAACTGTCTACCTATTCTGTTTCCCTGATCTATGACAATACAGTAACCTTTTTGTCCCTGATCTGCACATGCAAATCCTCCTAACAAAAAACAGTTCTGTAACTAGTCCCTGATCTAAAACAGAAACTGGTAAATTCCTCCTTACCTGACCCTCCGTGAATTGATCCACCGGATCGTTGACTCATCCTCCAATCCCAGATCAGAAACAGTGGCTGGCCTCTTTCGAACGACAATTCAGTCAGAGGTCTTTCAAAACAGAAAAGCCGATTTGGCCTCTTCTCCGTACGGATACATGCCACCGGGGTCCAATTCTGACCTAAGCCTAGAGCGAGAGGTACTTTCCGGTCTGAAGGACCAAACTGTCAAAGGAAAAATATACTTTAAAAATTATCAAAACATGGTAGGTTCAGGTTAAGGCACTTTAATCTTGCAGCAAGGAGACAAAAACGTGCTATTACAGAGTTTGTCTAACTAGAAACAGGAAATGCTTTCATTTTTATACACTTTCTAATAAGACATTGCCTACCAAGCTGATGTAACAAGTTATAAGTCTTTTCATCATCACTTGTTGACCACCATTCTCATGAATTTCTGCTGATTTATCAATTTTTGTGAGAAACTTACTAAGGAAAACAATGTGGCCTTGGTTACCACTTGTTAGATACATGTTATGTTACCATTCAAGGTACTATGGCTAATTCAAGCACAAAGCTAGCAGTTCATTTCTCTAATAATCCTTTGTCTACTTTATCTCTAAGCTTCTGCAGCTGTACATGTTCTCATACTTCGAACAGAGCTGATAGTTTAGAATCATTACATTTACAGGATATAGCATTGTTCATTCATTCGTTCCTGACCTAGCAGATAAGCACCTGCTTCTCAAGTACATTTCCAAAAGGCATAAACATGAATATTGCTGTGCTAGCAGTTACTAGGTCAGAGGGCATCTTGCAAGATTCAGAAAGCACACTGCAGTTTCAAAAAGCATCTTTTTCAGTTCTCATATGAAACTCAATTTGTATATAAAACAGTGCATATAAAATACAATGAAAAATGTGTTAATTCTTTTAACTACTAATTTGTATTAAACATACACACATTAATACATATTTTTCTAACAGTGTGTGTGTGCGTGTGTGTGTGTGTGCGTGTGTGTGTCTGTCTACCTATATATAGATAGATAAATCAAAGGGTAAAAAGGTCACACTGACAAACCATTCAGTAAAAAGTGCAACAAACACCCATCCAATATCTATATCTATATCTATATCTATATCTATATCTATATCTATATCTATATCTATATATGTAGATCACAAAAGTATCACACCAAGACCTTGCAAAAAAGTTATTTATATTAAGTTCTAAACTATAGAATAAAAGAGCATGACTGTGGTTGGACAAATATAAAACTTTATTTAGGTAAAAAATAAAAGAACTGTGTACATTCCAGTGTGCACTTTTGGTTTGGGACTTTTTTCAGACTGTAGACATTTTTCATTTACCAAGCTTTAAAAACCTTAACCAGCAAAATAATAAAAGAAGAGCTGTAAAATAAAAGGGCAATGGCTGAATTCTAGTTATAAGGAGGAATGTATGTCCAATAAAGTGATGGGCAGTTATCTCATTAACTCAATCATTTAGTCAGCTACCCCATCTCTACTGTGAAAATGGAAGTGGGTCAAGACATCTAGGTTTGGTGAAGATAATGCCCCAGATGAAGGGTGAGGATATGTTAAGATAGGAGGTGGGACAGGCAGAAAGCAGGAGAGGGAGAATTGAACAAGCAGCTGGGAGAGGGATTGTGTTAGATGATAAGCAGGATCGGGATCACTCTTTCCCTTTGTAGGAAAAAAAATAAGAGTTGTTACAGGATAATTCATGTAGTGAGCCCCATCCCCCAAATATATTGTTATTGTTACAGGTAAAGAAGCAAAATAGTAAAGATTTTTAAATGGGTATGGGTGATAACTCCCAGGGGAAGCTAAGTATAGCTGATGGGCTGTTGATGGAAAAAAATAGAACTAAGATATTTTATATACTTATTTTATGAGTGAGTGGTTTAAACAGACAGAAACAAATTAACAAGATAACTGAAAAAAATGCATCTAGTTAAAGTATAAATCTTGCATGAGGACTTTCATAAAAAATACAGTGGAGCTAGCAGAATTTGCATATTTTGATAGGTCTGAATTTTAAATTTGCATGCACACTAATATTCTCATTTAGTGTACTGATTTTTATATCATTTGGAGTGAGAATTCACTAATACAGCACAGCATAAGCAGAGCCAATAAGAGGTCATTAGAGACAATAAGTTATGTAATGCAATAGCTTTCAACTTTACATTTTTAATATTCAAAGCAATACCTCTCACAGACTGTAACTATGAGTAAATGAGGAATACTTGCTAAACTTTACTTAGGAAGACTACAGATGTTTAAATCTGTTACTAGGTTTAAGGTTCTTGATGAAGTAATACAATTTAGTATTATTTAGCCTAAATATTTGTGGTACTTATGTATTATCGCATCCAGATTGCAGACCAGTCAGTAATACGTAAGTAGCAGTTTCTAAAATGTTTCTACGAGCAATGTTTAAATTCTGTCCCTATTTTCTGAGGCAATTTTCCCAAACATGAGTCAGTACTTGGAAACAAGAGAGCACAAGGGATGAATGACCTTAGAATGAGTTACTGTTGTTTCCAGGACTCTGTATTTAGTGTCCTTTTTTTTTAAAGGTCTGGTTCTCCATGGGCTTGAATGCAGTTGGCCACATTGAAACCTTTCAAGTCTCCACATGTGCAGGTATTATTAAAGATACCAAGAACAGCGGAAAGTAGTGTGTTAAGTCTTAAGTGCAAAACTTTCTCCGGTTTTACTTCGGCTGTCATTGTAATGCAAAACGACACTGAAACAGTCATTCCAGGAATTGTGGAGAAGTACAACAATGACTATAAACAAACAAAATTAAAGGGCACCTTCCTACTTCTGAAAAATAAAACATCTCCTCATCCATGATATCACAACCAAATTTTGTAATATGCTGTCACTGTTAATGTGATCCCGAAATGACTTTTCTCTTAAGTGAAAAGGGGTGTGTGAAGTGGTAACTACTGTTTTGGCACTGCCAGAATGACATGTAGGAAGCTTATGTAATGTAGTGTGACCTGCTCATGTTATTTTGGTGGATATTACGCTGGTAAAGGATGGTGCCAAGGATGACGAAATTGCCCATTACTCCACTTCCTCTTTCAGAACCAAGGTGATCCAAAAAGTGATTTGGACTTCACACACCCCATTTCAGTTTACTGTACAGTCATTTCGCGATCACATCAGGAAGAGCCCCAGGTTACAAGATCTGGTTGTGATAATACATAAGTACCATATTTGTTTAGAAGACCTTAACTATGAATGTGTGACAAACCCATTAAAAATGAAACAAGGCAGAACAGGGAAATTTGCTACAGGATGAACAACTGATTCTCATAATACAGTAGAACTGAGGGTATAAGTTAGTTGTTAGCTGTAGAACACTAATATTAAGATATTTTCAGGAAACATGTTTCAAGCATTGTATACAGAAGAAGCCCTGGCTGCATTTCTGAGTTTTGGTTTAGAACTTCTGCTTAATATGTTTAAGTTATCATGCATAGGAATGAGTTTAATTTATAATAGTATGTGTGGTTTGAAGGTTAGGATGGGTCAACCATAAGACTTTAAGATTGAAATTTGTGAGACAGAGACTACAATTCATGCAGTATGAAGTTTCTGTTTGTAAAATAATTAAACAGTAAATAGTTAGTCATGAACAGGAAATTTGGTGATAAATATTACTTATTTCATAGCAAATTCTTGATGATAGGTGGTGTCAGAATAGATCTTACATAAATAAAGTTAATTTCTTATAACAGGATTGAAAATGTATCCATTTTAAAGTAGGCCTTACATGTTACAGTTCATAGTAGTATTAGTAAATACAGTTTTACTGGAAAAGTACAGCTAAGCTAGGTTCAGTGAGTAACCTTCAGGCCAGAACATTGATAGAGACACACATATAGAACTATTAGATTCTCAAGTGAGCATTTTGTCAGTGTCCTTACAGAGACAGAGGCAAACAGCTAGGAGACATTTATAGGTTAGACAACTGGAGAAACAATAACAAATGGATAATGCAAGGCCTTGGAATCAAGGTTAAATAGTGCATGTGCAGGACTACAGAAGAAAGGAATAAGACATGATCTTTCAAGACAGATGCGTCATTATTACTGCAGTTCAGAATAAAAACTACTAAGTTCATTTTGTTCAGTCCAGTGAGTACTGTCAGTTGAGACTGTTCAACTACCAGTAATTTTATGATGCTGTTTTGCCATTAGGGTTGCCAGCTGTCCGGTTTTCTGACAAATTGTCCGGTTACCAATTTCTTTCAAAACCGGACACGTGAAGTCCGGGTTTTGTGCCACTGTCAAATTTTTACTAGTAGACACACTAAACAACTGGATCCAAGACACACCAACGGAGGGTGAAAGGGCAGGATGACGTAGACCACACACTCTAATGTAATACAATTTAATGATGGGTAAGGGGTGCCACTACAGAGATGTCACATATCGTATACAGGTCATTGGTGAATGTAAATGATGTAGTTTTCCCGCCAGTGTTCTTGAAAGTATACTGACATAGTTGTGTCAACAAGCTGGTAGAGTTGTCCAGAAGCTGAACGCTTAGTTTGGGTTGCAGGAAAGCAGTGTCAAGCCTGTTTGTCGTCAAAGGAATTTTCATTGCCAAGTATGCCTTGTGTGAATGATTGGCTTAACAACCTTCTGGGTACTGCTCAGAACCTTTTTGGTGAGTTTATAAGGCCTGCAATTTAAAGACTTTCATGTGTGGTTGAAAAAAAATGGTTCCGAAGATTGTCATCTGTGATTTCTTTTATTCAGAAACGTGATATCTGGTTTGGGATGTGTTTCTAAGTCTACTAGAGTGGAATGGACTTTCTTTTCCTGTATGAGGAAGTGCTTGCTTTATTTAAATGTGGGGCTAGCAATATACCTGTTTTTCCCCATGTTGTGTATGCACTGTTCTTCATTGTACTATGTGGTTTCCTATGCTGCAGTATTGAAATCGGGGATTATTCTCCCCTGCGCTCAAGTGGGTATAGCTGTGTGTTTCTTAAGACTGAGAGAGAAAGGAGAAGGTAGATTGCAGCCTCCTATCAAGTTTTTAATTTACTATAAATAAATTTATATCCGGGCATTGTTAGCATGGTGTCCTATGTTTTGCTTGTATCAGAAGTCTTGCTGTAGACTGTGCTGTCAGATTGACTAATTGCACCGCATGATGACGTATTTTTTATTGGGGTTTACTACCATTATTGAAAACTTTTTTTGGTTCTAGCTTCTAGGGTTGCCACTTGTTTCTCTACATGCAGGAGAGTCCATACGTGGACAGCTGTACCATGCGGAATATATAAAAAATTATAAATATCTTGCTGTTTTGGTGCAGAAATCTAATTTTCCTCTAATAATTGCACAAAATATGAAATGTTAGTATTCTCCGGAACAACAGAAGAAATGCTAATTTTTCAAGTATGAGCTTTTGTTCTGGTAAAAAAAAAAATGAAGCCCAGACCTTTACACTGGTTGTGGTTATGACTTGGCCTTCAAAATCTTGCATTTCCATTAAAAAGGGTGCACTTTTGCCATTTGAAAAGGTATTCCAGCTTATGTTCTTTCAGCGAAAGTAAGAGTTCATTTTATTGTTTTTATGAGGTGCTTTACTGAAATTTGACAGTAAGTAGTTTTCAAGTCAGTTTTGAAGAATGGATATATGTACTTGTAGTGTAAGAATTTAAGCAGGTAGTTGCTTTAACTATACACATTCTTAGCTGTTCCTTGACCACTTGGACACGTCTGTCATGCTTTTCTACTGCTTTTGCTAAATATTCTGCAGAAAAGTAATGCCTTTCTATTGCACTTGTTTTGGTCCTGCAGTTTGACTTATGCTATCAGCTGATGTCACAGTGATGTCACAAAATGGGCGGAGCATGGATAGGAGAGGGGGTGGGGATGGGTGGAGTTATGGGTGCTGTGAGGGGTGTGACTTTAGTCCGGTTTTAGCCACAAAGAAAGATGGCAACCCTATTTGCCATTGTAACCATAATATTCTTGTTAAGATTCTTATTTTGTTGTTTGTATTAATAAATGCTCCTAATCAACTGTGTAAGGCATCTGAGTGACTTTTATGCTGAAATGATGTAACAGTTTGAAGAGTAAGATTTGGCATTTTTACAGACACACAGATGCATTTTCAACTGGGCTTTGTTAGTGTGCTCCCGTTTATACATTCCTTTCACTTTGGGATGCTTAGTAGGATACATTGCTTACATGGTGTTTCTGGTCATATATTTAATTTGGGATCCTCATGGAGCCTTGGTTAAGAAACAGAAACATAAAAGCTGAAATCTCGTATCAATACATTATGGAATCCATTGACACTTATTTCTTGAAAATTGTCTGTGTTGCCCTCACTTGATTTTAGTTGTTGGGACTATAGGTTAGGTGATTGCTGGGTATAACATTTCCTGTTACCTGCTCTTTACATGCCAATAGCATGCATCCCCCTATCGCGAAATGTAGTGCAATAAAGTGTCATGGAATACAAATGGCAAGAGATTCAAAACAGATGAATTATTTTATTGCTGAATAGCCTAGAAAGAAACCCTTTAGCCCTTGGCTATTAAGCAAGACCAATGCACTTAATACCAGATCATATTAAAGGTATTAAAATCCAGAGATAGCCCAGGCTGCTTTTGAACCTATTAACAGACTCCACCTGGGCTTTGGCAATCTTTAGAAAAAAAAAACAGAAATGAAGCAATTTAATATTGCATGGTCATTACCTTCTCCCTTGACCAGTTATCTACCCAGAAGATTATGAAAGAACAGTGGGAAATTATCAACAGTAACAAACAAATTGTCAAAATCCTAGAACCAGGATCTATGTTAATCTTCAAGAAAAGCCAAAGAATAAGAGACTATTTTCAGTCTAACAAGGACAGAATGGAACCCACAGAAAATGGGACTTTCAAATATGAAGCCCTAAATTTCTTGTTCTGTAAGCATATCAGCAATCCAAACCATTGTACTTTCTATGTATAAGAAAAAAATACTCCAATGCCCAAAATGTGACCAAACCACAAACAGACTAAAATACACGTCACACCATTTTTCTGATATTAGACATAGGATTAATAGAAATGCCCTAGTAAAACATTTCATTGAGGTGACAGATAACTCAAGGTTTAAATTTCATGTCCTTGACAAAATTGTGGGCTTGCCTATGGATGAGAACAAGAATGCTCTTTTAGAAAAAAAAGAGAAAGCTGAAATGGCAAGTCAGGTTGAATGCTCAATCAAGAGCATTATTTATCTCAAAAAACTTAACCATCTGACCTTCTATAAAGTACTGGCTAGACTGAGCATATTGACAACAGTAAATTACATCCCCACCCTTCCTATCAATAGCCACAGCTGGCAGGCAGCCACATCCCACCTCCCTTCCAGGTGCCTTAACTACACATGATAGCATCCAAAGTCCTCACATTGTACAACAGGATCCAGGAGAAGAACAACTGGGGGGACTAACAAATAGATTCTGGCAGGAAATAATGAATGCCACACATGGAACACATATTCTACCTTAACCCTAACTTCCATTGTAATGCAGAACATGAAGTTCAGAAACACTGTGAACATCTGATTGCCAGGCCTAGGACATCAGGTAGGTTTCCCTACCAGAGGTTTGGACTTTAACTCAAATGCAAGAAAGAAGGAACAGAGTTTGTAGATTTCTTGTATTTTGACATGTACACAATCCACTATATTTAAGATGTGATCCCCACAGAGAATATTTTATAGCTGTTTTAATTTAAGTTATAAAGGAGGGTTGTTTTCCTTTTAGTCCTAAATCTTCGTGATTTTTTTCCTTCTGCTAGGTTTTCATACCAATAAAGGGACTGTAACTGGTCACTCATGCTGATTTGAAACTTGAAATAGCAGCTAAAGCAAGCCCCATACAAGTGGGCCAGGCATTTCTACTGGGATTTCTTACACATCTTTTCTGTTACACACTTATCATAACACACAGTAGGATACAGAGGGCAAAAGTCAAGGACACACTTTTAAAATCCGCTGGTGGTACCCCAAAAAAGATTTGCCTTTGGGTCACCAATCCACCAGCAGTAGCCCCCTAAAAACTTCTTTGATTTCATAATGGTTAATTATATATTTCCTACTCTGCAATATTCATTTCATTATCCTAAGTTTATCTCAAAGTTGTTTGCTTGTTTCAGGAACACTCCAACAGTTTTTATAGTGTTTCACAGGTAAATCAAACTAACCACATTGTTTAGTGAAAAAGATTTGTTGAACTGTTGCAGGCAAGGCTGGTTTACGAGTGATGGTACTCACTCACCACAGTTTGTAACTTGATGGCCAACTGGATTTTTTTACATTTTGATTTTTTGATTGTTATAAGTTTCCTTTCAGTAATCTGAAGAAACTTTAATTCAGGAGCAAAAGAATTTACTTTTAGAGGAATGTCACTAAAATATATGAAATTTAACACCAGAGTATACCAGCCCCATTTGAAAAGTGGAGATCCTACAAAGGCCCATGCAGGCAGCAATTCCATTATAAGCCACTAAGATGAATGATGACACATGGATACAGAATAGATCTTTTACTTAGTTAAGTCTGACCATGTAAAAATGAGTAACTTTACTTTATTGATTTTATTCGCTCCACTTTAATTTCAGATAGATTCATCATATAGATAGATAACACAGGACAACCCATAAAAGCAGGTGCCCTTAATTTACTGTTTATGTTCACAATAACACACTTGTTGTTCCCACAAACCTGCGAAAATAAAGATGTTTTCACTAGCTAGGAATTTTCTGTAAAAAAACTTTTAAAGCTGGATTTATTTTTTTCATTTTTATAATAACTTTGTGAATGAGTTTTTTTCCTTAACAAGGAGATGGAGGTGAAAAAAAGCCTAACTAATCCATGGCTCATATTATTATCAGTGACTTGGTCTCCCCTCTACCCATCTGGTCCTAATATTAGCCAATCAGGAACCATGGAACCATAGGCTTTCCTCCAACCATACATGTTATTCTCCCTGGGCCCCTTGTTTATGTTTATTTAGAGAATAGGTAAACTTTGCATCAGCACCCTGATTGGAGAATTAACAAATAATGCCCACTAAAAAATTAGTCCACCATTTCAGGGCAGCATTTCAAGCCACCATGGGGCTCGGACAGAGAAAAAAAACTAACATCCGCCATCACTTTACCCTCACTAAGCAGGACTTTTGCTGTTAAGTGTAAAAAATAAACAGAAAAAAGTGTGTGCGTGTGTGTGTGTGTGTGTGTGTGTGTGTGTGTGTGTGTGTGTGTGTGTGTGTGTGTGTGTGTGTGTGTGTGTATGCATATTAGTGTGTTTATGTTTCTGTATGCATGTGTGAGTGAATGTGAGTATGAAAGCAAAGGAGACTGTGTGTATGTCTGTGAGAGAGATAGAGAGAAAGAGCGATCTTGTGTGAGTGAATGAATGCATGTATGAAGCAGAGGAGACGTGTGTGTGTGTGTGTGTGTGTGTGTGTGTGTGTGTGTGTGTGTGTGTGTGTGTGTGTGTGTGTGTGTGTGTGTGTGTGTGTGATATTGAGAGACAGTGAGAGCAATCTTGTGTGCATAGCTCTCAGCTGTCCAAATTTTCACAGAATTTCCAGAGTCTTGCCTCATATTTTTCTGTCTATTCTTCATAAAATCTGTGGTTTTTGGAAGTCTTGTGGCAAATCAGTAAGGAGTGAGTTCACTAAATAATGACAAGCATTTGAATTTCTGCCTTTATATCTTTCAGAAAATACATTGTAATGCAAAAACTTTTATTCTAGCAACTTTCTAGGTTTATAAGAGCAATATTTAAAACATGCCCCTATTTTGGGGGTTTTGACCCCCATTACTTTTGTCTTTGGCCAGATTTTGTGTGCTAAGGAGTTGAGAGCTATGCTGGTGTGAATGAATACAAGTACGAAACCAGAGGAGACTGCATATGTGTGTGTGTGTGTATATATATATATATATATATGTGTGTGTGTGTGAAAGCAGAAAGAGACTGCATGAAAGAGAGAGACAGAGAATGGGCTCTCAGTAAAATTGTGTTTTACTTAATTATTTATTTTATAAGTACTATATTATTTTTGATATATATTTTTGATGTAAAATGCTTCCTCCTACACCATTAACTTATACTACAGAAAGTTTGAAACATTAGGCAGAGGAACTATTTTACATCAAAACTTCTTCTTCTTTTTCTTTCGGCTTTTCCCGGTTAGGGGTCGCCACAGCAGATCACCTGTCCGCTCATGACTGGCAGTGGAGTTTTACAGTGTCGAGTTGCCAGCCCAGCGCCCAACCTTCCACAGAAGGCACACACATGCACACACTCACACCTAGGGCCAATTTAGAGTGTCCAATCCACCTACTGCATGTCTTTGGGATGTGGGAGGAAACTAGAGTACCCAGAGGAAACCCACGCGACCACAGGGAGGACATGCAGACTCTGCACAGAAGGCACCCCAGCCGAGAATCGAACTGGAGAACCTCTTGCTGTGAGGCGGCAATGCTAACCGCTGTACCACCGTGGCCGCCCCATTTTACATCAAAACTATATATAAAAAATAATATAGTAGTTAAAAAAATAAGTAAGTAAAACACAACAATTTTACAGAGAACCCATTCTTTAAGCACAATAATACCCTCCAGGGTGTGTGTTAATGTGTAAGTAACACCCTGAAGGCCCAATGCCACAGCCTCATAACACCCCTGGGTGGGCATTAATTACAAATTAATACACACCCTGTCCAGCATTATTGCTTACTTAAACAACTAAAATTGTAATAGATTTTCATTGAAAAGCATTACATCTGATGAAGTCTTAGGATGAAAACACTCAATACTTTAAATAAAGCAGACAATTTAAAGCTCAATGAAGGATTTTTTCCCATATTTATTACCTGATTTTGAGAATGTGTACTTTCTACTCTGGTTAGCTCTCAGCTCACAAAATACCTTCAGGAAAACAAAAACGGATTCATTTTCACAAAAGGCTTTTTCTTTTCTTTTCACTCACTTCAGGTTGAGGATCAAAACAGGTCTCTCTGAAGTGATGACTAAAAAAAAATCCTCTGCTGAAATTGTAGCAAACAAATTACTTTAAATATAAGAGTTGATATACTGCACAGGAAGTGCATCAGGCCTGATTGCAAATACAGTACCAGTATTCATTTCTCAGTGCTATATTCCAACACTGCCTGCATCAGCCAATCATGCACCCTGACACCGTGTATTCATACAAGCTATCCCATTCGCAACCACACTAGCTACACATCTGCCACACAATATTTTTTGTATGACAGTTTAGGTAGTTTGCGATCAGTGTGAATATAACAATTTAACTCATTCAGCCCTGTGGAATTTGTATGGATCCATTGTAACATGATGTCAAAATTCTTTGGCTTTAAGAATGGAGCTAAATTCTTCCAGTGTATTAGAATAAACACATAATCTAACACATGGAGATATGTATATTCTCCTTTGCTTGTATCTGTTTCTTACTGCATAAAGTTGTTTGTAAATCTTCTGGAAAAATTCCCAAATTGCTTTCCCTATGTAGAAGCTGGCGCAGATATTGGAGTAGACTACACAAAAAATTTCAGTGAAAGATATGAAAAAATGCTTTTCAATAATATTTTTTTTAAGTTTTATTTATTTATTTTATTTTTACATTTTCTCCCTGGGCCTCCGCTGAAAATGGACATGCATCCAGTCGGACTATCCCAGTCAACAAATGTAAAATAAAATAAAATAAAATAATAAATAAATAATTTGTTATCCAGGTTTGTCCGACTGAGACCAGACAGACATTTTTCAGTGGAGACCCAAGGAGAAAAGCTCCAGGAAAGTAATTAAAAAAATTAGAAAAAAATAATAATTCAAGTTGTAAGATACTTGGTACAAAAACGGAGAGAAATATACAGACTGAATATATACAAGGCAAAAGTACAGTATTTTGAGAATGCAGTAACAATATGCTTGAGAAATTTGATTAGCATTAAGTTATTTACAAGTAATGTAGCAATGCCTAAAATAAAAAAAAATCAGAGTAACATTATGTCATAGTACAACAAAGATTCATTTAATAACACAGGTAATGACTGCAGAGAAAATAATATATGTAGACAGTTAAGGTAGATACCAGGCAGATATGTTAATTGAGAGAAGAAATAAAATACATTAGGTAATGAATTAACAAGTTACTAGGACACAGGGAAGAATTTTTGTTCCTCAAAAAGTCACAGTTGTTGCAATTATAAAACGGGGAAATGTCTTAGGTTTGTATTACATTATTGTGAACACTTCCTGAATTCATCTCCAGTAGGTGTCTGTTTTTGGATTTCTTTTCATGAACATTTGTCTGCTCCTATTGTCAAGAAAAGACATATTTTCCTTGGAATGGTCTTGCAGATGTCCTAGATATATTTTTAAATGTCTATGAAGTCAAAAGGTAACACCATAGCCATAGCACTTGTGTATTGTTCAGAATGTTTTAATTTTTCACAGGTTCACATGCTCAATATTTTCCTACAGGTTTTAGGTATTATCAGGTATATACAGTTTGTGTTTTTCTATAACAGGCAAGATTTTCTATTGCAGCTTTCTTGTCGCCTTGTTTGGAAGTGCATTTATATATTAACATTGGCTACATACTTATCATAGTATAATGATAACTAGCTTGGGCCTATGATTTCATGGTAATGTATTTTGTTACCATTTTTTTCAGTTTATAACATGTTTCAGTTTTCTCTCATCTACCCATACAGACTAAAGAATATCTACTTTGTGAAAAATTAAAGCACTTTTACACTGATAAACCTAATTATCAAGCCCTATTTTGAATAGACATCCCTCCTTCCCAGGAAGACAATATACCCAACATTTATTTGCAACTCATTACTCATTACTTTAATTATAGTTACGTTATTAAAATCTGGATGTAGACAATTTGTTAGTCTGAATAAGTCCTGAGAATGAGTGCTTTCTAGAATTTAAAAAGTTTTGATTTGCAACTATAGACAGATAGATACTTATATGGGTTACCTACACATAAACTAACCATCATTTAACTGGCAGTCAAAAGACTGACAACAAAATGTCGACACAGTAAAAATTTCCAAACACAAAATACTGACAAAATGGAAATTTTACTAGAGGAGGTTTATATCCATTCATTACTGCTGTGTAAGCTCTGAGTTGATATATATAATCAAAACAGCCACCACAGTCACCGAACACAAATAAATCCAGGTCCAGGAGAAAAATTGACCAGTTTAATGTTTCGCAAACACGGAAATCACAGTAACGCAGTCAACTTCACGTTTTCATCTTCAACTTTATCAGCAATAACAACCATCATAAAACACATCTGTTTTATGCTTCCCCACACAAACACCTATTATGTTGGTCTCACTGAACTGATATTAACTTATGTTATAAAATTATAAAATTGTTTATTCAATGTTTTAATATTTTTTAAAATTTTTTTTAACAAAATCAAAAGATTGTATAGCCTTTTATGGATTTTTATATTCATCCATAGTCTATGTCATTTGTTTACTGCTTTTTTAATGTGTTGTGTATTTAAATATAAGTTTCTTTAAGAAACAATTAAGGCAGGTGCAATCTGATTGGTGCTTTTGAATTTGTGTTTGTGTGGGGAAGCATAAAACAGATGTGTTTTATGATGGTTGTTATTGCTGATAAAGTTGAAGACGAAAACATGAAGTTGACTGCGTTACTATGATTTCCGTGTTTGCGAAACATTAAACTGGTCAATTTTTCTCCTGGACCTGGATTTATTTGTGTTCGGTGACTGTGGAGGCTGTTTTGATTACTAGTTTTATTTTCTACCACTTTTTGTATCTATTTTATTGATATATATAATGATCAGGGGCTGTGGGGGTGCAACTCTTCACATGGGTAGTTAAGGTGGGCTTGTCCCTCTGCAAAAACAATGACAAATGTGGTTTGATGTTGTCATATTTTTCAGTGGTTTTCTATAAAGTTAGATTTTGTGACATTTTTTAATGTTTTTTCACCATAGCCCATGTGGGGTGAGGGTGGGGGGTTTGCACCCTCACGCCCATTGTTAATTATATGTTAATTATATATACCAATTCCAAGGCCAGACAACAGTGTGGAAAGGGCATAAACCCTTCCCTATTATGACTTCAATCTTATCAGTATTTTGCATGTCAATATTTTGCAGTTTTGCTATAGTTTAGATATATGATGGTTAGTGTATGTGTAGTTAACCCATATATACACGTACTAAATAAAAATGAAATACCCAAATCCCAAATGTCAACAGCCATATTGTTCACAAAAAAGAAATCTACCATTGACCAGGGCTTGCAGCAATCCCTGGTTTAAACTAGGGATTTCACATTTGGGAACATTGTCCAAGGATGGCTGAGCTGCCCCAGATGTGTGCCTATGTGCTATATACCCCAATTGCATGCTTGCCCCTCAGATACTACCACAAAGACTGCGGTAAGAGGGAGGAGTAATGGAGTAGGCCTGAAGTATAAAAGTCTCCTGGCTGATGGTGATGGACAAGAACCCCAGGATGTCTTTAGGTTTTATGACCAGCCCCAGCTATGTTGAAAGAAGTCTGTGGAGATGGAGAAGCTGGCAAACCAGATACGGACATGGCAAATTGGATAGGAATGCTGTACAATGATGCAAGGAGCAAAAAGTGCACAAAAAAAACATTTTTTGCTGCGGACTATGGACCTCAACCCATCCTCACTAAATATATATGCCAACTTTCAGATTGCACAATACCAAGTAAAGGGGTATTCTACAACCTGGTAATGTTACCATCTCAAGCAATGGTCGGTCAGCTGTTCAGCTGTTATGTTGACCAAATTGTGTTGTCAAAACAGCTGTCAGCCAAAGAAACATTTGACTGTATTACAGGCTCTTCTATATATGCAATATATATATATATCTCTGTATATATATATATATATATATATATATATATATATATATATATATATATATATATATATGTGTGTGTATATAGAGATATATATGTATATATATATATATATATATATATATATACACACACACACACACACACACACACACACACACACACACACACACACACACACACACACACACACACACACACACACACTGCTGTGTCAAAAAAAAACTTATCAAACCACAAATTATCAAGCACAGATGTTCAAAATGTATCCCATCAAATAAAGCAACAAAAGGACAGTAAACTCTATTTTACAGGGAGAAAGACCCCCTGCACTCCACAACACCTGCTAATTATATATTCCATCTCCAAGACTGCACTATTGTGGGGAAAGAGCAAATTACCTTATCCCTACTGTACTGTGATCCCGCATATAAACAAAGCCAATGTGTTTGAACAACCAAGCCTGCTTTTTTTTTCGGGTTCAACAAGTTATTATTCAACAACTTGTCTGTCATCTATTTGTTTTTACATGCATTTATGTGAAGAAAAGTGTGAGTTACAGCAGTGTGTAAGCAAACTCTCTGTGCATTAATCAAAGTTCTGAGTTTGGTATGTGGTTAGGTTTTAAATCATGCCCTCCGCACTGCTTCAGATCATTTCCCAAAAAGGGAATCAACAGTGTGCATTTGAACTAGTCCAAAATGAACAAAGCAAGTGAATAAAACCTGAAAAATATATAAGCAAACCAGTGAAAAGGAGTGTTCACACTGAGGGTGAATTAAAGATAGGGTTCTGAACCATTTCCACTAATCAAATCAACAGGAGAGACAGCCTTTCATTTTACCAGCAGGAATATGGAAAGCCAGAAGCAGCTCTACTCCCCTGCTTCTTTAGCTTAACCGTCATTCACCTAATACACATGCATAGCCTTGATGCTTTGTGCTGCAGGATGGTTGGTTCCTGACAGAAATGCAGACCACTTTTCATGCAGATATTAAAGAAATGCAGGTATCTTTTACAAGTATCTTACTTGCTATACAATATTTTCCATTTGCTGCACTGTACATATATACTAGCAGCATCCTTTGCTTTAAAAATCATTTATTTTTGCTGATTTGGATTCAACATTTTTAGTGTGTAAGAAGTAAAGATTAAAATTAATTTAAACATAGATAAAGAAAATATTGTTCATGTGGGAAAAAATCCGTTTAACTTTTATTATATAGTTGCAGTAAAATTATGGAGCCAGACTTCACATTCACTGCACACTACAGATTTGTCTTTCTGTGATAAATGGTATGTGTATAATCTTTGTTAATGTTGTTGTAGTCAAGAAGATGATTTGCACAACAGGTAGAATGCATGCATATCAGAAAACACGGCTGTCCTGCCCACCACAGACGATCATCTGTTCTTAACATTTCTAACCATGTGACTATCCCCAGTGAAATTAGGTGATGATTCACATACCACATTACTGCACATGTGCACAGGCCTCACCTGGTCCACAGTGCCTCCCGAGACATAGCTGAGTATCTCTACCTGTACACAGGATATACTACTGGAGGTAGCCTGGGTCCTATCACTTACTGCTTGCAGTACCAATTCTGCCTTACAAGTGGAGCTTTTTTATTGTTAAACCTGCCATTTATTTCTATACTCTACTCCAGTGCTTCAGTGCTGGCTGTACATTGGTGGCCTTCTCTGGTATGTCATTCCAAAGTGAAACAGCATTGTGAACCTGATTCCTCTTCTGAAATCAGGCATAAGACTCAACTATTCCTCACTGACATACACCAGTGAAGAACTGGCAGTACTCTAGATTATAGAGTTGGCCAAGAGGTAACTGCCCAAAGTTGTATCTTACCGAATGCTGGTTTCATTTTGGAATCCATGCATTTGTCATGTGAAGACTCCAGGCAATATTGGAAAATTTTCATTTGGAAGGGGATGTGAGAAAGGGTGATGTAATATATATATATATATATATATATATATATATATATATATATATATATATATGGATTCACTTCATAACATTGAAATATCAAAATACTGAAACTCAAAATACTGAAACCAAAATACTGAAAGCTCAAAATACTGAATACTCAAAATACTGAAACTCAAAATACAGAAAACACATATTATGCGTAAACTCAGGTTAAACAACATAAATCATAACAATTTCTACCAAATATATGCAGGCAAAGCCCTCTGCACCCCACCCTGCTAATTAAATATATCAACTCCAAGACTGCACATAGTGTAGTTAAGTGCAGTCTTGGAGTAGATATATAGCATGGGGTGTGTGGCTTGCACATATTGCAGAAATTGGATTTATGTTGTTTAAGTGAGTTTACGATAATATGTGTTTTCAGTATTTTGAGTTTCAGTATTTTGAGTATTCAGTATTTTGAGCTTTCAGTATTTGGTCTTCAGTATTATGAAGTTTTGTCATTTTCAGTATTTTGAAGTTTCAGTGTTATGAAGTGAATCTATATATATATATATATATATATATATATATATAAAACACACATGCAAATATATTTATATATATATGTGTGTGTGTGTGTGTGTGTGTGTGTGTGTGTGTGTGTGTGTGTGTGTGTGTGTGTGCATATATATGTACATACATAGATAGATAGATAGATAGAGATTAATATAAGCTGTAATGCTCTTTCTAGAAGGCATCTGTTCCTAATCTCCAAGATGGATGGAGTTGAGTAATGATGTATAAAAACAGTGAAGGTCTTGACAATGTGATTGGGACAGGCAAAGGAGTCACATTTGTTGATGTTAACTAACTGGTCTAGGTGGGTTGATTATTCTTTTAACTTTTATGTGGGATAGAGGAATTTATAATTAACTGAGATCATGTAATAAATAACATGTAAACATTACATTTTCAGGGAAAATGTTAAGTATTAGTCCAGTATTTTGTGTTTTCTGCTGTTGTATTTTTATTCAATAAGAATTACACTAAAAAGTTACACTATTTCCATTTATTGCACATTGTGTGGTTTTGCTTAAATAAATTGTAGTCATAAAACACCTTAATAGCATGACATAAAAATCAGTTTGAATAAACCACTTTTGCAACTCGTTGCCGAAAACTGAATTAATTTATTTTCTATGACAAATGGAAGTCTACTATTCTAGTATATTATTCACCAATCAGTTCAGGTACGGCAGAGTAGAAAAAACATTCCATGAAAATATATATTCCAATGCTAGTAAGGTTTTTAGTGAATCATTTATTAACACAGTAATACTATTGTTTTTCCTGTGATGAAAAAAAATCACTTTTCTTATACAGTCACAGTAAGAATATAGTTTCAGTATTTCTAGTTATTGCAGAACATGAAGTTCCAATTAAATTGTTTTCCTGTAATGAAAAATATCAATTTCAGTTTTCTGTCATGGCTGCAAAATAGTGCCATTAATAAGGCCATTATTTCAGCTTATTACACAGCGTGCAATTTTGCTTAAATATACTGTATTTATTAAAACTTGTTAGCACAATTGCATAAAAAAAGTTTAATTGCATCACAAATATCTCATTGCACATTACCAAACTGCATTTTCTTTAAATGGGGAATACAGTGCTAGCATTCTAATATAGCGTGCAATAATTTTATTCAAGTTTAATACATTGGAAAAATTAAAAGTACTTAGGGACAGCATTATTACTAATACAACGATACTGTTCTAGTACAGCAAGGTAACACTTCTTTAAAGAAGTATTTATAAAAACAGTAATTCTCTTGTTCCTGCTGTAATGAAAAATATGCATCTCATTTTACTTACATAACAGCAGTAAGAAAATAGTGCCAGAATTATGATTCATTGCGTAGTGCACAGCTGCATTTAAAATGAAGTACACTGGAAAACCCATTCAAGTTATTATAGAAAAAAACATTAAGCATGGCTAAACCTTCAGAAGACCCCTGACTCTATCTCCTTCTTTCACTCTAAAGTCCATGCCAGGGGCGAGGCAGCCTTGGATAATCAGGGCTATGATGCTGTTACTAAAGCTGCATGTGTCATCTGCATAAGTATGGCACACGACTATTTGCTGCACATCCATCATCCGGAATGGCCAAGGCAGGCATTTGCCAGCATCTTCATTGAGGCATCACTGGTTGCCAAGTGGGCCACTGCTGACCACAGAAAGCATGTGTGCTCCAGGTCTCTGCATGCCATGTCACTCTGCATGAGTTACAGGATGTCCTGCATGTTGAAGTGACTTCACTTTCTCATGCAGCACAGTCAAGTTCTCTGCCATGCTGTGAGTTGTGAGCATCTGTGCTCACTGGTCCACTGATCACTGATCCACATATCTGCTGATTGAATCCAAGTGTGACACTCATATCAGGGAGTGTTCTGAAGCAAGGTAGTGATGGTCACTGCCATGCCTCTCCTCATGCTGGATTTGTAACCTGTGCTGGTGACATGTGTGGCTAGGCTGGGGTTGATGTGTATAAGATGTCCAGCATTAAATACAGTGGATGCCAGGGGCTCATCTTCCCTCCTCCATCATCTTAGCTATGAAAGGTTGTGGGTGCCCTCCACTGCTAACATTGCTAACACTGCCACTGCATCATTGGACTGTGGCACATGCATGGTGCCATCAGCAGTGGCAACTTATGTCTTTTCTATGGGGTCCTTATATTGGTCATCATTACTGTGTTGCAAGTGTGAACACGCATAGCTTAAGGGATGCCACCTACCTAATACTTTTCCCTGGGACACATGACCACCTTGTACAGCCTTTTCAGTGGCATGGTTACTACCATTATTACAGCTGATGTATATTATTACAGCTGCAGTATTTTGTTATACTGCCCAGTCCACAGTACAACAGTGCTATGCTAGCATTCATGTATATGTAACAGGAGCTGGGCTTCATTGTGCTAAATATTCTGCACTGTCTACAACTACACAATGATGTTATGCCCCAAACCCATGTTTTTAATTTACGTTTGTTTGGAAAGAGCTGTGATTAAAAATTATTCTAAATTCATCTTCTTTATGTTATTTAATGTAGATGTATTGGGGGGGAGTTGAAAGCATTTATTTTGCAAAGGGAGCAGCCAAATTTAGATGTAAAATCAGTTAAGGAATAAAGCCATGATTAGACACAGATAACTGATAACAAAGCTGAATTTTGGTTTTATTTATTTGACATTTTATTTCTGAGAAAGTCCTAGGGGGCATAAATCCTATTTTCAACAGAGGCACTGGGAACACAGCTGGATCATGTTGATATACGACCATAGGTAGTGCAATGGATCAAACCCCCCCCCCACAGCCATTCCATTGTCCCATTTCTTTGTTACTTCTCCCCAGTTACCATAAACACTGTTCAAACCTGTCAGTGTACACGCTATTTTCTTCTTTACTCCTACAATTAGTGATATTTGGATTTAATTTATAGATGCATAGGTTCATAGGAGATTACTAGGCTAACAGCTCAAGCTCTTACAAGCCTAGCCAGTTTTAGCCAGATTTTACCCACTTTTCTATCCTTATGGAAAAGATAGCAAGGGTCAGCAAGTGGGGTTTTGACTATTTTTACAGACTGCTTCAGTCCATTAAGGGTCATAAGTGCCACCCCAGGAGTGAATTTGCTATTTCCCATCCATCGATCCAGATTGTGCTTAAAGATGGTTAGGGAAGGCTCTGCCTCATGTAAATAGGAAGCATATTTGAGGGGAGGGGTAATCTCTGGGACACATATCTGCCTCTCCAGCATGATCTATTCATGTCAGAGATCAGATTTAGATCTTTGGTGCGGGTAACCCTCATGCAGTTAGTTTTGCAAATATGCAACAATTCCAACATGGCTGGGTCAGAGACTGCCTTGCAGGTTAGTCATGGATCATCACCCCCTCAATAATCTTTAGGAAACTGAATACAAAGGTAGAGCTTTTAATTTGTCCACATATGACATGTATGATAACCTGTATTTGTTTGGTGAGAAATCTCTGAGGATGCTTCAACTGTTGCAAGTGCTTGGTGAGGTACATGCCAAAGGATGCACTTTACTCGATTATTGATCTGATGAGGGTTGAGTACAGTAGTACTATGACATTCTTAGATCAGGATGCCATGCCCTTATTTATAAGCTGAGCCACACAGAAGGATTTCCTCACCAGCGTGGACACATGATGGTCAGAGTTTAAATTACTATCTGAGTACCCAGATTTCTCACCACTGGATCCACCCTTAAGGAGGTCCTATCAATATTGTAATTTGCAGGGGTATTTGATTTCCCAAAGGATATTATTAAACACTTGTTCGCATTTAGTTTGAGGCTATGGCTAATCTTTACTTTGCATCAGACCTTTCTGTAGGATATCAACATCATTTGGGGAGACAACGATTGCCCCCAACTTGCAGTTATCAGCAAACTTGGTCAGCCAAAGGCCATCTACAGTTGCCTTGACATCTGAAAAGTATATTTCAAATAGGAGGGTCCCAGCACTAAGCCCTGTGGTACTTGCTGGATGTGAATGCCCCCACTATAACATGTGTCTTATCCATGAGTCATCTGGCTATCCATCTGGTGACTGAGAGGTGTATGCCCAATTTTGTGAGTTTATCTATAATATTCAAGTGGGGTATTGTGTCAAATGCCATGGTTAGGTCAAGGTAGGTGGTATTCACTCACTGACTTATGCTCATCCATGGTCTTTGTGACCTTCTCAAAGAAGTCCACCAAACTGAGCCGGCAGGGCCAGCCCTTGATGAAGCCAAACTGTGTTGGGTCTAGAGTCTGGAGGTTTCCTATGTCATTCTTAATAATGTCCATGGTTATCCTTTCTGAAGCCTTGCATAAGAGACTAATCAGGCTTATGGGTTGGGAATGGCCTGGGTCAGTTGATGTCTGCCCCTTGTGCACTGGGATGACTGTTGCTGTCCTCCACTTTACTGGGACAAACCCTGTCTGAAGACTGTGGTTAAATAGCGATCTGAGTGAGTTTGCTAGGGCATGTTTCAAGTTATTTAATAGGCACTCTGGGATTCCATCAGTGTCCACTGATGCCATGTTTCTAGCCTTAGAGAGTGTAGTGACAACCTCCTCTTTTGTGATAACAGGCAAATGAATGGTAGAGAGTATTTTATGGGGAGTGAACAGAGGTGATGAGGGGGTTAAATCTGAGCTGAATTTATCGGCCAGCAGGTTTGCTATTTCTTCTGACAGAGTATAGGTGGTGCAATCTACAGCCAACTGATGAGTGTTTCCCTTAAGATTTTGGACATGATTAAAAAATGCTTTGTGGTTATCCTTTGCTTGGGAGGCTATTTTAGTCTTGCATTTAGCTTTTAAAGACTTGACTAGTTCCCTGATTTGTCTGTTGAGACTAATCAGGGATTTTTTTCTCTGTTGTGCACCCTCCCACTTAGTTCTAGACAAGAATTTCTTCCTTCTGTTGTATAGTCTATTTATGGCAAAGGTCCACCAGGGTGGCTTGTTTTTCCAGCTAGACCTGGGTTTAGTTTGGTCAGGTACTCTCATTTCTATGCAGTTGTTTAAGTGGTTGTACAGGGAATTCTTATATACTTCTGTATAGGCCTCTATGTTTTCGGGCTTAGGAGGAGCTTTAAAATTACATATGCTGTCACTAAATAAGAGGCAATTTCCCCTTGGAAAAAAATCTTTATTGTTTTAGGGTTTGATAGTGGTACTACCATTACATTATTTCAAATAAGACTGATTTATGATCTGATCTTACCAATGAGGACATTACACTGAGGGAGCTACAACACTCCTCCATGTTTCTGAGCACTAAGTCAATGATAGTCAATGATATTTGAGTCCCTAGTGGGAGTGCAGACCAGCTGTTCCAGATCATGTGCCTTAACAAAGTCCAGGAATCTCTGACCCTGCATTTTAGTCATCATATATGTTTCCCATTTTATGCATGGGGAGTTAAAATTTCCCATGAGTAGTGTGTTGGGCTGAATGGTGAGTGAGTCTAGTAACGTCAGGTATGTGGAGTGGATTTCAAGGTTCATGGTTGGGAACTGTAGCTAATGATGATATGATGCGTGATTTGCCTATCATCAGCTAGACATGGAGCAGCTCAAGTGAGTCATCCTGCTTGACCAATCTGGAGCTGTGACTGCTTTTTATGTAAATGGAAACACCTCCTCCTTTCATTTTTTTTCCTTTTCAGTAGGTGGTCTGAATGTGTGATTGGTATTGTAGCCTTACACTGATGGGGTTCTTACCCTTGACATGCAACTGACTGTAACCCTCTCTTTATCCAATCTGATAAGGGGGAAGACCATGTGTCTCATGATGGAGTCTCCTATGACCTAAATGTGTGAATGTGTGATGTTTTGCCTTAGGGACTTGCTTATGGAGACAATGTGATGTGTATTTTTATCTGTGTAGTGCTTAGTTTTGACTTGGTTTTGTTTGCATGTAATTTCTGAGATCAGCATACGGGAGGCCTCAGAGGTTTTGATAAGTTACTTGTTGAGTACCTCCGCATATGTGGGTTTTTGTGTCGAGAACTTATTTAGTGAGGAAAGTGATGCACCCATTTGTCATTTGATTTGACAGTATGTGAGAGTCATGTCTCAGTTTTCATAATGTAACTACATCTCTCACATACTATGTTTGTTTCAGGATTAAGTGGTTGTCAGTATACATTGCCTCAGGATGTCCATGTCCACCACACTGACCACAGAGATATCAGGAAAGTGCCTGTCCATGGTTGTAGGTGTTTTAGTATGGGTTTAATCATGGAGAAGTATGGGGAGATTTAACTGGACTGGGATGACAGCACACATGGATGAATAATGGGTGCTATACTCAGTGTGAACTGCAGTTATCCAACAAGGAGATGCTGCTCTGTATGCAACTCAGATGCTTCTAGAGCATCAGGGGGTCTGGGGAAGGTTGCAGAGATAGCTATGATATAGTAAACTTTAACTTGATACAATTTGTGTCTATACAAGGCACTTTTAACCACTGCTGTACAGAGAGCCTAGCACAATCACTGGGATTATTCAGAAGCAGAAAAACAAGTTTTCAACTGCAAGATCTAAAGCCAGTTAATAAAACACACAATAAGTTTTCAGCCAGCAGCCCCCAACTCAGATAGGTTTGCTACAGCACACGTCTACCACAAGAGTGCAGTCAGAAAACCCTCTTAATGTAAAACTGCTGGCTTTAGAGCTCAAGTGCAGGGAACCACACAATTTAGGTATTACTGTCCTGTAAAACTAGAAGGCACAATGTAATTAAGTACTACAGCAGCAGTGAAAGAGTTCAGCTTTGAAACTCTAATAAGGTGCAAGAAATGTAACAATTAATGCAGGGTTTTTATTAAATACAGTAAAAATAATCATCAGAAATGCAAAAGTATACTTATTTTTATTCTTTTAACAGAGGACGGTTTAGATGCAGTAGATTCAGTGTAAATTGCAGGCAATGTAGCCAAAGCAAGAGCAGCTCTGTGGAACTGATTTAAAACTTTTATCTCAAAATTTATACCACAAACACTGATAGCCATTTGCTAAACAAAAGACTACATTTTCTCAATGAAAACAGACTTAGCATGAACAGTAAACTTTTCTGTCCTTGGAACTCACATTCATTGAAATGACATTGAAACAGACATTGAAAGAAAATGCATCTGGCCAGTGATGGATTAAGGTTACCTTTGGGCTGTTTTCAAACATTACGCCCTTTGAACTCATTATTAGGGCCATGCATACATGCATGTGTTTTTTGATTCACCTTACTGACCCTTTTAAATTAAATTAAAATACTTGTGTATTACAGGACTACTTGAGTGTTTTTTAAATTTGTAGTTTTGAACATTTTTCCAGTACAAAACATATGAACCAATAATGACAAAACTACCCATTTCAAAAACATTTTAGCCATACAGGGCCACTCAAGCATCTGTTCTTTCAGTCAGTATGCACAATCTCTGCTGAAGTGAAAGTCATCTGAATAATTCCAAATTAAAGAGATCTATAACTACTGAAGAGGTTCCTGTTGCAAACAACTTTACATTTGTGTTTCATGTACAAATTTAGTGCCTGCTGCCCTTGAAGAATACATTTGTTATGTTTAAAAAATGGTAATCTGGTAATATTGCATTAGGGAATGGCTGGTAGACCAACAACAGCTTTGTAATTGCTAGTGACATAGGAGTGCTGCCCCCCCTTATAATGCACCACAGTATCAGCAATCCATCTACATGATGTGGAAGCAGAACCATAGCATTCTACATCAAAGGGAAGTATGCTACCTGGTTTGCTACTAGCACTGCTTTCAAATTCTATAGCACAACCACTGATGATGGCTGTTTCCTAAACAAAACAGTTACACACTGAAAATATACTTACCATGAGCAACAATAAACTTCTCTTCCCATGAAACTCGCAATTCCTTGAAAATGCACTGAAACACACAATTACTTGAAAATGCAACCCTGATGACAGTCAGGTAGTTAGTGTAGAGGATTCAGGATCTTGTCTACTGTAATCAAGGTACAGGGTTTGATCCAGAACAAGTTAATTAAGTAACCTGCCATCCAGTCCGAGCAAGTTGGTTAACCAACCTGCCATTCCTAACTAGGGCATGACCGACCCATGCGCGCGCACACACACACACACACACACACACACACACACACACACACACACACACACACACACACACACACACACACACACACACACACACACAGCAGCTCTCCATGTTTAAAATCTCACATGAAAGCAAGACAGTTCCAATGTTTAAATTTGTGTTGTGCATGCATCTTTAGTATGATGCATGCACAGTGTATCTTTAAAGAAGAAAGCACACACAGAGTGCATTATTAAAGAAAAACTGTAATTAAAAAATGTTTAAATTAAATGTTATGGCAGCCCTCCAAGCCAGCAGGCCCTAGGAAATTATCTGGGTCACCTAAAGCTGGATCTGGCTATGCCTGAAGAAAAACTCCATAAGACATAATATAAAATGTGTATATATATTTATGTACACAACACAAACACATACACACACACACACACACACACACACACACACACACACACATATATATATATATATATATATATATATATATATAAAATCTTGGAAACATACAAGTAGTAAAATAAGTCAAAATAAATTATACAAATGAAATCAACAGAAGAAAAAAAGCAAGATTACATCAGAAACAGGCAAAAAAACATACATATGTATATCTATAATTATCTAAGTATATTTGAATATTATGGAAAAAGAAGAAGTAATAAGGTACATGTGGTGCAGAAACAGAAACTTGACAGTAATAAGAATACTATAGGCTAACAAAGGTCAAAGGCAGGTGGAGAAGATGAGGGTAGAAGAAGATTTAAAGATGATGATATAGAAGAAAACAAGGCAGAAATAAGGGTAGGTAGTAAGAGAGAGATAGTGGGTGCATAGAAGATTGCAAGGAAGAAGGAGTTTGAAAGAGAAAGGGAAGAGAGAGAGTTTAAGAGAGTGAGTGTAGGAACGGGGAAGGAGAAGGATGGCAATACTGCCAGTTTCTTCAACCATAGTAATATCCAGCATTGATAATGACCATTTCAAATGGATTCTTGGTAGGATTTCTTTTTCTCTTTAATTTAATTTACTTTTCCTTTACTGCCCAGTTTGCGTGAGTACTCATCTGTTAATTAATTTTTGAATCATCTTTGAGTCTTAGATACGTAGTTTTTACGATGGATTAAAATCAAGTGCCATGTTCATCATTCTCACTACACAGACACAGTTTTGAGACATAGTGTAAGAATATTACATATGCTCACCTTTACCATATTTAACTGCTTTGGTTCATTGCAGATCCTGGGCTTCTTTGGTTCACCAAGCACATACATTGCTACTTCTTCAGAAACACAGAGAGCCGCTGGCTGATCCACTAACAAATAACAGATGTCTAGCTTGTTCTGTTAAGGACATAACAAATGTTGGGCATCAGATCCTGCCTAGATGTCTCTAGACAACCTCCCCCAAATCATTCATGCCCTCCACTGCCTTAATCTCGATGATCACTCCCAGAGCAAGTGCAACCGATCACATTGACAAACATGCTTCCAATAAAGAACTGTCTTACAATTAACCCCATGTACACTGGTGTCCGTGTTCTACATTAAGCTCATAACCTCAGTCATAATTGTACTATGCAAGTTATACCCTAAAACAGTACAATCTTTTGGCAAAACCTGAAAGCATACTAGTAAGCACCAAACATGCACATGTATGCTATAAACATTAGCTCTACAAACCATCAAAAATATCTGTTGAGATCTCAGATTTATGGGTTGGGGTTTGGTATAATGGTTAAAGTGTTTACCTCAACAAAAAAATGGAGGGTTTGATTCTCAAATGGGATAATTGACTAGGCTTAAAATGGCCCAAAAGGACAGTTAGCCTAGTACTGACCAATGAACCAATTCACGTCACAAGAGAAAACAAACAACTGTTATGGTCATACGTCTTCAACATTACTGTTAAATCCCTTGTTCTGTCCTTTATTACTCTCCAGTAAGGTGCATCCATACCATAGCTTAATGCAAAATGGTACCACTGATCCAACTACTGATGTCTGGAACTTAACTAAGGGCTTAAATGGCCTGTATAAATGATACAAGTATGCATAACAAACTGCATCTTATAGAGATCTGATTTTTCAATTACTTATGTGATATGTTTTTTGCCACTGAAATTCAGCTTGAGTCAAAAGATTTGGATATTTAATTTTATCATCAAAATATCATTTTCCTCCATCAGATGGGACCTTATAAGGGTTCAAATAGGGTCACTATTTCATATTATGATAACCTCATTTGCTACTTCTCTGATTCATACAACTCATACTCCATCCACCATGAATCCTCATTGGTTAACATCAAAGTGAGTGATGTTAAATTTTCACTCCACAACCTACATTTATGTCACCCAGATGAAATTATTACTGATAAAGCATTACACTGTTTTTATGACTGTGTTAATTCAGAGATAATTATTGTAAGAGACTTCAACATTAAGAAGACTCTAAAATAACAGGGGCTTTAGCCACCCAGTAATCGAAATATGTTATTTCTCTCAGCTTCTCTCTCTATCCACTCATGCTGGATACCCCTACATTCCTGACTCTGTCCCGGTCAGCTGCCCTAAAAATATCTAGTTGCAAGTGTTATGCCAGATGTAATAAGTGACCACCTGCCCATTTTTTCCATCAGAAATTAGCAAGTCTCTCAAGTCCTAAATATCATATTATATAAAATATTAAATATTTTAATGAAACCACCATCCTTTCAACACTGCATGCTACTAATTGGTCTCCACTTAATAATCTCTTTTGGATGAAGCAGTTAACTTGTTTAAATCAGTTTTCCTACTAATCTTTACTCTGCTTCACAAATACCACATTCTGTCCACAATTTTGCCCTGAATCAGTGCAGAAATCAAAAATCTGTTGTCTTGCATAGAGTAACTACTGGCTAAATATCATGAAAGTAAAACTGAAACTGGCTTTGCAAGTTTAAAATGTGTGAGAAATAATGGTAAGGATGTTACTCTTATAAGCAAAATGCCTGTTATCTACGAACACGTTAAAATCCCCCTACATATCCGCATGGGTTCATACTTAGGTTCATACTTAGATATCTTGGTCCTAGAGGCATTTTATAAGCCTAGCCAGAGTTGTGTAATGGCTTTCACCCACCCCTTAGGTTGAAGAATACTATACCCATTAGTTTTGCGTGCCTCTGTCCAGCGGTGATACAGAGAGATGATCCCCGGGGTAAACTCTACTATCTCCCATCCACTGGTCAGAAACAGGCAAAAACATACATATGTATATCTATAATTATCTAAGTATATTTGAATATTATGGAAAAAGAAGAAGTAATAAGGTACATGTGGTGCAGAAACAGAAACTTGACAGTAATAAGAATACTATAGGCTAACAAAGGTCAAAGGCAGGTGGAGAAGATGAGGGTAGAAGAAGATTTAAAGATGATGATATAGAAGAAAACAAGGCAGAAATAAGGGTAGGTAGTAAGAGAGAGATAGTGGGTGCATAGAAGATTGCAAGGAAGAAGGAGTTTGAAAGAGAAAGGGAAGAGAGAGAGTTTAAGAGAGTGAGTGTAGGAACGGGGAAGGAGAAGGATGGCAATACTGCCAGTTTCTTCAACCATAGTAATATCCAGCATTGATAATGACCATTTCAAATGGATTCTTGGTAGGATTTCTTTTTCTCTTTAATTTAATTTACTTTTCCTTTACTGCCCAGTTTGCGTGAGTACTCATCTGTTAAGTAATTTTTGAATTGTCTTTGAGTCTTAGATAAGTAGTTTTTACGATGGATTAAAATCAAGTGCCATGTTCATCATTCTCACTACACAGACACAGTTTTGAGACATAGTGTAAGAATATTACATATGCTCACCTTTACCATATTTAACTGCCTTGGTTCATTGCAGATCCTGGGCTTCTTTGGTTCACCAAGCACATACATTGCTACTTCTACAGAAACACAGAGAGTCGCTGGCTGATCCACTAACAAATAAAAGATGTCTAGCTTGTTCTGCTAAGGACATAAATGTGGGGCATCAGATCCTGCCTAGATGTCTCTAGACAACCTCCCCCAAATCATTCATGCCCTCCACTGCCTTAATCTCGATGATCACTCCCAGAGCAAGTGCAACCGATCACATTGACAAACATGCTGCCAATAAATAACTGTTACAATTAACCCCATGTACACTAGTGTCTGTGTTCTACATTAAGCTCATAACCTCAGTCATAATTGTACTATGCAAGTTATACCCTAAAACAGTACAATCTTCTGGCAAAACCTGAAAGCATACTAGTAAGCACCAACCATGCACATGTATGCTGTAAACATTAGCTCTGCAAACCATCAAAAATATCTGTTGAGATCTCAGATTTATGGGTTGGGGTTTGGTATAATGGTTAAAGTGTTTACCTCAACAAAAAAATGGAGGGTTTGATTCTCAAATGGGATAATTGACTAGGCTTAAAATGGCCCAAAAGGACAGTTAGCCTAGTACTGACCAATGAACCAATTCACGTCACAAGCGAAAACAAACAACTGTTATGGTCATACGGCTTCAACATTACTGTTAGATCCCTTGTTCTGTCCTTTATTACTCTCCAGTAAGGTGCATCCATACCATAGCTTAATGCAAAATGCTACCACTGATCCAACTACTGATGTCTGGAACTTAACTAAGAGCTTAAATGGCCTGTATAAATGATACAAGTATGCATAACAAACTGCATCTTATAGAGATCTGATTTTTCAATTACGTATGTGATATGTTTTTTGCCGCAGAAGTTCAGCTTGAGTCAAAAGATTTGGATATTTAATTTTATCATCAAAATATCATTTTCTTCCATCAGATGGGACCTTATAAGGGTTCAAATAGGGTCACTATTTCATATTATGATAACCTCATTTGCTACTTCTCTGATTCATACAACTCATACTCCATCCACCATGAATCCTCATTGGTTAACATCAAAGTGAGGGATGTTAAATTTTCACTCCACAACCTGCATTTATGTCACCCAGATGAAATTATTACTGATAAAGCATTACACTATTTTTATGACTGTGTTAATTCAGAGATAATTATTGTAAGAGACTTCAACATTAAGAAGACTCTAAAATAACAGGGCTTTAGCCACCCAGTAATCGAAATATGTTATTTCTCTCAGCTTCTCTCTCTATCCACTCATGCTGGATACCCCTACATTCCTGACTCTGTCCCGGTCAGCTGCCCTAAAAATATCTAGTTGCAAGTGTCATGCCAGATGTAATAAGTGACCACCTGCCCATTTTTTCCATCAGAAATTAGCAAGTGTCTCAAGTCCTAAATATCATATTATATAAAATATTAAATATTTTAATGAAACCACCATCCTTTCAACACTGCATGCTACTAATTGGTCTCCACTTAATAATCTATTTTGGATGAAGCAGTTAACTTGTTTAAATCAGTTTTCCTACTAATCTTCACTCTGCTTCACAAATACCACATTCTGTCCACAATTTTGCCCTGAATCAGTGCAGAAATCAAAAATCTGCTGTCTTGCATAGAGTAACTACTGGCTAAATATCATGAAAGTAAAACTGAAACTGGCTTTGCAAGTTTAAAATGTGTGAGAAATAATGGTAAGGATGTTACTCTTATAAGCAAAACGCCTGTTATCTACGAACACGTTAAAATCCCCCTACATATCCGGCATGAGATTGGTTAAGGTCTTCAAACACCTCAAAAGACTTTAACCTAGCTCAGAAGCATTTGATAATTCTAAATATGTTGGCATCCATGTTTACTTCTGTAACCATTCTGGAAAAATCCTCATCAATTGATCTAACAGAGTGACACACACCATCATTTTTGAGGAAGGAAATCATTGTGTCTCTTCACAATGGTAGCCCATCAGGTTCCCTAAATAACTTTTGCACATGTGTACTTTTTTTGCCCATTTAAAAAACAATTCCTGGAAACAAATGTGTCTACTGCCAGCTTCCCGATAATCTAATAAATGCAATATACTTTTTATACACAACATGGATGCTTAACCATGGCATAGTTAGAGAGTATCTGAGAGTCACTTGACAACAGAAAGTTTGTTGAAGCTATTCTTTTTCACCTCTCTTATGTTTTCAATACAGTTCCCCCTACCAGGTTAATAAAGGCCTTAGATGGTATTGTGGTCACTCTAAGTGCATTGTGATAGTTCTCAAGCTGTGTAATAGGACGCAAGCTATAAAGCTGAGTGCTGCTCTTTCCTTTTCTTTGTTGATGTTCCTTAGAGTTTGGTGTTTGCAGTTTATGTGAATGGTCGGACCAATCTCTGTGAAGGTATTAAGTTACCTCAATAAGCTAATGACTCCACTGCCACCATCCATAAGTGCCAGTTCACTAGACCTCATTCCTAGCAGATTCTCCTATCAGATTTGAAGCATCACTCCATTCTCTACAGCCTTAGTTAGTTTTTATGGGACTATAGCCCAATGTATCAAAAACAAAGTCCTTGCTCTTCTCTCCCATGATCATTTTAACTGTTTCTGATAGCACTAACTCTACATTTTGCACATCTGTTTAAATGACGATGGGACCCAGATTAATTGTTAAAGCTTTAGATTTTACCATCATGCAGAAGGCTGCCTCAGCTAAGTTCCTTGGAGCATGATAATTAAATTGTGATCACTCAAATATAGAATGAAAACACTATGACCAGTATTAAGCTAAGCAAACTTTACAAGGTCAGATCTTTCATGACAGGTAGTAACAATGTCAGCCATGGCAACCTCTTATCTACATGTCTCATTTATACTGTCCCCACCTCTGCACTTTGCTTCCTCTCCATTTCTTCACAAACTTGAACAGTCTTATACAAAAGTCTAGATACACGTTGAGACACAACAAAAAGCATCACTGCTTACCTCTACTCAGTCTACATTGGCTTGAAATTACTCATTACCTTTCTCTCAAATAGTTTTGCTTTACTTTGTTCATAAATTATTACTTTCTAACAATTATCTATCATTCAGTTAATCAAAATGATCTAATTTTCTGATATCAGTACAACTAGCATCTAGTTGGTTGCTATGTATTTATTGCATCGCCAGCTAATTACAATATACTGTCAGCCTGTATACATCTGTTCATCACTCCCATTCTGTCAGTGGTAATGTGATGACTTAACAAATAATGTTACTAACATACAAAGCTATGTCAAACCCAGAGCTGTTGGACATGCTCCACGTAAAGAAATCCCAATCACTCCGAGCTACACACTCTAGGGACCTAAACATTGTCACCACAATAAACAGAACATGCTGGAGGGATAGATTCCTGTCCCAGAGACTTCCCATACTCTGGAACAGACTACCTATCTATATCAAACAAAGCTTCTCATTAGCACTCTTCAAGAAAAATCTTGATGATTGGATGGAAGATAGGAAATGCACCCCGGGGATCAATTCTGTGGCTGTGCTTGACAGAGGCACAGGAAAATAATTTTCTTGGGTGGCAAAAGCCAGGGTACCGTTTAGCTAGGCTTATATAGGCCGTAGGGACAATAGCTTAGTACCTACCTATGAACCTATAAACCAAATGTTTGGATATTTATCTCCCTAGAACTGAGCTGAAAAATTAGATCACCCAGCTGGACAACCCAAGTTAATAAATCCAAAATAAATGAATAATTTTATTTGCTAATCTGCTGACCTTAGTTGTGCAGACATTGTAATATTTTGCAGTTCTGCATCATTCAGACCTACACATCCTCCTTGCTGTCTAAAACATATTTGATTAAATGCTTCAGTAAAATGAAATAATATCCACAAGCATTATTCTTGTGCACCTTGGCATCACACCTGAGCAGTAATTTCTAGCTCTTAAACTTCAATAGCTGGAAGATAGTCATCATTTTATGCAAAGGTCTTTGATATTTATTTCTGAGCTGGTTTAGATTCTGCTGCTGTTTAATTCCCAGCTCCAAACACAACACACTATTGCTGCTCACTCCAAAGCTTATACTATACATGATATTGTAGTTTTCAGTCAAAAATAAATGCAACTATAAAACATTTACTGCAGATTATAACTTCAACTCACTTAAACTTAAGGATACCTGTGATTCTGTCTTTTTTAACTCTTGGTTTGAATTGTAAATTCATCCTAAGCTATCATATACTGGCTCAATTCAGGCATCAAATGTAAAAAGAAAACTTTATTTTTTCATTGAGACAGCTCTATTCTTTAAATATAGTCAAGCTTATAACTACTCTTAAACTTTAACTGTGTGGTTGGCTGTGGTTAGAAGACAGCACAATGTGGGGGAAATACATGCCTCAAAGCTCTATTAAAACCCAGCAAATACTGTTTTTTTCTTATTTAGTGAATAGTTGTCAGTATATTTCATGGTTTTACTGAGTGGAAATATTGCCCACAAGTAGAATTTTTTTTGTGAAATCTGGAACTAAATCAAAACCTGAGCAAGAATTTCTAGGGAAATTATTAGAATTAGAAGCTAAACTAATTCTGAACTATAAAACATTGTTCCCTATTGGTTTAAATCAAAAATGTAATGTTAAACATTGTATTAACTGTTCAATACTATGTTAATTATAGTAATTGTTTGATTGGGGATGTTTGGTTGCTTGTTTGCACATGTATATAATTGGCTTCTTGATGAATGTTACTTTGATCCTTTTAGGTGAATGGCCGTGGTACCAGATCACTGTAACTGGAAATAAATTGTAGACCGTTGGTGCTATTTTTGCATTTTCTTGTTTTTTCAATTAGTATTTGTGGTTTTTGCAAGAATTTCTAGTACCTGAATACTGACAACTATATTTTGTTTGTATATGATGCAAATGCATGTTTTATTGATTGTGGTAAATTTATGTTATCTCAGTAACTGTGTAGTCAATTAATTTAGTCTAATAAGTGTTAAGTGTACACAGCAATCACATAGTTCTTATTAGTAAGAGTGTATCTCAGGTAGTATATTTCAGTATTCATTAAAATAAATGATACTATGAAAGTGATGCAATGATTGCTAACTATTTTTAAAACTCTTTATTTGGTTTTAACAAGTCCATCAACATTTAAAACAATGTATAAAATGATAAATGATAACTATTTACAAAAGTCCACAACAAGAATATTAATACATTCTTAACCATTATTACTTTTTCAGTATATCATTGAGCTTTTTCCAAGATATGTACTGATGAATTATGTTTAAAGTTCTCATTAGATTTTTGTAAAGGGGTGATTAATTAAAGTAGGCAAACTTAACTCTAAGGACCGAGATCTTGTAGATGAGACCATGAGTTTATGTAATACATTTTTAAATGGGGGCTATCTTGAGGGTCTACTAAGAGATATATTTATGGAACTTAGTCATCTTAGAAAACATGGAAATATGGTAGTTAAGCAACCTAATAAATTAGATTATAACACTGCTATGTTGATTAGCAACAGTGTTAATGGTCAAGCTATTAAAAGTATTATTAGTAACAACTGGAGTATACTTAGTAGCTGTCTTGAAATAAAAAAAAGCTAGTGAGTGATTGCCCTGCATTTGTGCAAAAATGGTGGAAAAGTTTTAAGAATTATTTTCAATCTAAATTAAATAAGCCAAAGATAAAATGTGTCAAACTGGGTATGGTTAAGTGTCACGATTATAATTTTTGTGATTATTTGTACACCGAGTCCGATGAAATAAAAATTGGTGAATATTTTATTACAATGAAGGGACATTTCACATGTAAGTCCAAGTTTGTAGTTTATTTAGTGTTTTGTAAAACCTGTATGATATTTTATGTTGGGAGAACTAGGTAATTGTATAAACACATTTTATGAGCATAACTAGGCTGTTCAAGTAGGGAATGGAAAAATGCTTTGGCTAAGTATTACAAACTTGATAAATGCAAGGTGGGTTTTAAGTTTTTAGTTTTAGAAGAGTTGCAAGGTGTTGAACATATGTTTAATGCAGAGGATGAATTAGGATGGTTGGAATATACTTGGCAGGTGAAGTTAAATGGTTGTTATCCTCCTGGGTTAAATAACAAGGAGGATTTTATTGCTTATCTTAAAAAGAAAATAGTTAAGCATTAATTAATGTAATTGGTCATGTGATATAATTGTGTATGTGTGTGTGTGTGTGTGTGTGTGTGTGTATATATATATATATATATATATATATATATATATATATATATATATATATATATAAGGGTGGCAACTTGTTTTAAATCAGATTGATGAAGTCTCAGAATATGGAGATGAAAATGCTTACTGTTTATGTTTTTTGTTCTATAAATGGTTCTGTCTTTACTGGATGTTTTGTTTTGTTTTTATAGTAACTGCAGTTATTTGGTTTTATTGATTTTACTGTTTTTGATACTGTTAACATTAAAACAGTGTATAACAAAATAAAAGATAACTATTTACAAAAATCCATAACAAGAATATTAATATATTCTTAACCATTAGTACATTTCCAGTATATCACTGAGCTTTTTCCAAGATATGTACTGATGAGTTATGTTTAAAGTTCTCATTCTTATAGTTGACAACTAATTTTTACAGACAGTCTCAGCTAGGCACACAAATTCACCAAATGCTAATTCAGTTTTACATTTCCAGGTTTTTTTTCTTATAACTTTTCTTGCAATGGTCAGTGCTGCCCAAAGAAGAGACATTTGAGAAACAGGTATAGCTGCTGGAATTGGGACATTAAATAGTACTAAACAGTCAGTAAGAATGCAATTGTCTGACCACAAAGCCTGAGAAAAGTTTGTAAAATCACTCCAAAAGGAAGTCGCCAACTTACAATCCATTATCATGTGCAACCAATCAGCATTAATAACTTCATCACACCTCCAGCATTTCATTTTTCCTGTTTTATATATTTATGTAATTTTATGAGGTATAAGAAAGACTCTATGCAGACATTTCCAAGTATAGATTTTCCAACAAAGTGAGGATTTTGACTTTCCTGTAGATTTAAAAAATAAGTTTGTATTTAGTTCTGAAAATGGTTCATTGTTAATTTTTGTTGAGAAATTCACAATTGTCATAGCTTGGGTAAAAAATTCAGTTCTAATAATCTTGTATACAATTGATAGATATGACTTCCTCTTGGGTGGCCCACTATTAACATTAAAGAATAGAGCCAAGATTTTTGGAACATGTTTAGTTTGATGATCTAGTGATATTTTGATTTTATCCTGACTATATTATTTACAGGTATGTATCAGCCTCCATGCGCTGTGCTATATTTTGCAATTAAATGTATTTTGTTTCCATTAAGAAGTTGATGCCAAAATATTAAGTTACTATTCTTGTGAGCTGTCATTGTGTTTGCATTAAAAGATACTAAGCATCCATTAGTGAAAGCAATGGGGAATAATAGGATTAGTAATTCCTTGTCTAAGTAATTAGAATTTATAAGCCTTTTAAAGATTGAAAGGATTTGGTTAATAAAAGGCATAAAAATAAACGTGTGTCTTTCATTCAGAACAAAATCATTTACCACCTAGTAGAATATATTGATACCCAGTATCATATAAGAGTATATGAGTTTGTTGCCTATTTGTATTTTCTCATGTAAAGATTTCCAACAATAAACATATGATGAATCTAACCACAATAATATTATTTTAATAATGTCCGCATTAGTATATAGCTCAATGTTTGGAAACCCAATGCCACCTTCCCCCCAGCTTTTGACATGCCAGTCTAAAGATATCCTTGGTTTTAGGGTACCATAAGAATTTAAGTAAGATAGAATTTATTTTTCTTATTTTGTTTTTTTTTGAGGGGGATTAATGGTAGACTATAGTGTAAGATAATTGGTAGAATTATCATTTTAATCAGGGTGCGTCTATCTTCCATTGTAAAGAATAGCTCATTCCAATTGTCTGTTACCTTTATGATTTTATCTATTTAGTTTTTATAGTTTATAAATATTAAATCTTTGTTCTTAGATTCAATAGTAATACCTAAATATTTAATTTGAGAATTTTCCCAATTAAACTTTTCTGTGATTTTAAAAAAGTGGTTATTTTTTGTTTATAAGCAATGTTTTAGTTTTATTATGACTAAATTTCCAACCTGAAACCTTTTTAACTCATTCACTCCAATGGAGCTCAGGAAATTTGCACTGTAACTTCCAATGGGTGGAGCCTAAGCTTTTTGACAGACTCAAACTATGTCCTCATATTTCAAACAAATGTTCACATCTTTGAAAACAGGGTTTATAAAAAAGTATAAATGACAAACTCTTCAGTATAAACTATTTTATAGTGGTAGCATTCTTTAGTTTCTATGTCATAAACAGGATTTTATAAGTCACAGTAAACACAGTAACAATTACATTTGAAATATTTTGTAAACAACTTACAATAACTCAGCAACCACTCAAGTTACACACATACTGTCAGCAGCATTTTATGCATCTACCTGGGAACTTTCATATGAGGCTAAGGAGGTCTATGTTACTTGGTTGTTGAGATATTTAGAAAAAATTTAAAATTATATCTGTATAAATTAATATCATAAAAACAACAGTTAATATCTATTTACCTGCACTAGACAAAGGTCAAATATGAATGCAGCTGAGTTTGTCATTGTGTAAGCTTTAAGATGAAATTATTTAAAACCTTGTACATAACATGGTTTTGGAATTATTAATGCAAATATGAACAAGCAATATTTGACATCTAGAGGCATCATTAGGAGTTAACTGTAGATGCACCTGGCAGTGTTACTCAGATGTAATGAGTTAAAGTAATCCAAAGCTTTAAATATATGATCTAATGAGCGTTTTATGTTACTACATGTCAACAGTATGTCATCAGCAAAAAGCTGGATTTTTGATAAAAAGTCTTCAGACATTTTGAAGCTGTTAATATTTATGTTAGATCTTGTATCGTTAGCTAGTGGTTCTATAGTTAGAGCAAATAATGAAGGGGAAAG
This sequence comes from Protopterus annectens, assembly GCF_019279795.1. Classification (NCBI taxonomy): domain Eukaryota; kingdom Metazoa; phylum Chordata; order Ceratodontiformes; family Protopteridae; genus Protopterus; species Protopterus annectens. The sequence goes on from NC_056729.1 coordinate 451,878,399, forward strand.
GGGGCATCCTTGTTTCCTAGGTTTTGCTATATTAAAGGGTCTAGATAGAAAGGAACCTATCTTGGCAAAAGATACGGAATTGCTATAAAGTGTTTTAATTGGTGTTGAAAAACTAGAGGAAAAATTATATTCATTTACTATTTTAAACAAATAAGGCCAATTAACTGAATTGAAAACTTTATCACTATTTAGACTTATTATTGATAATTATTTTTTATTTTTATTTGCTACATCAGTTAATGAAAACAACTCTTATAATGTTGTCTTGTACACTTATGTTTGTTATAAAGCCAGCTTGATCTTCATTTATTGATCCTGGGAGTATATGTTTTAGCCTTTTTGCTAGTATAGGCATAAAAATGTTGTTGTCTACATTCAAAAGTGAGACAGGGTGATAAGAAGCACATGATACAGGACCGTTATCTGATTTTAAAATAAGTGTAATTATAGAGTATTTCCAAGAGGAAGGAATATAAGCAGAGCTTTTGACTTCTTCAAAGATGTTCAGTAAGTTTTTTAAAAATATTGTCAGATAGCAGTTTATACAATTCTGGGATGATATCATCTAATCCTAGAGGCTTGTTGGTTTAGAGACTTTTAATTTGGTCTTTCAATTCTTTAAAAGAAAAATACATCAATTTTACTTTTATGTTAATTAGTTAATTTATTATGTATATTTTCCTTCAAAAACTATCAATTAATTCATTATTATCTAGGTTTGTCTCTGTTTTATTAAAATTTTCATATTATTTACTAAACCACTGTAATATATTGTTTGGATTCATTATTTTGATGTTTTTCCCCTCTTAATATACAATCTCTTTAAATGTGATTTATTTTGTTCATAGTTTTTGATCTAATGGCTATTATGTGTAGATTCTTTGGGTTTACTGACTAAGACAGTAGTTTATTTATTTTTCCCAGATTGATTGAGATCTTGTGTTGAAGTATTTCCTGATATTCTTGATTCAGCTTTAATTTATCTATATTAGATGGCAGAGCAATCAAGACCTTGTCCCATTATTTCCTTTTACATATATTCCAGTGTTTGACATTACCAAATAAATAGGCGTTTAGGGTGTCCCATAATATAGCATCTGTCACCCCCACATTGTTATTAAATTCCTTAAAATGATTCATTTCTCTCAAATAACAATCATGAAAGCCTTATATTTAATGGTGTATGCAGGTAACCTTTGACAATGAATTAAGATATTTGAACTAAAGGTTACAGTGAATGTAATTGTGTTATGGTTAGACAAAGGGCACAAGACTATTAATACATATTCTGTTTTTGAATAAAGCTCATTTGATACAAAAACTTTATCAATATTGGTTTGTGTTCCATATCTGAAGGAATAGTGTGCATATTTTAAAGAGCTTTGTAGTTTAAGTCTAAAATATCCCTTATATTCATTAAACCTGTATAATGATTTAAATAATATGCTGTAGAAGGTTGTCAGACTCTTTTCTCATTAGTGGTGTCTTTACTTGACAAAATACAATTAAAGTCTCCTACTATAACCACATTTCCTGTTGAATGTAATGTCATAATGTATAGATACTTCTTGGCTGTTTTAAATCCTATTCCAGGAATCCAATAAGTATTTATGAGACTGTAATGATTTTTATCTATTTTTATTACCACCAATCCTAGCATACCATTGTTATCAGAATAAGTGTCAACTATTTTAGGCAAACCTAGTGTTTTCTTCCAAAGCATAGGAATACCTCTTCTTTTCGAACTAAAATGAGAACTTACTAGAATTAAATAGTTCTTTATTTGCAACCTGCCTAAATCTTCATTCCAATGACATGTTGCTTGCAAGAAGACAATATCTACTTTATGTAATGTTAAATACTTATTTAAACAGTTTCTTTTTAACGATTAGTGAAATACATTTATATATTGGCATCTTTCAGAACAAATGGTTTAAAAACTAATGAACAATGGTTAAGTACAATGAATACAGATCTAATATATGCGCAACTTGTTATGGACAAACATTCTAAAACTAGTGTTAAAAATCTAAGTTAAACATTTATTTTCCTCTAAAATGGAATAAAAATTCCTGGTTTGATGAAAATTTCATACAACTCACACACTAACAGACTTAACAGAGAACTTAACAATTAGCGTAATCTTATAAAATCATATTTGAGATAGGAAGCCACTTTACTTATAACAGTTGTCTTATTTTTTGTAAGTGTGTTCAGACCTAATAACTATATACATAGTATACTAAATTGACTATTATAATTTATTGCTGAACTGTTATTTAAGGTATGTGGGATAACCTTTTACTTAAGCAATCCATTATATTATGCATAAAAGCTTGCTGTTCATTTCAGTGTTATCAAGCATACGAATATAAAACATCTGAAATAAGTGTTATCTTTATTACTGACAATGTTAGCTGGCTTTACCAGAATTAAACTTTTGGTGTGATAAACTTAATTTAATTACCTGTGCTTGCATTTAATTGGGTCTATATTAGAAAATTGAAGTTTCAAAAGAGTGAATGCTCTTACATCGACACCAAATAAGTAACATCAGGAGGTGTGGGACACAAAGCCCCCCACTATATTTGTCTGTGGATTTTTTTTTTTTTTTTGGAGCAACATTTTTTTCCCCGGGGAAAAAAATCGCTCTTCCGTACATTCGACATTCTGTGGTTTTGCTTATTTGGTGTCGATTTAAGAGTGTTCGCTCTTTTGAAACTTTGACTTTCTAATATAGATCTATTTAATCAGCTATAGGCAGCCTTATCGCATATGTAGGCTGTCAATAGGCTAAAACATTATTTATTTTTATGTAAGCTATACCACCAAGGGATTTCAGGTTTATGCGTGCACTCTCCCTTCAGCTGCACACTGTCATACAGAACTGTACATTTCTTTCCCCAGAGCTACATGACCACACACACACACACACACACACACATATATATATATATATATATATATATATATATATATATATATATATATATATATATATATATATATATATATATATATAAGCCTCACTTTCCCCATATAGTTGCAATCAAATGTGAGTTTGCAAGCATAAACATGCACACCCACGTCTAGTAGTCATAGTGACATAATAAAGGATAGGCTTCTGAGGTGTCTGTTATAAAGCTGGAATGTTGTTTACTTTTTAAGAAACTGTTACATTTATGTTACTTTCAAGCAATATACAAACAGCTTATACTTTGTTTAATATTTACTAAAAAGAAGTCAGGCAGCAGTTTTTTAGATCTGTTTTAAAACTCAGTAAAATTGCTGTTTAAAATGAGAGTGGAGAAGCTCTATGTATTCAAAAATAAATAAAACTTTCTGTAACTTAAAATGTATGCTGACCTTATTAATGAAGCTTTCACAGAATCCCTTTAGAGCAGCATTGTATGGTTTATAAAGGTTGCTTTTGAGTAACCTACCTTCAGAGATCTTTTCCGTTGTGTATCATGCCCCCCAAGTCTTGCGGTTCCTGTCAAAAGTTTCCTTAGAACAGAAGCTTCTTTTGTTTTTCTGAAGTAGTAATACTGAGTATAAAATTAAAAAACATGTTTTAACTTACAAAATAATTTCTGAACTTGATGATTAACATAAAGAAGTCTTCAAAACCTTCTAATATGGATGTTAACTTTTGTAGCTCATTTAGACTCATAAACACCATTTGCTTCTGCTGATATTTTGTTTTGCCTAATTGTTTCCCAGAAATTAAATGTGTACTTCATCAGTATCACTTCTACAGCACACTGATTGTTTTATGCTGTTTCCCTTACTGGCCTGGTGTTATATGTGTATGTTAACCAGTATTTTATGAACTCTGCCAACATATCTGATTTACTGCTAGCAAAATTCTGATATGTGCAACACCATTGCCCACAATTTTGATGCACCTAGAATGAAAGCCTAGCACTGTAAATCCATACAAGGTCAAACCTGATTGTGTACATTACACTTGTAATGTGCATCAACCAATGCACAGTGTAAACAACACATATACACTACCACTCCCATATATACTACTCCTCCAATATACACTTCCCCTTCCATGTACACTACCCCTCCCATATACAGTGCTCCTCTCATATACACTACCCCTCCCATATACACTATCACGCCTCAGGAAAACAGTATCACAAGGTCACCATAGACAAACAGCACCAGGTGGCTAGACATGCAGCGACCAAAGTGTTGCTGTTGTGCCTCAGACAAACCATAAATAACTTGACTTAGCCAATACTGAATGAGTTGATCCATGTAATGGAATCAAGCAGGAGACCTGCAGTGTCACCTAGTTGGATCATAGACACTTATAGCAACAGCATTTCCCACACTAGTTGTAATGAGTGGTATGCTACAATTACACTATGACATCAGGAAAAAAGATGAAGCTCATAAGCACTTCCATATTGTGAGACATGATCTTAACAATGCTTTGGGGGGCTTACCATTTCAAGGAAAGGTGCAACCCTTCTCTCACATAGCATGTGTGAATTCCATACATTTCCTCCCAGGCTGAGAGACACTAAATTCCACTGGACTAAAACCTTGATCTAAACCAGTTATTGAAACCAATAATCTTTCTATATATTTAGGTGGCATCCTGAATGAAGGATAGATTATACCATCTGGAAAGAATTTAATAGCCACATCTCTGTATTTCACAGGAACAGAGAAACTCCTAATGTCAATGAATCATACATGCATAACTACAAAAGTCACAATGATTGAGAGAATCCTGAATGTTGCTGTGACTGTCTCCTTATCCAGTTTTGTAAATGCAGAGTCCATGCTTCTCCTCACAGAGATAACAAGTATGAGGGTATTTGCAGTATGTTCTATTTTAGTTTTAAGGATGAATTCATTAGCAGTAGTAGTACTAATATTAGTAGTACTAATAGTAGTATTAGTAGTAGTGCTAATATTAGTAGTACTAATAGTATTAGTAGTAGTACTAATATTAGTAGTACTGATAGTAGTATTAGTAGTAGTAGTAATAGTAATAGTAATAGTAATAGTAATAGTAGTAGTAGTAGTAGTAGATTTCTTAACTTCTTTCCTTGTGACTGTGTGTGTGTGTGTGTGTGTGTGTGTGTGTGTGTGTGTGTGTGTGTGTGTGTGTGTGTCTGTGTGTGTGTCACAGTGTGAGGTACATATGCAAAATAATTTGAGGATCCTGGGAGGGCATAATATTGGAGAAGGGAAGTGGTGCTCCTGACCATTTCATGTGTAAAGAACTTTGCTTCTAATTTAAGTAAATACCTGAAGCTCTCACACTTGGGATCTTTAGCCCCAGCTAAAAGGATTTCCAGCAGTCTCCCCACATAATAATGGACAACACATCACTAGCACCAAGGCACCAGGCCACGGCTACAAGGAGTTGCATTCATGGCATGGCTATGTCAGGAATATACCCAAATGGAAAGTGCTCTCAATGGCTGAAGTCCTGATGAGAATGATATTAGTACTGTACATGACAAGGGGTGCCAACATCCTGTATCTCATTCTTACTAATATGGGAAACTACTGTAGCATCTCCCTGGTGAGATGTGACCACAAATCAGTTTCATTAGAAGTGACTTTGACACCTAACCCCCCCCCCCCAGCAGCAACTAAACTAAAAAACTTCTCCAAAGCAGATTATAACTTCTTATGGGATGGTATAAATAGCTTCACTGCACCTCACCCTCAGATAGAACTGGCAACTATGCCGAGTTCTACACCAGTGCTTTATACAGATACCTGTATAACTGCACTGACTTGGCCATACCTGATAGGACCAAAACAAGCAGCTTCTCAAGGAATAGTAAACCTGCCTAGTGGACAACTGTCATTAATAGGCTTTACAATAAGAGATAGAAATTCCTGTCTAAGAGTAAGAGGGAGCAAGCCCTACTTTGCAAACACTACCTCCTCAGCTTATATAAGCAAATAAGACTTCTTGTGAATCCACCAGCACAAACTACAAATCCAAATTAGCTTCCTCATCTAAGTACAACCATAAGGCATTCTTTAGTTACATCTGTAACCTAAAAGGAAAAGCCCAGATTTGTGTCAAACTGGTAGTTAATGATACCACATATACTGAGCCTGTGGACATAGCTAATCTGTGAAAACTCACTCGCCTGTCCCCACCACATATAACCCATGACATCCCTACCACCTGTCCCCTACCTTGTATCTCTAAAGAACAAGTCTTAAATGCCCCCTCTAAGGCCAAAAACACAGCATCTATGGGACCTGATAACATCCTAGGATGTGCCCTACATGGGCTCCAACAAGAATTAGCAACACCATTGGGTACACTAGTCAATCATAGTCTAAGCACCATCTTCATCCAAGCTGAATGGAAAATGGCCACCGTTATTCCCTTGCACAAAGATGGTGCTTCCTATGACCCTACAAACAATAGACCTATTAGCCTGACTACCTTTATCTGCAAGGCCATGGAGCAAATCATTATGGATCTTATAAACAAATATATAGGTAATCCCCAAACACTTAACCCTACTCATGTAATTGGAGAGTTATATAAAGTTAATTAAACAAAGTTAATTGTTTCTGATGAAGTCTCTATCTTGAGATGAAAGCGCTTAAACTATTTATTATTATAATAATAAATAATGTTCCTTTTTTTTTAAACTTTTATGTGTGTCCTGGTTTTGGGTTCATTTTTTTATTCAACAGTTTTGCTCGTTTCTATTGTGGTTTACACTTAACCCTACTCAGTTTGGATTGGTCAGAGGGAGATCATGCCTGCTAGACTTGGTGGACTTCTTTGAGACAGCCACCAAGGCCCTGGATGAGAGGAAATCTGTGCATACAGCCTTCCTAGACTTAGCCAAGGCTTTTGATACTATCCCTCACTCAGGCATTATTGACAAACTCACCCAGCTAAGTATCAACCCTTATATCGTTAGATGGGTCACTAACTGGCTCACTGATAGAACACATTTAGTCAAAATAGGGGAATCCACCTCCAACAGCAGACCTGTAACCAGTGGTGTTCCACAGGGATCAGTTGTGGAACCTCTACTGTTAGAAATCTATTTCTCTGAAGTAGAAGCAAAAACTAAAGGCCTGTGGTTGACAAAGTTTGCTGATGACTGCAAACTGGGAACGGTCATAGAATCTCCAAATGATTGGTGCCAAAGTCATGGCATTAAAATTCAATGTAAGAAAATGTATTATTATCCCTTTTGGTAAGAGTGATATTCCTGCTAACTACCACATTAATGGCAACATCCTAAGTATGCAATCACTGGTGAGATACCTTGGCACACAGGTTGACTCAAATGATTTTTATTATGATGAAATAACACAATAATTTAATACATTACATAACATTCAATAACTATTTACAGTATTTACATTCAGCTTGACAAAAAGGATTCAGATAAAACATTTGTAGTTAAATAATAAGTTAATATATAAACTATGATAGTTAGGAAGAGTATGGTTCCCAATGCAGGGTATAAATCAAATTCAAAACTTTCCTCCACGTACTATTAACCAGTGGCTTAGGAAAAGTTCTTAACTCTTTAGTTCTTTTCTCCATTAGTGTGCATTTCTTCAGTGATGATAGGAATTCCTCCATTGTGGGTGCTACATTAGAGTTCCATCTTCTAGTTATACATTTTCTGGTTATTGCTAACATTGTCCACAACAAATACAGGTCATCTTTCTTCATATTATTACAATTTACAACATTCAATAAAATTAAAGACTTTGTCAAAACAAATATATCAGTATAGATAGCCTGAAGAAATTTGTTAATCTCATTCCAATATGGTTTAATATTAGCACAGTCATGAAAAAATATGAGACCACTCAGCATTAGTGGAAAGATGACATCTCCAACATAACTTGCTGTTTGAAGGGTTCATTTTTAAGAGTGTTTCAGGTGTCAAAAAGGATCTGTGAAGAAATTTCTAATGAAAAATCTTCCAGAATTGTGAATAAGAAGTTAGTTTAACTGAAAATAAAATGTTTGTTTTATCTTCCATTGATAATGATACTTGAAACCCTTTAGTTAGGTATTGCCAGTAAGAATCTTTAGGAGCTGTCTTAAAGACAATTAAAGTGTTATATAGATATGATAATTCATTCTTAACATTGATATTATTATACAGAATTCCAAAAATCCAGTATATAATTTTGGTACGGTTTTGAAGGACGAGTTATGTATTATTCTACACAGATCCTTAGTGTATGCTGTGACACTCTGAAGAACCAACCAGTCATTAGGGGATAGGCCATAGGCTGACAATATACTATGTGTGTTCAAAGCTTGTTGGTTTTCAATACACTGCAACCAACAAAATAGGTTACTGTTTTCCCATAAACCAAAAAATCTGTCTATGTGTTTTATCAGGGAAATCCCTTGTAATAGTAAATTGTATTAAAAATCTACGCCACAGTTTTATATCTAGATTTGTGTTAATGAATTTTCTAAACACATCAAAAATACTGTTTATTAATGTTAGTTTAGTTAATTTTGTTGTACTATACTGTACATTTAAACTTAAATAGTGCCATATCTTATCTTTTTCAGTTACCAAAGCATTTTTTGATAAATAATTTTCATTATACAATGACCCCCCCATTAATATTCTGAAATGTGCATGCTGATTGGTCAGCGTGCACATTGTAAATCAGACTTATACTAATGGAAAAAGGTCCGGTCGCCCGGCCTTTTTCCATTAGTATAAGTTTTTTTTTTTTTTTTTTTACAGCAATGGAGAACGCAAGATCTCTATTGCTTTTTATAAACTGTCTTGCTATGCTAAAGGAGTTTAACATAGCGAGACAGCTTTAAAAAAAGTAATGGAGATCTTCCTTTCTCTGTTGCTTTTTTAAAGCTGTCTCGGTATGTTAAATGGGTTTAACATAGCGAGACAACTTTAAAAAAGGCAATGGAGATTCTCCATTGCTTTATTTAAAGCTGTCTCACTATGTTAAACTCCTTTAACATAGCGAGACACTTTGTAAAAAGCAACAGAGATCTTGCTTTCTTCGTTGCTTCCACCCACAGCTCTAATGTACTGCATAGGCATACGCATGCGCAGTACATCAGAACTGCCGCAGAATACCAGACAGCTGCAGAAGGACATCACAGAGGCATTATACAATGCCATTATTTAAGAAAAGTATTTTCTTTCTTAAATAATGTTATTGTATAATAGCAATAACCCACTACTGGGTGTGATAATGCTGGTTACCCATGGTTGTCTTTGTTTGGCCACTCAGGCTTTGCCCTCATGACCAAACCACACCAACCGTGGGTAAATCCAGCATTACCCACACCCAGGCGTGGGTTATTGCTTAATTCATTAGTATAATGGAATGTAACTGTTTCCACTTGGAAGAGTATCTAGGATTTATCCAATTCATCACTGTTTTAATTATAGATGCCTTTAAATAAGTTTCAATCTCTGGGAATTTTAACCCCCCTTATTCCCATGTTCTGATATGATGAGAATATGCCACTCATTTCTTTTGGGGTACTATAGGAATTTCATCAGAGTTGAAGTGATTTCATTAAGGATTTTCTTTCCTTGTAGATGTATAAGGGCTTGTGCTACATATAATATTTTAGATAACAAAACCATTTTTATCAGTTGTAACCTATCATCAAATGTTATAAATAAATGATTCCATTTGCTTATTAATGTCTTGATTAAGTCTATGGCTTTAGCATAGTTAAGCTGTAAGGTTTCCTCTATATTCTTACCTAGGACTATTCCTAAATAGTCTAGAGTTGAAACTTGGTTTCCAATAATATGATTAACTGGAACCTGTATGTTCTTTTTTTTTTATTTAATAATAAATATTTTGATTTAGATTTGTTGAAGGAGAGTCCTGAGATTTTTTGGAAATTTGTTGTTACTATATTCACTTCACCTAACACTTCCTTAGAGTTGGGTAAGGTAAGTAAGACATCATCAGCAACCATCATTATTTTAGATATATATTGGTCATATATATTTATACCTCTTATCTTTGGGTTATTACATATTAAAATGGCGAGTATTTCTATGGCCAGAGCAAATAGGATAGGGGACATGGGACATCCTTGTCTAGTACCTCTAGTGATTTGGATTGCTTTGGAAGTAAAGGGACCTAATTTGACATATGCTAGATTATTTTCATAGATTTTCTTTATCATCCTTATAAAAAGGGGGGGTCAAATAACAGTAAGACTTTAAATAAATAACCCCAATTTAAGGAGTCAAAAGCCTTTTGAATATCTAGACCTATTATCAATGCTTCATGGTTTCCTCTATTGAGATAATCTATCAGTGTTAATACTCTTTTAATATTATCCTGTGTATGCCTGTTACGTATGAAACTAGTTTGGTCTTCCTTTATTATTTTAGATATGGGTATGTTCAATCTATTGACCATAATTGACATAGTTTATAATCATTATTCGACAAAGAAATTGGTCTATATGAGTTGCAATGATTAGGGTCCTTATTCTTTTTTGATATAGGGGAAATTAGGGAATATCTCCAAGAAGGAGGAATATTTGCTAATGTTTGAACTTCAAGAAAGGTTTTATGTAGGAGAGAGATTATAGAAGAATAGTACAATCTATACATTTTGATAATTAAGCCATCTATTCCAGGTGCTTTATTAGACTTACTTCCTTTAATCCCATCTATAATTTCCTTTTGAGAAATATTTTTTTTAGATCTAACTTAAGTTCCTCAGGAGATATTGTTATGTTGAGAACTATATTCTCTAACTTTTCACATTCATTTGTACTTATTTTATCTTTATGATGGCCTGCATATTGATAATTAAAAGCCTCCAGAATGTCCCCTATATCCAAGACATTTTTCCTTTTCCCTTCATGAAAGATACTATCAATGTTATTAATTTTTGACTGTATCTTAACTTTCATAGGTAGGTTATGAAGATGCTTAGGAGAGGTAGCATAAGAATTTAATTTCAGTTTTTCAGAAGAAAATAGAAGAAAATAGAAGAAGCATATAAGAAATTCAATTTTTCCCTTAGAACTGTTCTACTTGCAATCTAAACAGCCTATACTCTATTTGAAAAGCACAGCACTTGCTCCTAAAGCATTTTTATACAGGTAAAGCACTCTTAAACAAAAGAAAGTACTTCATTCACCTAAATTCCCTTGAGTACCCATTTCCCTATAGGTCCTTTCTGACTCAGTTACACAGCAATCTTTTTTACTATTTCTAGCATGTCGAAGGGTCAGTTGCTGGCGTCCTCTCCTGTTCAGCTGGTGAATCTGGGAATCTTGAGGCAATGTTACAATTGCCTCATGTACACCGACAACCCTCTCCTCCTCCCAACAAATACAAATATATGTGAGAGATGCAACTATATAGCCAAACTGGAGGCTGAGCTCTCTCAATTCAGTACTGGCAAGACCAGTCAGGAGGAGAAGATAACCACACACACCACAAACCCAGTCTCACATAGAACTATCACAACTGCAAACCAAACACATAAACACACAAAAACATACTCGGAGGCGTTGATTAAAAATCTACCAAAACAACAGAGGCCTCCAAAGCAGACACCCAAGCAACCACCACCTCAAGACATAGCACATGCAACACATAGTTCACAAAGTCAGTGTGCTAAACAGTCACAGCCCTTAAGGCCAAACAACATGCCAGATACACTTGTAATAGGTGACTCCATAGTCAGACACACTGGCGTCCCGCTCACCAGACTGAACAAGGAAAAGGTCACAGTAAGCTGCCTGTCGGGAGCTAGAATCCGCCACATAACACAAGCACTCAGGTCACTCCACAGCAAGTACAAATATGACTCAGTCATTGTACATGCCGTGTGAATGACCTGAGACATACCTCCCTGGACTACATGAAAAGAGACATAGAGGAGCTCTCTGATTATGTAGCCCAGGCGGTATGACCCTGACCCTGAGCAGCATCTTACCCTCACCAAGAATGATGCCACAGTACAAAGACAAAATGATCAGTTTTAACAATTGGCTTAATTACTGGTGTCATTCAAAGGGGATCAATGTCTGTCTGCTTGGGATGACATGCTTGACAAGCCACGCTGCTTCAAGAGGATGGCTTGCACCTGTCACCCTGGGCTTCTGGATATTGGCCAAGGCTCTTGCCACCTCCATAGTGCCTTTTTTAGGCAAGGCTCAAATGACAAACCTACCTCCCTAGAAAACACAAGTGGAAAAAACTAAGGGTAATGCTGCTCAATGCCAGAAGTCTAAACCTCAAGATGCACGCCCTCAAAACCCTCCACAGTATGGAGAACATCGATGTCTGTGCAGTTACTGAAACCTGGTTCAAGGCTCCTGAGAGCACCCCAGCACTATCAGGTTTTACCTCATATCATGATTTCCGGCCCCAAAATTTGGACCGAACCACAAAAGGAGGGGGAGTATCCATATTCATCAAAGATACCCACACCTCCAGGTTAGTGGCAATGCACGAAGCATCGGAGACCATCCAGGTGCAACTAACCATAGGCAAAACTGCCTTACAGTTTGTAGCATGCTACAGACCACCCTCTCAAACTCAGGAACCCCACACAGCCTTCCTGAAGACACTGGAGAGTATGAATGTCTCTCCAAATACCATCATTTTGGGAGACTTCAACTACCCAAACATAGACTGGGAACATTACTCAAGCCCCAACACCCTAGCCCAAAGGTTCCTAGAATTCATAAACTCAAATGCAGTGGAACAACTAGTCACCATTCCCACAAGAGGAGACAATATACTAGACCTGATCATCACAAACATGGGGACAAAATGCTCCACACCGGAAGTATATCCCTCTTTGGTAAGATCAGACTATAAATTAATCTCACTGGATATCCACATCCCGCCCCACCCCTGCACAAAGACCACAGTGAAGAACTTCTCAAAAGCCAACTTCACACTTCTTAAGACTGAAGTGGTATCCTTCAAGGCCCCTGGGCCAGTGGAAACCACAACCCACACTGCTGAATCCTTTGCAAATGCCTTCTACGGGCACCTTCAAGAATGCATGGATCATGCAATCCCAAATAAAACCAAGACCCATTCCCCCAAAGGCAGGCGCCAGGTCTGGTGGACCCCAGCCATAAACAAACTTTACAACAGGAGGAGGAAGCTACTACATGACAGAGCAAAATCCCCAAAAGGGAAGGCATCTCTGATCAGTACTAGCAAAAAACTACGATCACTCATAAAATCATCCAAGGCCAACTTTGAGACAAAAATCACAAAAGACACAAAAGACAATCACAAGGCCTTCTTTAACTATGTTAGAAACCTGGGTGGAAACTCCCAGATATGCTCAGAGTTAGTCCAAAATGACACAAAATACACTGAACCCACTGACATTGCCAACATTCTGGCAGACAGGTTCAGTGCAAATTTCTCCTCCCCCTCCCCCCAAAAGAAGAAATAACTATCCCAGCAGAGTGTAGCCTCCCTAACATCTCAGATGCCCAGGTGAGAGCCACCCTCTCTAAAGCTAAAAACACAGCATCAATGGGACCGGACGGTGTCCCGGGCTGTGTGCTACATGAACTCCAAGAGGAACTAAACCCACACATAAGGCTGCTGTTTAATCTTAGCCTTACTACAGGATACGTACCCAAAGAGTGGCGACGGCAACAGTTGTCCCACTTCACAAAGGCAGTGCTTCTATGGACCCTGGAAATTACCACCCCATAAGCTTGACGAGCCTGGTCTGCAAAGCTATGGAGAGGATCATTATGGAACTCATAAACAAAGACACTGGGGACCTACAGACATTGGATCCTACCCAATTTGGCTTTGTCAAGGGCAGATCCTGCCTTTTGAACTTGGTCAACTTTTTGAAACAGTCACTAAGGCCATTGATGAGGCAAGGCAGTTCACACAGCCTACCTTGACCTTGCAAAAGCCTTTGACACAATACCCCACTCGGGCATCATAGACAAACTCACCAGCTTAAATGTAAACCCATATGTCACAAGATGGGTTGCAAACTGGCTCAAGGACAAAACCCACAGGGTCAGAGTTGCTGGAGCTATGTCAGACTCTAAGCCAGTCACAAGCGGTGTCCCACAGGGCTCAGTCCTGGGACCCCTCTTGTTCGGCATTTATTTTTCCGAGGTACAGGCAAACATAGGAGGATTGTGGCTGACAAAATTCACAGATGACTGCAAACTGGGCGCCATAATTGATACTCCAGCGGACACAAACATCCTTCAGAGAGGCCTCATAGAAGCGGATAATTGGTGCCAGAGCCATGGCCTTAAGCTGAATGCCAAAAAATGTATAGTCATACCCTTTGGGAAAAACAAGGTACCCACAAATTACCACATAGGTGGTAATCCATTAAGTACGGAAGAGGTAATCAGGGACCTAGGGACCCAGGTTGACAGTAACCTCTCATTTGACACTCACATTGCCAAAGTGGTTAGGAAGACCTTCTATATTGCCCACCTTATCATGAAGGGTTTCACATCTAGATCAAGAGAGGTCATTGTGCCCCTGTACTCTTCTCTTATCAGGCCAATGATTGAGTACAATGTCCCATTTGGGATGTATCTCACCCGACACTTGCAGCAGTTGGAAAGACCCCAAAAGTTCCTCACCAAGAGGATAAAGGGTCTTAAACATATGTCATATGCTGCCTGACTGAAAAAACTCCAGCTCTATTCAGTCACATACCGCTTACACAGAGGTGACCTGTGCCTGACGTACAAGGCCATGTCCAATCCGGAATTAATGGACATGCTCCACCTCAGAAAATTCAAATCCATCAGAGCCACGAGAGCAAGAGACTTAAACCTCAACACAGAAATAAATAGGACGTGCTGGAGGGACAGATTCATAACCCAGAGGCTCCCTACACTCTGGAATAGAATCCCAGTCCATGTTAGGCAGTGCCCCTCACTGATTCTATTCAAGAGAAATCTTGACGAGTGGATGGGAGATCGTAGTTTTACCCTGGGGGGTCATCTCTGTGTCACTACTAGACAGAGGCACAGTATACTAAACCCTAAAAGGGCGTAGTATTCTCATCCTAAGGGGTGGTGAAAGCCACACACACTCTGGCTAGGCTTATAAATGCCCTAGGGCAGATAGCCTAGTACGAACCTATGAACCTATGAACCTATCCCATAAAACTAATTTAGCTGTGGAAAAAAGCAACCTTATCTTTGATCACCATGTCTCCACAGTGGTAAGAAGGGCATTCTATATTGCTCATCTCATAAATAATGGCATTGCCTCCAGGAAAAAAGAAGGTATAAGAAGGTATAACCTCCCTGTACTCTTCCCTCATCAGGCCGATAATTCAGTACGCCCCTTTTGGTATGTACCTTTCCAAGCACCTGCACCAATTGGAGAGACCACAAAGGTTCCTCACAAGGAAAATTCATGGTCTTCAGCATCTGTCCTAAGTGGATCATCTGAAATCACTATCACTTTATTCTGTTTCACGCAGACTACACAGAGGCAATCTCTGGCTTGCATGTAAAGCAATCTCTGACCCTGCTTTATTGGAAATGCTACATATCCACAAATCAAATGGTACATGGGTTACTTGCTCTAAAGATCTTAACCTTGCATATGACATTAATAGAACCTGCTAGAGGGACAGATTTGTCTCCCAGAGGTTACCATACCTTTGGAACAGACTCCCACGTCATGTCAAACAGCATCTCAATGGTCCTCTTCAAATGCAGTCTGGATAAGTGGATGGGTAACCATAAATTCACCCCAGGGGTTCCACCTGTGTCCCTCTTGGGCAGGGGCATTAGGTGCTGATCATGGAAATAAGGGTAGAACTTGGCTAGACTTGTAAGGTCCCTAGGGCCATTAGACTTTTAATGTCCTATGATCCTATAATATCATTTTTGAGCTATTATTTGTGTTTGACATCAATCAACAGTTTAGTCTGTATCTAGAGCATATTGTAACAGCTTTTGAATGAGCTACCATTAATAGTTGAAGATGCATTCCCACACTTCTTTCATGATGACTGCCATTTCCTTCTGGTGAACACACTGTGGCACCAAATCCAATATCCATATCTTATTGGCCAGTGTGGCATTGAGATGCCTATAACTTTAGCATGAAGAAGTTGCCAGCCCTGAGTCACCTGCAGATAATGGAAATACCAGCTGCATCCTGTGCCTTGTGTTCCACTGTTCCAGAGGAGGCAGCCTCAGTCATGTTTTTTTTTAGCAAAATCTATCTGCATGAAAGGGCAAGGAAAGTGTTCACCAGCATTACATTTTAATACATACATCAGGGCTGCATTGTGGCTGGGTAAGCCAATGTCTCCATTGAGAACAAATGTGCTCACCAAGCTGAAAAGATGCATACCATTATTAGGAATTGTAAAGCATACAGTGCACATAGGTTCCAGAAGGCTGTTGCCTGCAATCATTTGATGCTTATGTAAGTATGGATACATGATAGTCTAAAACTATCCCGTACCCATTTATTTATTTAGATATTTATTTATGTAAATAATTATTTATTTATTTATTTAATCTGGGAGGTGGACAGGGCCAACGACCCATTCTAACCATGATCTGGGCTAGAGGCAGTCACAGAAACTTAAGAAAAAATGCATGTACATATAACAACCAAAGCTGAACACTTTTTTATTATTTATGGTGAACAATGTGCCTTAGAGTTTTACATATTTATACATACCAAACCTTTATATATCACAGTGATTAACTTGTTACTCATGTTTATCCTTTTCTAAATGGTAGACATAATATTCACAACAAAGATCACACACATTAACAGTCAGTTCATTACATATAGCAGTTTTTAAATGGAATCTTGATTTAACCAATAAGAAACTGGAATGAAAGCTGTGTTTTTAGAATTAGTTTCTTTCCGACACTCATTCTTGTGCTGAGTACACATTGTTGTACATTTTTGCTATTCAGTAAGCACCCTTAGGTGGTGCTGCATGGTCCTCCAACACAAAGACATGCAGCACTGTGAAGGGCTGGTCCCATGACCATGTTGAATGCTAAAGAGGCATTCCAAGTGAAGAAGCATATTCTAATTAGCCATGTGTTCTCTCCCTGGCACAGCCTCCAGGAAGGCATCAACATGGCCAAGCAATTCAAGAAAGTACTTGGTTGTGTAGATCAGCATAGCCATCCTCACTACATTCTGGTAGCGAGCATGACCAAAATGGCCATGTTTAATTGCCAAACATAATTGGGAGGGAACACTAGACACCAGGGCTTACTTTAAAATTGCTATAATGGTACTAACATTAAAACAGGGCTCATGGGATGGGGAAACCATTAGAAACCAGAAACTAATGTTTGAAGTGCCATACCAGCATCAGTGTTACTACAGGGATTGGTAGGTGGGGGAATACACACACACACACACACACACACACACACACACACACACACACACACATATGCATACACACATATTGCAGTGCCATAATGTCACCAGTGTTTTTACAGGGATTGAGGGTGGAGGATACATTAGACAGCATGCCAGCACTAACATTAGTACATGGACCAGGGGGTGGGGGTTGGGGATACACAAGACAACCTGGGCTTACTTTAAGTACCATGATGGCACCAACATTACAATGGTACTCAGGGGTAGAGGGAACCACTGCACACCAGGGGATGCTTTATGTGTCATGATAGTACTACCATTACTTCGGGACCAGCGTATAGGGGGAATCAGTGGACCCCAGAAAATGATTTAAGTGCCATGTTAGTACCAACATTACAATGTAGTTTGGGAGGTGGGGAGAACCACTGGATTTCAGGAAAAATGTAAAGTGCTCCAATGGCACTGATTTCAAAATGGTGATGTGGTTGTGGAACCACTACATCACCAGGAATGACTATTTAAATTGCAATATTGGCACTGACATTGTAATGGGGATTGGGGATTGGGGCTGTGAGAATGCACTAGACACCAAGGCCTAATATGTATCTATGGAAATGTTCCTAAGGTATTATGGGGTGACAGAAACCATGGCACAGTAAAGACAAGTACAGCGACTGTGGCTTGCGCTCGCATGTGTGTATGTGTGTGTATGTGTGTGTGTGTGTGTGTGTGTGTGTGTGTGTGTGTGTGTGTGTGTGTGTGTGTGAGAGAGACAGTGTTTGTGTACATGTGTGAGACTGTGATTGGAGGGGGATTCCACTGCCTACATGAGCAGCAGGTTACATGCAGATCACCCATGCTCTGCACAATGTGGTAGTAACTATGATTTAGGAAACATGCAAATTAGCCAGTAATAAGGTCTTACTTTGTCACAGCTAGCATGTTCCTGAATCACAATCAGGCACATCACACAACAATGGCCTTTCTAGCAAAAGTCTAGGAACTTTAATGACGTCCAGAGATAGTGTTACATAATGGTAACATGGGCATCTGCTGTGAGTGACACTGCATAGGTTGCTATCACTTCTGGTGGTCTTCAGTAAAAAGCTGACAGCTGGATATATGGCTGTTCATTGTAAGGGTTTCTTATGTCCTACACAGATTCCTGAAACCTGACACAATGTTGGTCTGTTGTAATTTGGGATTGTCTCCCACAGATTCAGATATAGTAACCTCCATTTGCAATTCACTGGGATATTCACATTCATTCTTCTGTAGAATTTGGAGCATTCCCTACACTGAGGTTGACCATTCATTTCTTGTTAATGGAAATTGAGATTCCCATCTGGTAATTCAGTATTTCATCAGAAGACTCATTGCTTCACCCTTTGTTATATCCATGCCTCTGGGCCATCTGACTCGGTCAAATGCAGTTCGGACTACTACCCTTCAATATTCCAATTAGTTAAAGAATAGTTACTATGAAAATGATGTCTCTTGCTTAGCAGTGATGGACTTTATGAACTTCTATATAATATATACTTTAACTTTTTTATGTGTGCACTTTAGGAAATATGATAAAACTTGGTTTCAGTCTTTTGTGTTGACTGATTGTTACTTTGAAGACTCTACTAACTATAATTTCATAGCTTGGATATATTACTTTTCTGTTTGGAGTGGCAAATATGAATAATTAAGTGTAAACCACTGTAAAATGTATATAGCTAAGCATTGGTACATTTCAAAATTAGAATTCAAGAGGTTCCACTTCAAGCCACATGAATACATGGTTTTGCCCTGTGCTCAAAATAATAATTAACATAAATAAAATTTCACTCTGTCTACACTGTAGAGGGTACCAGAGAGTCTATAGTACATGAATTATCTACATGAGACAGGCCTGTTGGTTACTAAGGCCTGTATAGAATGAGAGAACTGAAGAGGCAAACCAGATCAGTAGGTTTCTACCTTATACTCCATTTCCCAGATACCAGTAAGCTGCAGGCTAACAACTCAAGCAATGAGAAGGCAATGTTTTAAGTGTCACGACCATCCAGTGTGACCCCTTGCTTTCTTATCTGTCTTACTAGCAGAATTACTCCCAATATTCATTACATTTGTTTTCTGCTGTTTTATGTTCTCTACAGAACTAAGCAAGCCTAAACTGCCTGGAAATCACCTAAACGTACAACAGTGAATGTCAGGAACATTCTGCCTGTGGGTTTTCTCCGCATTCAATATTTAGGCCTACTTGATTGCTCAGCACTTATAGATACAGAATTTAAATAAAATATTCAGGATAGGCAGACACATTTGAAAGAAACTGCATTTTCAGTAAGGCTGTCCACTGGCCTGACAGCAACATGTTAATTATATGACTGCTTGAATCCTGCTTAACTATGTAAGTAATGACATTATAAGCTGTGACATCCTTCCTCTTGGCCAGAGATCAATGAGCCTCAATCCTCACAACTGACACCAGTGGGGAACATTCACTTTGAGAGAAAAATAGGCACACACAGTAATTTCAGTTGCAGCTCTCTGCACCAAGCACAATTTCACTTAAGAGCACACAGGGAATGCACACTCCAGTCCTGGGGCTGGACTTCCTCTCCAGGCCCCAAATAAGACTCCACACTGACCACCTCAGAGTTGAGTCCTCGGCCAGGTGTTCCAAGCCAGGTCCTCCATTACCTTCTGTGTGAAATCAGTGATATGTGTCCCTGTTCCAAATAGCAGACACACACACTCTTTGAAATCTGATTTTTACACACACACACACACACACACACACACACACACACACACACACACACACAAACTGGGAAAGGCTGGCACAGATTCACCCACTATACCAACTCCACCCAGACTAAAAGGTATATGCTGACACCAGAACATCCCAAAGCCAGATACTCAAAGACTCTTACCAGGGCACCCAATTATACTTAGTAAAATTAATACTTATACAAACAGTAGTATTTCCAAGCAGCAAGGCTTTCAGGAGCATGAAGCCACAGTGCCACTAAACAAATGCAAGTGCTCTTAAAGGTTAAAATATTTTCTAAAAGACAGCCACAATGAAAGGCTTTGATATATTTAAATAAATAAAACAATACTGAATATCTATTCACAATAAATACCAGAGTTTCAATTCACAAGAAATATAAAAATAGCACAGATGGAAAGATTCAGACAGATACAGAAAATCAATAATTAACTAGTCTCACTATATTTTCCTAATGGAAGAATGACTGTTCCCTACTTACTTGCTAGAGCAAGGCAAGATGAAATGGATTCTTCACTTGGAATGCCTCTTTAGCATTCAACATTGTTATCAGTTCCAATAACAGAGTGCTGAGTGCCTCTGTCACATCTCTCACTAGTATCTAAATGCAGTTTAACTGCTGGCTACCAAATGACATCACACTGGTCATCTGACTCTGTGGTTCCCACACTACCCCCTCACTAGCAACTGAGAATTTGGCACAGATGTGTCACAATGCACACATAGAACTTTGTTAAGGCTTAATACAGCATCTGAAAGCTATAAAACAATTCCAACACTTCTAACCTTCCTGCAGAAAGGCTTTTGATAGACACTATGTCTCTGGCTGCATTCAGACCTGTAAGATATAATCTTTATGGCCTAAAACAAGTCATTTAATTTCATGGTATTGTTCTGAAGGTTAGCTGGGTTGAGTTTAACCCCTTCCCGTCCAGTATCTTCTGTGAAAATGTATACATTTCAGCAGTTACAACAATACAGCCTGACATACATGTATATTTCTTTTCTGTCCAGCAGAACCCACTGTTGATACATTTTTAACACAAGCAGCTTTACAAATGCATTTTTAACACAAGCATCTGTACAAATCAGTTTGATATTCAAATGACATATAATTCTTTACAAAATTCCAGCTAGCTATGCTGGCATATGTTACACATATACTGCCCTACTCCCTCTGCCATAGCTGGCACTACCGCACATCATCATATCTGTCTCCCCCCTTTGAAGGCTCAAGCTAGTTTCTCAAGTGAACCTTGAGAAACATTGCTTGAGACAAATGAACCTGTCTAGCAACACATTAACCCATACACTGTCTTGAGAGCCTATCTGACATGGCATTGCTGACCCCACTACTGTGCTGCCCCAGGTGGGTACACCCAGCTTTCCTAGTGAGCATGTCCCCAAACTACAGTAACACTGCTCAGACTTCTAGAACCTGGCTAGCAGTTAGGCACTGCAGTTGCTACCTCTTCCACTGAGGTGTCAGTCCGAACCTCACTGAAGAGATCAGTCACCAGACCCCCCCCTCCAGACTCCTCCTGCCACCCAGTGCAAATACTAAGCACACAAACCTCCCTATCATGATAAAGTTGCATCATGTTAACATTGTACAGTCTGTACCCCTGCCTTCTGCCCAGTTTTACCACATAGTTAACATCACTGACCTTCCTTACCACTTTGAAGGGTCCTTTCCAAGCTGTCTGCAGCTTATTGTGCTTGACAGGAATGAACACCATAACCTGCTGTCCCACAACATACTTCCAGCTCAAGCGTTCCTGTCATAGCAGATCTTTTTCTGCTGTTGGGCTCCTGCCAGGTTCTCCTGGGCCAAGTCCATGGGCTCCCTAAGCCTTGTCCTAAGGTTTAGGACATATACCACTACAGACTCCTTGTGGGATTCATACTCACCCTCCCACTCATCATGAATCAAATCCAAGGGCCCCCTCACCCTATGCCCATGCAGTAAATCGAAGGGTGAAAAACCTGTGGATTCTTGGGGTACCTCTTTGTATGCAAAAAGCAGATGGGACAAATATTTATCCCACTCTCTCTTAAATTGGCCTGCAAATACTCTTAACATGGTCTTCAGTGTAGAGTTTAACCCCTCCACAAGACCATTAGACTGGGTGTGGTAGGAGGTAGTCTTTAGGTGATTCACCCCACAGTGGTCTCACAGATAAACCAGCAGGTCTGACATGAAACTGGAACCTCTGTCAGTCATTATTTCTCTTGGGAACACTGCCCTACTGAAATTATCTAACAAAGTATTTGTCACCTTCTCTGCCTCAATGGAGGACAGATCCAATACCTCAGGGTAACTAGTACCATAATCTACTGCCATTAGAATATCTTTCTTTCCTGTGGAACTTGGGGTACTCAGAGGCCCCACAATCTCCATAGCTACCCTAGGAAATGGCTCCTCATTCACAGACAAAGACATCAAAGGATCTTTGACCTTGTCTCCTGCCTTGCCTCCTTTTTGACACTGCTCACAGGTTCTGTAGCACCTTGTTATGTCCCTTGCAATCCCAGACCAATAAAGCTTCTGCAAAATACACCTCTTGGTATGCTTTATGCTCATATGACCTGCAAAGGGAATGCCATGGGCTATGACTAGAAGTGCCAGACAGTAGGCTCTGGGCACTACCAACTGCTGTATTACCTCACCCTCTAGCACTACCTCAGGGATCCACTCCATATACAGTTGTTCCAGTATACAGACTCCCCTTTTCCTTGAGTATCAGGTGCCTCCTTACCTACCTCCCTCAAGCCTTGTAATGTAGGGTCTGACAGCTGAGCCTGTCTCAATTCTAACTTTGTGACCCTTCCCACCTCCCCTTCCACAGGAAGTCTGGTATCTTCTGACAGCTATGCATCATTATCAGCCTGGTTACTACCACTCACCTCTGCCCTTGCAGTCACCCTGTCCAACAGAACATCATTACCTATCAGCAGCTGTGGCTCACCTTCAGGCTAACTGCTACAGGGTACTCCCTCCCTGAAATAGCCATATCACCAGCCCCAGTTTCAGGTGTGGGGTCTGTCTGGGTCTCTCTAAGGCTACCAGGTCCGCGTGCCTTTCTCCAACCTGACTGAGTGTAACTACATGCACACAAGGTACTGAAGTATCAAAATCATTCTCTATCAAGACATCTGTAGGGATATCCTCAAACACACCTACTTGTTTGCTTTCTTTCCATCCTCTCAGTCAAGGTGAACCCTGGACAAAGGTATTTGGAATGGAGTCCCTCCTAATGTTCTGACTGGACTGGACTGCCCAAGCAAGCACTGCTCCTCTTTAACCACTGCAGGCTTCACAATGGTTATGTCGGAGGCTGTGTCTCTCTTGGCAGTGGCCTGTTTTCCATCCAGCAAGATAGGATGCATACCCCTGTGATAGTTTGGTACCCCTGTTGTCTCCAGATAACTTACCACTGACATATTGTTATTCCCAATTGCCAGCTCCCTCACCTTTTGTTCCCCACCTTTCTTCAGTAGAGATCTGTATGCGACATGGCCCCTCTGGGTATATTTAAAGCATCTAAACCTTGATCCTGGTCATGTACCTGAATTAGTAGCTTCCCCAGTTACTGGCAGACTCTGTTGGAGCAGTTTAGACTTCACACCAGGGTTCCCTTAGATCCATGTGCAGCACTGGGTATTCCTTTCCTGTGTATTGATGCCCTGCTTGCTAAGTAGATATTCCCTTTATTCCCCAGCTCATCTGCAGAGGTGCACTCTTGGTCTGCCAATCAGATTCTTATGTCCTCAGACAAAGTGTTAAGGGCTTGTTCCCTCACCAAAAGATCTTCCAGTCTTTCAAAAGTGGTGACCTGTCACTCACTCACCCACCTATGAAAATAAGTGCTTAGCTCAGCAATATAATCATATACACTTTCATCTGCTTTATGTCTATGCTCAAAAAACTTTTTTTCTGTAAGCTTTAGGTGTTAACATATAAACATTACAATAAACATTGTTTAACCTTGTCATAATATAAACAATCAGTATCAGACAATTTAGAAACAGTGAATACAGCTTTACCATGAAGTAAGGGGTCAGGAACCACACCCAAAGCCTTTGTACAACATTATGCTGTTTGCATATTCTTTCAAATATATGAATAAAAGTATCAAAATTATTACCTTCTGTATACTGTGGAAGACATTTGCTAACATTTATTGCTTCTGGGGTTCGGTTATTCCCTTCCCAATTACCTCCATGTCCCCATTGAAGAGTCAGCATGTCCCTCTCATACTGATGCTGTTTTTCATTTTCTTCAGCCTCCAAATGCCACAGTCTCACTGACAATTCTAATTACATGCATTTTGCCTTCAGTTTAAGTCTCTTTAACTCCAGACAGGTTTTTAAATCCTCTGAGAAAAAGGGGAACTGTCCTATTTCTGAGGGCTACACATCCCCATAGCCAGACTGGTTGTCCTCCTTGTTTCTGGTCTGTGTTGCAGCTGGGATTAAGGCTGAAATAATTTCCTCTTTAATCGGTTTGGCCTGTACCAGTGCTTTGGATTTGCACACCTTAGCTAACTGGTTCACTGTCAGCTTGCCATAATCCTCTGCTGACAACTTTGCCTGCTTTCCCTGACTAAAATAACTAAACTAAACTAAACTAACAAAAATGAATAAAACTGTTGTGAAAAATAAACCTTTGTGCATTTACCTTGTGGCTGCTGAGAGTACACACACCTTTAGTGACAAATGCTTACAGGCTACAGAAGTTCAATTAATATCCCACCTCTGCCACCTATATGTGATGTCCCTCCTCTGGGCCAATGTTCAAGGAGCCCCAATCCTCATCACTGACACTGGTGGGAATCATTCACTGAGAACAAAAAATAAGCACACACAGTATTTTCAGATGCAGCTGTCTGCACCAAGAACAATTTCACTTAAGAGCACACAGGGAATGCACACTCCAGTCCTGGGACTGGACTTCCTCTCCAGGCCCCAAATAAGATTCTACACTGACCATCTCAGAGTTAAGTCCTCAGTCAGGTTTTGCATGCCAAACCCCTCCACCACTCTCTGTGCAAAATCAATGCTCTGTGTCCCTGTTCCAAGTAGCTGACATGACACACACACACTCTTTGTGATTTGATGTTCACACACACACACACACACACACACACACACACACACACACACACCTGGGAAAGACTGGCACAGATTTACCCGTTATGCCACATACATCCAGACTATAATGTAGATACTGCTACCAGAACACCCAACAGCCAGCTACTCTAAGTTGAACTCTTACCAGGGTACCCAATTATACTTAATAAAAATCAATACTTATACAAATGGTAGCATTTCCAAGCAGCAAGACTTTCAGGAACGTGACGCTGCAGTGCCATTAAAGAAATGCAAGTGCTGTCAAAGGTTAAAATATTTTCTAAAAGACCAGCCACAGTGAAAGGTTCAGATATATTTAATAAAAAAATAAGACAATACTGAATATCTATTCACAATAAACTCATGAGTTTCAGTCCATAGGAAATATAAAAACAACATAGATGGAAAGATTCAGACAGATACAGAAAAACAATATTTAACTAGTCTCGCTATATTTTCCTGACTGAAGAATTACTGTTCCTTACTTACTTTGTAGATCAAGGCAAGATGAAATGGATGTGTCTTTGTTGTCAGTTCCAATAACAGAGGGCTGATTGCCTCTATCACATCTGTCACTACTGTCTAAATACAATTTCATTGCTGGCTACAGAATGACATCACATCTGATCACCTGACTCTGTGGTCCCCACACTAGCAACTGAGCCAGGATTTGGCACAGCTGTGTCACAATACACACACATAGAACTTTGCTAAGACTTAACACAACATCTGCAAGTTATAAAACAATTCCAACACTTCTACACTTCCTGTGGAAAGGCTTTTCATAGACATTGCATCTCAGGCTGCATTCAGACCTGTGAGATAGAATCTCTATGGCCTAAAACATGATATTTAATTTCAAGCTATTTTTCTTAAGGTTAGCTGGGCTGAGATTAACCCTTTGCCTTACAGTATCCTCTGTTAAAATATATATATTTCAGAAGTTACAACAATACAGCCTGACATACATGTATATTTCTTTTCTGTCCAGTAGGACTCACTGTTGATACATTTTTAACACAAGCATCTGTACAAATCAGTTTGATATTCAAATGACATATAATTATTTACAAAACTCCAGCTAGCTATGCTGGCATATGTTACACATTGACTGCCCTACTCCATGTGACATAGCTGACACTACCTCACATCATCACACAAGCTTTCATAGTATTCTTGTTATATAGTCCAGGAAAGTAATGAGGAAAAACAAATTTGCATTGTTTTGCTGACAACGTATACACTACCCAGTATTACACACTGGTCACAAATGATGCATTGTCTTTGTGTCTAGCAGATCATGTACCATTTCCTCTAATTTTTGAGTTTTGGGTGTTATATGTTAACGTGTTACTGTTCTATTGACATCCAGTAAAAGCTATGTAATGTGTGGAGGAGATAAGCATGCTCTTCATTTGCTACTGTTTAGTAATTAGAAGAAATTACATCAGATTACACATTTTCTATTTTGCAGTTTCTCTATTCATCTCAATTAATATTATCACATACAGACACTAGCACCATTACCTGTTACCTTCAGAGAATTCATCATACTAATTTTTATGGCAGTACTGTACCTGTGAAGGCAAGGAAGACACAGATTTTGAAGTGCATCTCAGTTTTGGTGCTCTGGTATGTGAAGAGTTGATTCTGATTACAGAATATGCTATTTCAGTGTTTAAGGTTTTGAAGCAGACCATTGTAGGCAAAAGCTGTAATGTATGAGCAATTCTAATCACAGCTATCACATATTTCAGGCATGGTTCTGCAAATGACTTATGGATCATCACACTGTATACAGAGGTGGTGATGTCTCAGGGGATCAACAGGAATGCTGTCTGGCTTTTGAATCATGTAGACTTAAGATAGCACTACTCAATATCCATTAACATAAATATTTTGGACAAGGGTACTGAGGATTTTTTCATTTTCTCATCTCATAAACAGAAATAATCCTATAGCCCTGGATTTGACTTCTTCAGTCTCTACTAGTAGTGTAACTCTCACCAAGTTATTTAGTTAGACATCCCTTCTGATTTACCCCTGAAAAGAGACACATATACATAGTACTTGAAACTGGTTAGCACATCCATCCATCCATCCACAACCCCTTTTCACATTTTTGCACATGGGGTTAGGGTGTCACTACAAAAGTAACATTCATCTTGAGTCAAGGTTCGCATCGCTGGGTGGCTAGCCCTGCCAAGCTGTTATTCTATACCACACACTTGCAAACACACTCACACTTATGGCCAATTTAGACTGCAATCCAGTTTTGCATGTCTTTGAAATGTGGGAGGAAACTGAAGCACCCAGAGAAGATCCATGTGAACACAGGGAGGACATGCAGACTCTGCATAGAAGCCACCCCAGCTGGAAATCAAACTGGAGAACCTCTTGCTGTGAGGTGAATATGCTATCAACTGTGCCACTGTGCCACCCCTTAACTGGTTAGCAAATGCAGTAGTAAAAATTAATGAAAAGTTTGGACATGTTTCTTCAAGATTCTTGTTAACCATTCTTTTGATATTACCTGCAAACTGATAGCTTATGGTCAAAAACTAGACATTTCTTATTAATTGTGCCCCCCAACAGCAGTATGAAAACAACACGATAAACATGTGATATATACATGATATACTTACAACATTGCAACTTTGAATTTAGTGCTGATGTCACTAGTGTCTACCTGGAGCTTCTATCTTGCAGCTTTCTCTTTGTTCTAATCTATGAGAATAGTAACCATTTTCTTGTTTCTATGCCCTGTATGTATATATGTATGCATGTATGCATGTATGTATGTATGTATGTGTGTCTGTTTGTATGTGAAATCTGTCATTTCACGTGAAAATTCTCTCATACTTGCTTTCTAACCTGAAGTAAGATTTTTATTTGTTAATTTCCTTGACCTTCAGAGCCCCCTGTCCACCTGAGACAGTAATTTGTGTGCTGCAAGGATCTCTAACTACCAAATACCTTGAGTAATCTACCTGGTTTCTCAAGTTTGCAAAAGTTATTAGTGCTTCCTTCCAGTTTGTTTTTCTTGCCATAAAATAAAAGTACACAGACAGAAACATTTCCTTGACTATTTATTTCTTCTAATTTAGAAATGCTGACTTGTGTTTCAATGGTTTACACTTCAAAGAAAGATATTCCTCTGTTCCAGTATGGAGTACATATCTAAACACAGACTGACATTCACACACCCTTGCTCAGGATGTTAGGTGGTGTCCCAGTCATTGGTTTGAAGGGTTTCTTGAAAGACATACATTTCTCACAGTCTCAGTATTGACTGTACTGAGTTTGAGGCACAAACATCTGTACATCATTCTACTTCAAATAATATGTATATTAGCTGTATGATAACAGCTATTACTTGTAAGCTTCAAAGAAGTTAAACAGCAAGTGCATGCTTCACTACAGTGTTTTACAAAGAGATGGGGAGCATGGAAGGCATTTTATCAGAAATTAATGAAAGTTATATTTGACTTCAATACACCTGCCTCATCTCAGAGTTGGACATGCCCATCCTAATACTGTTTCGTGCTCATCACTCTTTTCTTGCTGGATGTTTGTACTAACAAATGTTAAGTCTACATAAAGCTTCATGCCATAACATAAAAAAAGAAAGTCTTGTCTCCATACTCATGAATAATTGCATAACTAAATTCCATGTTCCCAAAATCTGGAAGCAAATTTACATATTACTGTCTTCATAAAAGTGGCATCTAACAAATTTAGTAACTTCAGGTCAGCTCCTTGGAGTTACTCTTGGCAATAAATTAAAATTTGACTTCTATATGTCCAGTGTCACAAGAAACTCATCACAAACTAGGTGCTTTATACAGAATCAAAAGCTATTTCTTAGAACAAGCTCGGAAGGCTCCACAAAATGCTTACTCCCTAAACAGTTTGCCCTCTGCTGCCCTAGTCCACACAAACCTTCATACTACTAAACAACAAAGGCTAGAGCAATGCTACAACAAAATAGCAAATCTCAAATCCAATCCCCCTAGAAGAACCAGTCATTGCATTCCTCAACATAAACAACATCAAACTCAGAACAGTTTCAAGAAAAATGCAATGCTCATCTTCTTAGCTCTAAACTCTGCCCCTGCTCTTCTACTGGTTAATCAGTTATTTATTTAACATTTACTTTATTTATTTATTTAACATTACTTTACTGAGAAAGTCTGACTTGAAACAAAGCCAGTTTTCAGAGGAGACCCAGGGATAAATGCTCCAGATTGTATTTTTATTTTATTTATTTTATTTTATTTTATTTCACATTTGTTAACTGGGAAATTCCGACAGGACCAGGTCCATTTTCAGCGGAGGCCCGGGGAGAAAAGCTCCGGCATCTAGTTGTACAAAAACATTACAACAAGTATAATACATAAATAAGATGTAGTAAACAGGTTACAACATATATGATGAACATAGTAATATAACAAGAAATAACTAAAAACACTCCAAATAAATGATGGTATAGAAAATAAGTAAAATGACAATGTTAGTTATACATTGGTAAGAGAAGAAAATATATCAAGTAAATTCTACAGTTAAAAGTTCAACTTTCAAATGAACAAGCATGCAGGTGATTAGAGAGCAATTTGGAGAGTTAATAGCAGTATGGGTAAGGTTATGTGTTACAGGGACATAACCAGGTACTAAGGAGATGTGATTTCAGGGAGTTTTTGAATATAGAGATGGAGGGGGCAGTGGACACGGAATGGGGTAGAGAGTTTCAATTTCTGGCAACGGTGTCAGAGTAGATTGCTTTCCCTGCGTTATTATTGGCCTTGGTGATGGAGAGGATAGATTTTTCACCATATCTGCATGTCTTTGTAATGTGGCAGAAAACTGGAGAACCTCTTGCTGTGAGGCAACAATGCAACCACTGCAGCACTGCACAGTCCTATTATTATTATAATGGAGTTATTCTCTCCACTATTCCTGTTCTCAAAACAGCAGTGCTTCTAATTTCTTTCATCAGTAACCCTAAATTTTGCTCTTTCCATTACTGTTGATTGGAATACTTAACCTTTCTTTTTCTCTAGCCTTGATATTACAGATTAATAATGAAATTCCCCCACATGCAGTGTTACACTCAGTCCTCTAGATTTTTACACATTTTAGTATTTTTGGATTTCTGTCAACATTCAACTCTTGATCTCTTTCTTTTTCTGTAGTATTCCTCCCACTATTTTACAACTGGCTTACCCTAACTACTTCCTCCTTCACTGAACCTCACTTTTTCTTTATACTTTTCCATCTTGACAGCTGCTACTGGTCACACACACAAACATAGACACCTAGTCTGTATCGAATCTTTAATCACTATATATCAAATATGGTCTGTACTCACAAAGGGTCTGCTATAATCTTTCATATGCATCTCTCTCACTAAATCTGTTTTTGGAGCTTTTATCCCCAGACCTCCACTGCAAAGGTGGCTTGCATGACCAAGACGGACCTGCCTAATAACTAAATACAAATACAAATTCAAATAAATATATAAACAAACAAACTAGGATCCAAATGCAAATAAATATACAAATAAATAAATTAATTGATTAATTAAACTTATGAAAACAGATGCAGATAAATAATACAAACTGATGACTTCAAAGGAGACACAGAGTTCAACTTCCACATCCATATTATAAAAATAACCTTTACTTTTTTTCCCCCTAGTACTATGTCACCTTCTTTGAAAACAACTCTTTAAAGACACAAAATCACCATCTCAAGCAAACACTACCATCCTCTTCTCTCACTACCCTTAACCACAGTAATATAACCTGTTCCACTACTTATCTTCTACCAAAATACCACAGAACAACACATATGTCATTCTACCTTAACAAAAAATATGCTAATAACTTGCTTAAATTCCTTAAATTCTTATTCAATTACAATCATTACCTCCTCTTACATGGTGATATACATCCTAACCCTGGCCCCTACACTAAGACCAATCCAAACACAAATAGACATACTCTATCTATAACTCCACCTTGTATTAAAACATCTAACCCTCTTCTAATAGCTCACCTTAATATTAGAAGCATAAATAATAAAGTACATCATATCCATGCACTATTAAACTTGCATTCATTTGACATTTTATGTCTTACTGAAACATGGTTAAAACCCTCCACTCAGGACCAGGAAATTACCCCCCCTGGCTACAACATACTCAGAAATGACCGCAAAACTAGGAAAGGTGGTGGTATAGCCATCTTCTACAAAAATAATCTCCAACTTTCCCTCCATAATGAACTTTCACTATCAGACCCTAAAGCTGAATCCTTATCTACCAAACTCCAGATCAACAATAACAAAGCTATTTATCTAATTTGTATGTATCTTCCCCCTGGTAATAATACTCAGACCCTAGAAAACTTACTCAGTTCAACATCCAACCAACAACCCCAGGAAACCATAATACTAGGTGACTTTAACATTGACTGGATAACCTGCTCTAACCAAAACCCAACGAACCATATTAATCTCTATGGTTTCTCACAATTAATTACAACTCCTACTAGAACCCATAAACAAAATAGAAAAGAAACCACTCTTGATTGGATACTCACTAATAACCACCCCAGCATCTACACCCCAGGAACCCTTCCTGATTGTATCAGTGATCATATGCTTACATATGTCATAAGAAAAAAAAAAAAAAAAAAAAAAAAAAAAAAAAAAAAAAAAAAAAAAAAAAAAAAAAAAAAAAAACAAAAAAAAAAAAAAAAAAAAAAAAAAAAAAAAATAAAAAAAAAAAGAAAAAAAAAAAAAAAAAAAAAAAAAAAAAAAAAAAAAAAAAAAAAAAACAAAAAAAAAAAAAAAAATAAAAAAAAAAAAAAAAAAAAAAAAAAAAAAAAAAAAAAAAAAAAAAAAAAACAAAAAGAAAAAAAAAAAAAAAAAAAAAAAATAAAAAAAAAAAAACAAAAAAAAAAAAAAAAAAAAAAAAAAAAAAAAAAAAAAAAAAAAAAAAAAAAAAAAAAAAAAAACAAAAAAAAAGGGGGGGGGGGGGGGGGGGGGGGGGGGAGGGGGGGGGGGGGGGGGGGGGGGGGGGGGGGGGGGGGGGGGGGGGGGGGGGGGGGGGGGGGGGGGGGGGGGGGGGGGGGGGGGGGGGGTTATAGAAAATAAGTAAAATGACAATGTTAGTTATACATTGGTAAGAGAAGAAAATATATCAAGTAAATTCTACAGTTAGAAGTTCAACTTTCAAATAAACAAGCATGCAGGTGATTAGAGAGCAATTTGGAGAGTTAATAGCAGTATGGGTAAGGTTATGTGATACAGGGACATAACCAGGTACTAAGGAGATGTGATTTCAGGGAGTTTTTGAATATAGAGATGGAGGGGGCAGTGGACACGGAATGGGGTAGAGAGTTCCAATTTCTGGCAACGGTGTCAGAGTAGATTGCTTTCCCTGCATTATTATTGGCCTTGGTGATGGAGAGGATAGATTTTTCACTATATCTGCATGTCTTTGTAATGTGGCAGAAAACTGGAGAACCTCTTGCTGTGAGGCAACAATGCAACCACTGCAGCACTGCACAGTTCTATTATTATTATAATGGAGTTATTCTCTCCACTATTCCTGTTCTCAAAACAGCAGTGCTTCTAATTTCTTTCATCAGTAACCCTAAATTTTGCTCTTTCCATTACTGTTGATTGAAATACTTAACCTCTTTTTTTCTCTAGCCTTGATATTACAGATTAATAATGAAATTTCCCCACATGCAGTTTTACACTCAGTCCTCTAGATTTTTACACATTTTAGTATTTTTGGATTTCTGTCAACATTCAACTCTTGATCTCTTTCTTTTTCTGTAGTATTCCTCCCATTATTTTACAACTGGCTTACCCTAACTACTTCCTCCTTCACTGAACCTCACTTTTTCTTTATACTTTTCCATCTTGACAGCTGCTACTTGTCACACACACAAACGTAGACACCTAGTCTGTATCGAATCTTTAATCACTATATATCAAATATGGTCTGTACTCACAAAGGGTCTGCTATAATCTTTCATATGCATCTCTCTCACTAAATCTGTTTTTGGAGCTTTTATCCCCAGACCTCCACTGCAAAGGTGGCTTGCATGACCAACACGGACCTGCCTAATAACTAAATACAAATACAAATTCAAATAAATATATAAACAAACAAACTAGGATCCAAATGCAAATAAATATACAAATAAATAAATTAATTGATTAATTAAACTTATGAAAACAGATGCAGATAAATAATACAAACTGATGACTTCAAAGGAGACACAGAGTTCAACTTCCACATCCATATTATAAAAATAACCTTTACTTTTTTTCCCCCTAGTACTATGTCACAATAGGTTTTGTCTGGGTTCTCCAGTTTCCCCACCTCCCAACACATGCTGCTTTAGTTGGCTGTTCCAAACAATCACGTATATTGCATTTAGTCTTTCCATTGGGCTCCACTCCAGAATCTCGAAATACTAAAATATCAAATTTCAGTATCTTGAGACCAGAACGCTGACAGTCCAGAAAAATGAAGTCACCACATCAATGGTCAAAATATCAAAAATTAAAGACCACAAATAAACACACAACTTTCCCTATACATAAAAACACAAAAGCAAATAAAGTCAAAACACAAAACACAAGTATACGTTTAAGTGGGGGGAGCACCCCTGCACCCACACTCCTGCTACTTATAAATACCAATTCCGAGATTGCACTAATACGAAAAAAACAACAAACCTACTGTTACATGCCCTACACTCCCATTCCACAATATCATACTTATACCAACGAGGAACACACACACACACACACACACACACACACACACACACACACACACACACACACACACACACACTACGTACGTACAAAAACCACCAGTTTCAACACTTACACAAACACAGTCTCACCTACTTACCCTAACGTACTCCTAAAACTTTCCAAAAAACTAAAACAAACCACATTTCTAACCAAAACTCTTACAAACTACAAACCTACCTGAATCTCCAAACATAACCACATCGGCTGCCATTTTACTACACAGAAATCAATAAACCTTAAAGTGACAGCATACCACAAAGAACAGGCCACACTACAACTACTGCAGATTCGACAAATCCAGATTCGGCAATATGCAGTTTCGAATATATGCACTTTCAGTATTCTGGTCTCGAGATACTGAAATTCGATATTTCAGTATTTCAAGATTCAGAAGTGGAACCTTCCACTGTGCCCTGGGTCATGGTCCAAAAATAGGCCGGTTCACGCTGTGAGCATAGCGCTCAACCTGCTATTTCCAAAATGAGGAATGCTACCTTTCATAATGTGGAACAAATGGGCAATATGTGGAATACTTACATACAGCTTACTAACAACTTCAGCTAAGAAGCCCATTGGATGATTAAAATGTGATATTTTTACTTATGGAATAATTCTTTTAATGAATTAAAGCAAGTCATATCTATTTACCATGGATATCTGTTAAAAAATGTGTTAACCTTGATTGTGTGACAGACCCTTTCAATGTGGAACTTTGAGGAACATGAACTTTTTAAGACCCCAAATGAGGATGTTCCTCATAATGAGGTACACTTGAGAGGCATGGCTGTGAGTTGTCAAAAAATGCATTTAAAACTTAAAACTTTAAAACAGATAGAAACATAACGGTAGTGGCCGAGTTGTCCTTTTTGTAAAAAATAACATATTTTGCACTGTGGCTTATGCTTAGCATCCTTGTGGACCAGACAGCAGTCCTCAGCAACTAAGGAGCAAATTACCCCAGGTTTAGTTGTGTGTGCACCCCCTAGATCAGTTTAATTAAATGGATGATGGCACCCAGATACACATGACACAGCAACGTCTGACTTTCTTATTCTTAGTTACATAAATTTGGACTAGTATAGCCAACTGTACCGATACTTCCATTATGAAAATAATCAGTAGAGATTAGACTAAATAATCTATAAGCCTATAATAAATGACTTCCAGACTGGAAGGCAACATGTACTTGACCAGATACTGTCCAATATCAAGCACTGCAGGCTCCAAGGTGGCCCACATTGGTGGTCACATGCTTCTCTGTGAAATCTGAAACCAGGCCTGAATCCACAGAGTATTAAGGTCAGGAAACTGCAACATTTTGAGTTATAAAATAAGTCTGAGTGGATGAAAAACCTGAAGGAAAGAACAGCATTTTTTAAAGAAATGCTGAGAGACAGGAAAGCTGTACATGACATTTATGAGGGCTGCCAGGGGAGGATTCTTTAATAATTGTCAAGACAATGGTAACACAAAACTGTTCTGGCAGAAGTGCCACCCATAATGGATAGTTATTGGAGACCATACCTGACTTCTAAATCAATGTATTTGTTGTCAGTGCTGGTCAGATGTCAAAGTATATTGTACATACTTGTTATTTTGTTATAGAAAGTGACACTCATCTCTTACCTTAAAAAAGAACATAGCAGGAGTGACAACATAGATCAACCTGAGGAGTCAGAAAGCATTTGAAAGGAATTTAGCAGTGGGCAATTTATCAAGAAAGCATAATATATCATTTTCTAAGCTGCTACAGTTTGGAATTCAGTTTCTGTACACAAACCAGTTCTCAGGTTACCTGCAAAGCTAAATTCAGACCACATCCTCATTTGTCACTGTCACCACTCACCTTTGATTTTGGAAGGTCAAAATGCTGTGGGTTCCATTCCTGCTCAGATGCTTAAACTCATTTTTCTATTAGTGACACTGAAATTTAACATAATGGGGTGTTGCAATCCCTAATGTGCCCTTTTCCTGATGAGATATTAAACTGACACCACAGTTCTGTGAGTTAGCTCTGGTGACTGGAAAACATCTCCTATCACTTGTCAAAAAGAGTAGTGGTTAAACTACCTTTATGTCAATAAACAACACAGTAAACTTATATAATGTCTTTATGACAAATTACAATGTTTCTTCATAAAAAAGTTAATATCAAAACCCATTTATTTAACATTCCATAACTTATTCTACAAGACTTCCATATATCTCATTATGCAAAATTTCCAGACTATTAATATCAAATATGAGATAATCAGAATAAACTTTCCCCTATTTAACCCCATAATACAACAAATCTGTTTTAAAATCATTTATTAATGCTTGAGGTAACACTTGCACATTGACAAAAGACAGTCAATGATTTTTCACCTGCTAACATTCTAAAACTACATGCTCAATCTCTCTCTCTCTCTTTCGGCTTTTTCCCATTAGGGGTCGCCACGGCGGATCATCTTGTCCTCTTATGATTGGCAGTGGAGTTTTTACAGTGTTGAGTTGCCAGCCCAGTGCCCAACCTTCCACAGAAGGCACTCACATGCACGCACTCATGCCTAGGGCCAATTTTAGCATGTCCAGTTCACTTGCAGCATGTCTTTGGGGATGTGGGAGGAAACAGGAGCACCCGGCGGAAACCCACACAACCACAGGGAGGACATGCAGACTCCGCACAGAAGACACCCAAGCCGAAGATCGAACTGGAGAGCCTCTTGCTGTGAGGCGACAACGCTAACTGCTGCACTACTGCGGCCGTCTATTAGTTCTACCACTGCATATTTAAAATTTTCCCCATTTTTCCTAGCCCCCAAACAAGTAAGAGAATGTACATGCTCAATGGTCTCTAAATTAACAAAAAGCTTCCCTTAAATCATTTCTATAGCATTTCAGCTTTTTCAGCTAATTTTAAGCACTACTCTTCCACAAAAGAAAATGTTTGTGCTTTCTTTTTTAAATACATTTACTTTGATTTTTCCAAAACCTCACATCCAGGCATAATAACTATATTTAAATAATATTTGAACTGTTCACTTTTAAATCTCTGATGAAAGCCAGGGAACTGGTGCCACTTTCTGATCTATTAAAAAACCTGCACATCTCTGCAACTTTTTTTTTTGAAAAAAATCTGCCAAATGTCACCTTTCTATTAACTTTCCATAATAATTTCCTAGGTATTTCTGAAAAAAATATTATTATTAACTTTCCCAAATGCATTTAAAAATGGCATAATAATGTAAAATATATTTAATACTCTTATTCCACCCATTTTCTCATCCTGATATAATGTTTATTTTCATGGGGTTTAATTTATTACTATGTAGTCCAGAAAAGAATAACCCCATCACTGCTGTTTATAACTTTTTACCTCTTCTAGATAATGGTAAAAGATACATTTTAATAATGTGTACTTTTCTTGTATTATATAGGAAACATTTTCCATTTTTTTGCAGTCTAGTTTGCATCATATCCAAAACTTCTTCCACCCATTTAACTAATTTTTCATCTCTGAAACCAATTCCAAAGTACTGACAATTTTTTGGAATGAAAACACTTTCCTCCAGCAATTTCATCATATCCAGCTCCTTCACTTTTATGCAAACAGGTTCTCAGCCCTAACTTCATTAACATATCTTGTACCACCACCATTGTAATATGTCTGAAGTTCTCTGTCCTATCCACATATAAAAACATGTCATCCACATAAGAAGACATTACAAGAAACATCAGCTGTGATGTCCAATTCACCTTCTGTTTTATACTAAATGCAACAGAATATATGCTCAATCTAAATAATGTATTTAGGAGACACCCCTGCCAAATCCATCATTTCATTAATATGGGTGTTCCAACACAGCAATTGGCTAGCTTTCATCTTGTAAACTTTCAATTTCATCCTGTATAGGTGAAAATACTGCCAAATGAGAATTTAGATTAAATCAATGATAAAATTACCTGATTCCACTTTATTGTCAGCAGGTGTAGTTTTATCCCCACTTTTAGACCATAACACATCACCGAAGAAAGTGTCTGCATTCTGTACATTCATCTCTAATAACTGTTTTGTACTCAAACCTCCAGGTTGCAAACCAGCCACAATCTGCTCCTCCCAACCTCCTTCAGCCTCCTGTTCTCTTACTTCACTAACAGCTGCTGTTGTACTACCAGTGCTACCTACTGAGAGACTAGGGGACATTTCCTGGTGCCCTGCCCAAATTTCACCAGTCACTTATGAGTAACTACCTGGATTTCCAGAGGGATTCAGGTTTGGCTTTCTGTTGTTTTCTTCCTTCATAAATTGTACATACAGCCACTGCAGCAATATCAGCCATCCTTTTCCTCCTGATAGTGCACAGTCTGACACAGAAGGGCTGCAGACACATGTTGATAGTTCATCAGGACTGTTTGCTACCTCTAGATTACATCTGAATGTGGCAAAAACAAAATATCAGCTTTCTTGTAGCAAATATACTATTATGTTCCACCATTTTGAACAGAATATCTACTGCCAGGTAAAGAAGTTCAAATAAGTTAATTATATTGGTCAATATAGAGCAGAGTTCTGTTCTATGTTTTCTGTACCTTATCAGCCACTGTAATTTAAGAAACTTTCCAGGTTGGAGGGCAGTATTAAACTAGTACTGAGGATGTGTAACAAGTAAGATGTAGAATGTGCATACAGAAGCAGCTGTGTTGGGTGTACAATAAACTATTTGTTAAACTGCCGTCATGCCTTTACTCATCATTCAGCGGTTACCTGTACAAAGCCAAGAACCACCTCACCATAGTAACGACAGGGGTGATAACAATGGCTGTTATTACTTCTCACATATTTTTTGGGAGCAGTTCTTTTCATGAATCTCACAGGAGTAGAATATATTAAGGGTTGTCAGACTGACTAACTATACACAGTGTTTAGAAAGAACACTATTGCAGACTGATTAAATAACTGGGATGACTGGAATTCCTGGTCCTCCTTAAGATGGATTCAGAAAAACATTCACTTAACAGTAAGAAATAGTTGCAGTTAAAATAAAGATGCTTTGTCTATTAACAGTTTAGAGAAAATACTGAGACTTGGTGAAAGTACATCGTGAATTAGTGCAAGCTCTATCATGCCTGGCCAAACAGATAAACTCTCCCAACAGTTAAAGCAATGCTTAGCCGCAGGTGTGGCCACCATACAGGTCTATACTGTACATGAAGATTACAAGAGCCTACATGACACTGAGTACAGGGACAGTGACTCCATCCTTTTCTGATACCAAAGAATTATGAGGCTTAAGATTCTTTTTGTTATGAAACTATGCAATCTTTCAAATATTTTGATATGTCTACTGAGATACATGTAAAAAGCAGAGTTATATTGTATAATGGGGCTAATCAGGGCAGAGTACAGTGGAACAATAACTTTCTTGGTTTTGGAAGAGATGATCTTGGTGATTAATTGTGATATATAAAAGGATTTCCTAACTACCAACTTTACATGATGTTCAAAGAACATGCAGCCATCTACCCAAGTGTCCACATCTCTGATGATAGACTCATTGCAGAGTGGGGTGTCATAGATTCAGTGATTGTTTGTTTTTTATTAAAGGATCTGGTAATATATTTCTTAGCATTTCGTTTGAGCCCTTTCTCGGTGTACCATTTGTTAACACATAATAATTCAATTTGAAGAGAA
Organism: Protopterus annectens; assembly: GCF_019279795.1. NCBI lineage: Eukaryota > Metazoa > Chordata > Ceratodontiformes > Protopteridae > Protopterus > Protopterus annectens. The sequence continues at coordinate 451,918,198 of NC_056729.1, forward strand.
TTTGTATAATTTGTTGACTTGATAACTACATCCAGTATGCAGTCATAGTCAAACTTAGTCAACCAGAGATCCTTGTTGTCAGTACTGAAATAAGAGACATAAATACTAAAAAGGAGCAGGCCCAATATAGACCCCTGTGGAATGTCACTGGTCACACTTTCCTTAATTGAGGATGCATCATTGATCCCGACAACATGTCTTCTGTCCTTGATCGAGTTTGTAATCCATCTTGCCACATAGGAATCTATGTTTAAGACTATTACATTCTTTATGACCCATTTTGTGGTATATTATCAAATGCTTTTGCTAGGTCCAGGTAGGCAGTGTGAACAGTGTTACCATTGTCTATATCCTGGTTGACCATTTCAAAGAAGTTCTCAAGACTGCGGAGGAATAACCGTCCCTTAACAAATCCAGGTCATACTTGATTATGTTTTTAATCTTCTGGCTGATGATGTCAGTGATAATGTGGTCCATGGCATTGCAAACAAGACTGTTAGTGGTTAATGGGTCTATAATTTCTTGGGTCAGTGTTGCGACTACTCTCATGTATGGGAATCACCACCCCAGTGCTCCACTAATTCAATATACAGCTTGTGGCATGGCTTATGTTAAACAAATTAAGGAAGGTATCAGCAAGTGCCTCCTTGTTGTTATTTAAAAGACAATTTGGAATGTTTTGGGGTCCTGTGGAAGTATTTTTGGTTTCAGGAGCACTTTAAAGATGTGGCCTTTGTAGAAAATGGGGAGGTGAGTGACTCTAGTACATTTGAGGTGGGGATGATGGTTTCAGGGGACAGATTTGCAGCAAACCTGTTATCCAATATTTTGGCGATGTCATTAGGATTTGAATAGGAGGTGCCATTATACTTTAGTTCTAAGCAGTGATGTGATTTATTCCTAAGTTTTCTAATATAATTGAAGAAAGACTTACTATTATCCATGTTCATGGGAGGCTTTGCTGGTCTTAATCTAAGAAATGCTGTGTGCACCTAATGTTAGAAATACAGTCACACAAGTCTAAGAAGGGGTGGTTGAAGTCATCAATGATTACAGATCCAGCTGTAGGAGGAGGTATTTTCTTGGAATGCTAGGAACTTATCATAGTCATGTGGGGCCTGTAACAAGCTATAAGTGAGAGGGTTGACTTACCTAGTATAAGCCATTGTTTAATGAGCTCATTTAGAAGGTCATTAATATCACTTGGACAGGAATACAATCCCTAATGAAAACTGAGACACTGCTGCCATTTACAGTGAGACTGAAGGCATGATAAGCACAGAAGCCAGGCAAAGATGGAGTGCTCTCACTCCACTTGAACCATGTCTCAGTCACTACATAAACATAGACTCATTCCAGATGCAGAAGTGACTCCAGATTGGGCAGCTTGGTATTTAGACTCCTGGCATTGAGAAGGGCCATATTGATGAAGTCTAATTTATGATTTGAGTTGTTGATTAAATGGGATGTTCATTAGCTTAAAAAAGTCACAATGGGGGTAGCAAAGGCTTTGGCCAGTAGAAGCCTTGAACAAGAGGTGTAGGTCATCTTTGGCAAAGCAAGTAGGATTGTTGATTATGTCATCCCAGGAAGATACACACCAGATCCTTAGCCAGTTGTTGAAATCAGTGATCTTTTCTTTGATTCTATAAATAATTTTTGAAGAGGGCAGGATACCATTCAAGATCAGAATCTTATATTTGACAGATGCATGCACAGCAAGTTCTAGCCAGTCCTTCTGCATGCCTTTCATGGGTTTTTGTGCCAGATCATTCACTCCAATAAGAACACTGATAATGCCATGTTTATACTTACTAGAGGAGAGGGTTTTAAGGGCTTTTGAAAGATCTGCAATCCTGGCTCCCCAGAGGATTAGCTAACTGTAACTCTGTCCTTTCAGCCTGGAGATTGCGGAATCAGTGTGCCTAACACCAGAGTTACCAATCACAAGGATGGTTCCAGAAGTTGATTAATTCATGTTAGGGTTTGGGGTGCTTTGTTGTTTGTGACTTGTTGATGAAAGGGTACATGTTGTAAATGTATCTGGGGTGGGGTTTCACTGATACCTAGTAAAGTATACAGACAACACTACCAGAATGTTGCTATAGCTGTCCTATGCAACTTTTCCACATTACAAGAATAAGACTTCACTGTTTCCTCTATTTTAAATGAATACCTTTTATTACCAGTCTTTCCTGAGCTTGTCTTCTAGATTTTCCCATAGCTTAACATCTCAATATTACACTGGTAGGGTTAACGGAATACTAAGTAAATAAGGGGTGGGGTAAGCTGCAAGTTTGCTTCAGTCCATCATGTCTAACTACTTCGTCTTCCATTGGGGCTCTATTTAATACTTTCTGAATAGGATTTAGGGTTAACTAAAGATTAACAGCTTGCTCTTTGTCAAATCTCTGGAATCTCATTTTTTCTTAAGCATTTTTGGTTCTAATATTAGCCACTAAGGCCACATGTGGCCTTTATTATCTCATGCATATACATACAACTTTCTAGTCCACAGAATTACCATTTATTTGGATTAGTAATGGAATTACATTTTTTTTTGTTTTTAACCATTGAAATCATGTTTGACTGTTATACTTAAGTTTACAACATTCAAATAACTTGTTACAGTACTGCTTAGATACAATACTGCGTATCTGGAGTTTTTTCTCTCCTATATCACCTGTCTCATTGCTTTCATCTCGTTACTCTATTTACTGGTCTTTCAAATTATATCACTGTTTCTTTTGATAACTTTTTTTATGGCTTAGGTCTGGCATTGTCACTTCAGATACTGTATCAGACCTCATTAAAAATGGCATTTTATGGCATGTCTTAATTTTTTAATGTAATTCAGAACTCTTCTAATGCTATGTTGTCGCTTTCTTCATCTCTGCCATTTCTTACTAGTTATTCCTCTCTATATCTATAACTGCTTAAATAAACTGCTTCAGATAACTTAATGCAGAGATGTAGCTAACTATTATGGCACCTGGTGTCATCTCACAGAGAGCTATGTGCTTCAGTTCTGTTAAAAATGTTTTTCTTTTCTTATAAACTATAGCATATAGTTTATGCCACACATGGAAAAACACTCCTTTCCTTTTCAAACTGTAGCAAACTGGTTGTTACAATACAGCAAGTGGCTGATAAAGTTTATGCCAGACACAGAGCACCAAAACACTTCAGTCCTAACAAAACAAAACAAAAAAATCAGCTTTCCTTTCTAAACTGTAGCAAGGACCTACAGGTTATGCTACACATGCAGCACTAGGTCCTTCAGTTCTGAATACTGTATATTTGTATGCCTGTAATCCACTGCACTGAAAACTGATAGTACATCCTAATCCTTTGAACCCAAGGTGGCTGCCCCTTTGCCCCAGATATTACTGATCTGCACATTGTGATAGAAATCTGCGGTGATACAGGCAGTGGAATCCCCCAGTCACATACAGACACACACACACACACACACACACACACACACACACACACACACACACACACACACACACACACACACATGGATGCACACACGCACACGAAACACACATACACATACATACACACAAACACACACACCACAGTCCCTGCATCTGTTCCTGCCCTATTTGCCCTCCAGTGGTTCATCCCAACAGCATAACACTTTAGCGCCATTACAGCATTTATCTATTAGGCCATGGTGGTCTATTCTGTTTCCCCCACCCTTGATCTGCATTATGATGTTAGTGCTATCATGGCAATTTAAAAAATATTCATTATTGTTCAGTGGTTTCCCCTACCTCCTGATCACAGTTATGATGTGTAAGTGCCATTAAGGAACTTTAAAGATTAATCCCTGGTGCCTAATGCATCCCTCCACCCCAATCCCTGTACTACCATCGGTGCCATTATGGCAATCCCTGGTATACAGTGCACCCCTGCATCTTCCCTGATCCCCATAGTACTGTTGTTGCTATTATGGAATTTTAAAAGTAACCTCTGGTGTATAGTGCTCCCCCAACATTCAGTGGTCAAACACACCATTTTGATTATAATACTGCAATGTGGTGGGGACAGTCATGTAGATGCCATCCTGGAGGTGGTTCATGGAAAAGACCATATGACTAATTAACATATGCCTCTCCTCCAAAATGCATCATTAGCATTCAGTATGTCAGCAGGACCAGCTCTTCCTGGTGCTACATGTCTTTGTGCTATAGGACCTTACAGCACTGTGTAAGAGTGGTTCTTGAATTGGGAAAAGGTACTGTGACATGTACACTGGGGTGTACACGCTGTGGTACCTTAATGAATTTGGCTCATAATGTATGCATTTCTAGATGTTTTAAGTGATAATGTGCTTTTGCTTGATTATGTACCTCACCACTGCACTTCTGTCAGTTTTAAATGTAATAATGTTAAATGTATCTTTTATTGTACAGATTGTTTGCAAGGTGATTTCCCTCGGCCTATAATGAAAATATTTTCGGTCCTCTTAACCTTTCTTGGTCAGCAAAATAACACATGATGGAATAATGTTGACATTAAATGTATACATGTAGCTCTCTATCTTATACAAAAGCAATCAAACAGATTGAGAAAGTAAATTGTGTGACTAAAACAAAAAAGCAAAACAATATGAATTAGGAGTGAGACAGGTTGTACACATTAATTAAAATCTAAAAAGATCTCAAAGCAAAATTCTCGCTTAATGATAAGGTTGCATGGGTTATCTGCCAACTGAGACAATGTCACTTTAGGAGGAGAATATAAAAAGCTAACAGAAAACGTATTGCTTGAGAAAAACAATTGTAATAGCAGTTGTTCATGGTATAAATGATATTTTATTAGCAACATTTACTTTGGAGATTAAATTCTTGCAAGGTACAATTTCTGAGATGTGTACATCTACTATCAGTCTGCATTTTCATAGTAACTGAATAAATTTAAGACAAAGATCTGCTTGAATATTCACACAATAGATATGGATACTAAATCCTTCAGATATATTTTCAAATGGATGACTGAGCAAACAGTGTCTGGATAATGAATACACATCACAATATATTACTTCACAGAGTCAGCAATTCTCCTCAACAGACAGATTTCATTTTCAGAGTGTGTGTGTGTGTGTGTGTGTGTGTGTGTGTGTGTGTGTGTGTGTGTGTGTGTGTGTGTGTCTGTGTGTGTGTGTGTGTGTGTGTGTGTGTGTGTGTGTGTGTGTGTGTGTGTGTGTGTGTGTGTGCGTGTGTGTGCGTGTGCGTGTGCGTGTGTGTGTGTGTGTGTGTGTGTGTGTGTGTGTGAGTGTGTGATTTTTTCAGATGTTAGAAATAGTCTCACTTTCCACAGCCAGATATTATTAGATGTCATAAAAATCTCACTTTCCAGAACACTGTATATGATTAAGAAAGAACCAAATTACTGACTCTCCATTGTCACCACTATTATTTTCTTTAGCAATAAGAATGGCAGTTCAACGGCTAAATGAAAGATGCCTTCTGTCAGGCCATGTAATGTAAAGATGCAAGGTCCTGGCTTAAATACTGTTGTCAGAAATGCCACTTCCATCTATTCCATCTGCCTCTACTTTCCTGGATGATTCCAGTCTTTCTTTCCTGTCTCTTATTGATGCAGCCACCAAATTCCCAACGACATGGATATCTGCTTCTTTTAACACTGGATGGTTTGACACTGAAATAAAAGAAAATATATCCTAAGTAAATAAAAATTATACTGTAATTCACCCAGACAGTGATATGTGTGGAATCCATGATAAAAAAGAAAAAATTGTGACAGGTTTAACTTCTAGATATTGAATATTACTGTGAGAAAGCTAAGCATGCACTTCCATGAATTAATTAAGCAATAACTAACAATGTCAGTGTGGTATATTAAGATTTACCCACAGTTGGTGTAGTTTAATCACAAAGGCAAAGCCTAAGTGATTAGATAAAACCAACTGTAGGTAAGTCTTAATATACCACACCACAAAGTCGGTTACTGCTATTTTTAAGAAAAAAAATACTTGGTATCCTGGGACTTTTTCTGATGAATTGTGCATGCATATGGGACTTGCTTTCCGATGCTAACTCAGCACACCAGTGCTTTGAAAGGAAGCAATGGAGAAATTAGGGTCTATGTTGCTCTTTTTTCTTGTTTTTTTAATAAAAAAGGTTTTGAACAGTTTTGGAGGTAGGAGAGAGACAGACTGGAGGAAATACAAAGAAAATCAGGTACACATCTTTATTATTTATTTATTTAACATTTGTAACCGGGTTAGTCTGGCTGGACCAGGAGCCATTTTTCAGCAGAGACCCAAGGAGAAAAGCTCCAGGTTACATACAATTAGTTATACAGTGAAAAATAAGTATTTCCTCCATTCTGCCTCTCTCCTACCCCTTAAACTGTTTGAAACCTTTTTTATTTAAAAAAAATGCACTTTATTTTGCTTTTGCCTCTTCTTAAAAGTACTCAATTGTATTTATTCTGCTGCATTTATTACTGCTTGGTAATAGCCTGATTAAATTGTAACTGTTATTCTAAGCCTTTTAGTTTAAGCACTTGGGCTTCAGACCTGTTGTTTTACATTAAGAAGGTTTGTGGTCTGCACTGTTGTGTCAGTACAGGTAGCTTACATCCTTCTAAAATGGAAATTGCTGATTGAAAGCTTGGTGTCTGTTATTCTAAAAGTGTATTAGTTCTGGTTTAAACACTTGGGCTTCAGGCCAGTTATTTTACATTAAGAAGGTTTGTGGTCTGCACTCTTGTGGGAGGAGAGGTTAGATTCTGCCCTTCTGAGCTGGAAATTTCTGGTTAAAGGATTATTGTGCCTGCTTATTTGAACTGTTTCTTTCTGAAATTGGTATGCCTTGTTTGCTGTAGCATAGACTAGATTCAGGCATGCTGAATCTAGCTTTGTTTGTATAACCTGAGCACTAATCCAGGCCATCTTTTCTGGAGAAGGTCCCCTGCACCCTAGTGGCAGGAGTGTGCAGTTAGAACTTGTCTGATTGAAGACTGCTGGAACAGGGCTCAGTTCTGAGCTTTTTTACTGGTTAATTGGGTAATTAGCTTAAATCAGTTTGCTCGTTTTCTATTGTTATATAAAAAAATTGCATTTTATTCATCTGCTTTTACTGTATTTGTGTTTCTTCCTAATTTATTGCATTCATTCTGCTGCATTTATTACTGCTTGTTAGTAGCCTGATTAAATTGTAACTGTTAGTCTAAGCCTTTGGTTGAAGCACTTGGGCTTCAGACCAGTTGTTTTACATTAAGAAGGTTTGTGGTCAGCACTGTTGTGGCAGGACAGGTAGCTTACATCCTTGTAAGTCGGGAGTTGCTGATTGAAGGCTTAGTGTCTGTTATTCTAGAAGTGTATTAGTTCTGGTTTAAGCACTTGGGTTTCAGTCCAGTTATTTTACATTAAGAAGGTGTGGTCTGCATTCTTGTGGGAGGAGAGGTGAGATTCTGCCCTTCTGAGCTGGGAGTTTCTGGTTAAAGGCTTATTGTGCCTTTTTATTTGAACTCTTTCTGAAACTGGTACGCCTTGTTTGCTGTAGCATAGACTAAATTCAGACCTGCTGAATCTAGCTTTGTTTGTATAACTTGAGCACTAATCCAGACCATCTTTTTTGGAGAAGGTTCCCCTGCACCCTAGTGGCAGGAGTGTGCAGTTAGAACTTGTCTGATCAAAGACTGCTGGAATGGGGCTCAGTTTTTAGCTTTTTATTGGTTAATTTGTTTAAATCAGTTTGCTCACTTGCTACTGTTATATTAAAAAAAAATACACTTCACGCATCACCGCTTAGCTAGGGTTAAACAATTCCCAGCGCCATAAAGTCTGCTCTTCAAATTTTCCCTTAGAACTAGCCAGTTTTTTTAGTTTTAGCACTCAAATCTGTTTCTTTGAGCTCAGCACTTGTTCAGAACTCTTTGTAAGCACTAAATAAGCTACAAATTACTACAGCACTCAACTTTCCTCACTTGTCTAGAGGAAAACAATTTTTTGTACTTAATAAATAAGCACCTATCCAGGCATGTCTAAGGGTCAGCTCCCGGTGTTTTCTCCTGTCTACCTGATGAATCTGGGCATCTTGGGGCACTGCAGCAATTGCCTCATGTACACAGACAACCCTCTTCTCCTACCACCCAACACTACAACCTGTGAGAGATGCACTCATATAGCCAAACTGGAAGCAAAGCTCTCTTCACCCAAGACTGGACTAGACAGTCAAGAAAAGAAGGTAAACACTTGCATCACACCACATTCATCATATAGTCCCTCAAACAATACACCACCAAAACACACACATAGCAACACAAAACACACACCTACATTCGCAGAGTCTCACAATAGAAATCTGCTCAAGCAACAGAGACCTCCAAAGCAGAAATGCATGCAACCTCCACTCCCAACACAACCCAAATGACACATAGCCCACAAACTCAGTATGCCACTCAACCATAGCCCATAAGGCATAACAACTTACCCAACACTCTAGTCATAGGTGACTCTATAGTCAGGCACACTGATGTTCCACTCCCCAGTCTAAACAAGGAGAAATTTACTGTCAGCTGCCTGTCGGGTGCCAGGATCTGCCGCATAACACATGCACTCAGGTCACTCCACAACAAGTACAAATATAACTCTGTCATTGTCCATGCTGGTGTGAATGACCTGAGAAGTACCTCCCTGGACTACATGAAAAGAGATATGGAGGAGCTCTCCGATCTTGTAGTCCAGTCAGGTATGACCCTAGCCCTGAGTAGCATCCTGCCATCACCCAGAATGATACCACAGTACAAGGACAAAATGATTGACTTCAACAATTGGCTAAGCTTCTGGTGTCATTCTAAGGGGATCCAGTATCTATCTGCCTGGGATGACATGATCGACAGACCATGATGCTTTGCCAGAGATGGCCTGCACCTGTCAATACTAGCTAAGGCTCTTGCCACCCGTATAATGCCTTTTTTAGGCAAGGTTCAAATGACAAATTCACCACCGTAACAGGTACAAGCAAGCAAAATCTGAGGGTAATGCTACTCAGTGCTAGAAGTCTAAACCTCAAAATGCATTCACTCGAGGCACTCCTTAAAATGGAGAGCATCAACATCTGTGCAGTGACAGAGACCTGGTTCAAGGCTCCAGAGAGCACCCCTGTATTACCAGGCTATAATTCATACCACACCTTTTGGCCACCTAACCTGAACCGAAACAATAAAAGTGGAGGAGTTTCTATATTCATTAAGGATATCCACACCTCCAGGCTAGTTGCTCAGCATAATGCATCCGAGATTATCCAAGTGCAACTAACTCAGGGCAAGACTGCAATCCAAATTGTAATTTGCTACAGATCCCCCATTATGCCCCAGGATTCCCACTGCTCATTTCTTGATACACTGGAAAATATTAGGGTACAACCGACCACCCTAATAATGGGTGATTTCACATACCCCAGCATTAACTGGGAAAACTACTCACATACCAACTCTTTTGCTCAACGGTTTCTGAAATTCATAAATTGCAATGCCTTGGATCAACAAATCCACACCCCCACCAGGGGCAGCAATATCCCAGACCTGGTCATAGGTCAATTCTTCTTTAATCAGATCAGAACACAAGTTAATCAGCCTAGACATCTACATCCCGTCCCCACCCTCCATTAGGGAAACCACTGTAAAAAATTTCTCCAAAGCCAACTTCCCGCTTCTTAAGACAGAAGTGACAAACTTCACGACACCCATGCAGTAGACATGCTGAATCCTTAGAGGTACGACTGCTGAATCCTACACAAATGCATTTTATAAGCACTTACACAAGTGCATGGATTGTGCTATCCCTAACAGAACCAAGATGCTATCCTCCAAAAAAAGGAAGCCAATCTGGTGGTCCCCTGCCATTAACAAACTCTACAACAGAAGAAAGAAACTGTTTCAAAAAAGAGTAAATCCCATGACTGGAAGAACTCCCTGGTCAGCCTCAGTAAGAAGTTGAGAACCCTCATAAAATCCTCCAAAGCAAGTTATGAAAACAAAATCACCATTGATTCCAAAGACAACCACAAAGCATTCTATAGCTATGTCAAGAATCTCAATGGCAACACTCAGATCTGCTCTGAGTTACAGCACAATGGCACTAAATATACAGAACCAACTGATATTGCCAACATCCTGGCAGATAGGTTCAGTGCTAATGTTACCCCCCTCACCCCCTAAAGGGCCCATCTCTCTATTGAAAGAATGCACAGTTCCTGTAATCACGGCTGCAAAGGTAAAAAACACACTCTTCAAAGCCAAGAACACAGCATCCATAGGACCTGATAACATCCCAGGCTGCATTCTACATGAACTACAGAATGAAATGGCACCTCACCTAAGCACCATGTTCAGTCATAGCCTCACCTCAGGCTTTGTGCCCACTGAATGGCACACAGCAATGGTTATCCCACTCCACAAAGGGGGAGCCACCATGGACCTCGGGAACTACCACCTCATTAGCCTAATGAGCCTGGTCTGCAAGGCCACAGAACGTATCATCATGGAACTTATAAACAAAGACATTGGTAATCTCCACACTCTGGACCCCACCCAGTTCAGGTTTGTAAAAGGCAGATCATGTCTCCTAAACCTGAATGACGTCTTTGAAGCAGTCACCAAAGCCATAGATGAGGGTAAGCTGGTTCACACAGCCTATCTAGATCTCGCCAAGGCTTTTGACACCATCTCCCACTCTGGAATTATAGATAAACTCACTAAACTAGGTATACATCCCTATGTCACAAGATGGGTTGCCAACTGGCTCACTGACAGAACCCACACTGTGAAAGTAGCAGACTCCAAATCTGACTTTAGACCAATGACAAGTGGAGTACCACAGGGTTCAGTCCTGGGTCCTCTCCTGTTTGGTATATACATTTCTGAAGTATAGGCTTACACAGAAGGTCTTTGGCTAATGAAGTTCACAGATGACTGCAAATAGAAGCCAGTATTGAAACTCCTAATGATGTGGACATCTTACAAAAGGGCTTCACTGAGACATATACCTGGTGTCAAAGCCATGGTCTCAAGCTCAATGACAAAAAGTGCATTGTCATCCCCTTTGGTAAAAACTCTGTACCCATGAGCTACCACATAGGTGGTAGTCTACTTAACACCAAAAGTGTGATAAGAGACCTTGGGACACAGGTGGACAGTAGTCTCTCCTTTGATAATCACATTGCCACAGTAGTCAGGAAATCCTTCTACGTGCCACAACTCATCACAAAAGGTTTCTCATCCAGGAAAAAAGAGGTCATTGTTCCCCTCTACTCATCACTCATTAGACCCATTATAGAATACAACACCCCTTTTGGTATGTACCTCACAAGACATCTACAACAACTGGAAAGGCCACTGAAATACCTCACAAAGAGGATTACCAGCCTCAAATAGATGCCGTATGCAGACTGTCTCAAAAAACTCCAGCTTTACTCCATCGCATATCGCCTACTCAGAGGTGATGTCTGCCTAACATACAAAGCTATGTTAAACTCAGAGCTGTTGGACATGCTCCACTTAAAGAAATCCCAATCCCTCCAAGCTACACACTCTATAAACAGAACATGCTGGAGGGATAGATTCCTGTCCCAGAGACTTCCCATACTCTGGAACAAACTACCTATCTATATCACACAAAGCTCCTCATTAGCACTCTTCAAGAAAAATCTTGATAATTGGATGGGAAATAGAAAATTTACCCCAGGGATCACCTCTGTGGCTTTGCTCGACAGGGGCACAGGAAAATAATTTTCTTGGGTGGCGAAAGCCAGGGTACCTTTTTGGCTAGGCTTGTATAGGCCCTAGGGCTGATAGCCTAGTACCTACCTATGAACCTATGAACCTAAGGCATGCAGCAAATGATAGATTTGTCATTATACAAAGTAAAAATCAAATAGTATATCAAATAATTTTTGTAGCATGCAAACAGAGATTCCAGAAATAGATCATACATCAGACTTTTGTTATTATACAATATAGTAACAGCAAAAGAACAACAAAGTATTTCATTAGAAGAAGTGAATGAGTTAGGAGGCCAGGTTAAGAAATTATGTCATTGAAAAGCTGAAAGTCAGAGTGGGGGACAGGAGGTGTAGGAGCGATATGAGAACAGGAGAGAAAATTACAGGGGGCAGGAAAAAGTTTAAGTTAATAGGATGAGGAGATGGTAGACAGACTAAAGGAGAGGGAATTAAATCGAGGGGATGAAAGGGAAAAGAAGGAGATAAGGGAGAAGGTGGAGGTGGAGACATTCAGGGGGGATTGTTACAGGACCAGATCCAGGAGCTTAGCAGGAATTCCTTTAATGCTATTTTGAAACTGGTTGGGTTGAGTGTATGTGAAGAAGGAGATTATTCCGGGCAGAGGAGACTGAGTGACTATATAGTATTTTGCCAATGGATTTGTTGGATTTTAAAGTATGTCACAAGAGTTGCTCAGATTAGGAATATAGGGGACGATAAGGTTTGCCAGAGATGGGCAGGCCAGGGGTTGATGTATGAGTGAGTGGGCCAGGTGGAGTTATGGGAGGAGTTGATGCTGAATTTTCAGCCAGTGTAGTTTTTTAAGGAAAGACAGTGGTGAGACTTACAGGGGAAATTGCTGGCGAATCTGGCTATTTTATTATAAATGAGTTCAAGTTTGTTGGAAAGATTCTTTTTGAGGTGGGTAAAGACAGACTAGGCATATAGTAAGGTGGGGTGAAGGTAAGCTTGTGCTAAGCACAATTTAGCACCAGGAGTCGAGAATCTTTTGTTCCTATACAGAATGCCAAGTTTTTGGTGTGCCTTTTTAACACAGTTGTTGATGTGGATGTCGAATTTGAGTTAATCTATGTACACCCCAAGGAGTTTTGTGTGGGATTCGACTTTGATAGAAGTGTTGTCAAGAGAGGAAACAGAGAATGTGGGTTTCAGGTGTTGAAGAGGTTTAGGAAGGAAAAGAAGGAGTTTAGTTTTGTTAGGGTTAAGGAGCAGTTAATTGGAGAAGAGCCATTTTCCAACTTAGTGCAGGGATTCTTGAGTAATGGTTAGTAGGTGAGGTAAATTATCAGATGTAGAGATAATAGTAGAGTCATCAGTGTACTGTATGAGAGTGGAGTGAGGGCAGGACTGAGAAAGGTAGTTGGTGAAGATATTAAATAGATGGGGCTCCAGGATGGAGCCTTGGGGAACCCCGGTGTGAACAAAGAGGTAAAGGGAGGTATCAGAGAGCCATTTGACAGATTGTAGATGGTCAGATAAGTAACTAGAGAACCTGCAGAGAGTAGAGTTGCAGAGGTTAAGGTGAGCTAATTTGGAGAGAAGGCGGTTGTGGGATACAGTGTCAAAGGTTTAGAGAGGTTGAGGAATAGGCAGGAGACTAGCTTGTTATTGACCAGGGAATTGGCAATAGAATGAATAAAGGATAAAAGTGCAGTGGTAGTGCTATGATGGGGTCTGAAACCATGTTGAGTAGGGGTGAAGAGGTTCTCTTGAGTGAGATATGTAACTAGCTGCTTGTGTATACACATTTCGAGAATTTTAGATAGAGGGGATAGAATAGTAATAGGTCTGAAATTAGAGGGGTCAGTGGAGTTGCCTCCTTTATGCAGTGGAAGAACATAGAATTTTTTCCAGATGGTGGGGACGATGGATTCTTTTATGGACTGATTGATAAGTATGGAAACTGGATAGGCAATGGAGGATGCTGCTAACTTGAGATAGAGTGGAGGTAGATAGTTGGCCGATGGGGAGCAGGGTTTAAGTTTAGATAGTAGAGATTGAATATAGGAAGTAGGGATTTGTTTGATGGAGAACAGTGTGGTAAGGATGGTTGGGGGTGTGGTGTCAGAGATAGCGTTAGAGTTAGGTTTGATTAAATTCTGTATGGAGTTGATGAAAAAGGTGTTCAACAGAGTGGCAGTCTCAAGAGAGGTGGAGTTAGGGGAGGGGTTAGGGGGAGATGGGTTGCCTGGGTGCAAAAGCTTGTGAACAGTAGACCAGAATTTTTTAGGGTTGGAGTTAGGGTTCTTTTGGTGATTCAGATAAAATGATTTTTTGTCTAGGTTGATTTGCTTTTCAGTTGCATTTCTAAGTTCTCTATAGAGCTGGCAGTTGGTAGTAGTTCTATGTTTATGCCAGATTTTCCTGGCACTGTCTCTTCTGTGCATGAGAGAGAGAAAGTGTCTTTGGTCAACCAGGAAGCATATTTAGTTTTAACCCTTATTTTCCTGGTGGGGGCCATACAGTTGAGAATGCTGAGAAATGTGGAGTTAAATTTCATGACAGCTTTGTCAAGAGGGAGGTCAAGAAGGAAAGACCAATTGATAGAAGCCAAAATTTGATTAAATAAGTTTGGGTCAAACTTGGATTGATTTTGTCAGTCTCTATAAGTCTGAGATCTAGGTGAGTGGGAAGTGTGCCGCTGGATAGTGACAGGTAGGTGATCACTAAGTGAGTCTGGTAGAGTAGAGGGGTTGTGGTAGTGCTTGAGGTGGGAGGTAAGAATCCAGTCATGAGTAGAGTTGGGATTGGATTGTTGGTTAATACAAGTGGGGGAGGTAATGAGTTGAGAGACTTTATAAAGGTTAATACTAGAGGTAGGAGAGGCAGTGGAAAGAGTGTTCCAGTCGATGTTAACATTACCTTCAAAGATGGTTTCATAATAGATGTTCTGTGAGATCTAAGCAAGGAAAAGCTCAAGGGTAGGGATGTTGTTACTGGGAGGTATATATATATATATATATATATATATATATATATATATATATATATATATATATATATCAAAGAAAACTCCAGACTTGTCTCACACTTTGTGCAACTTTGGTAAATAAAAAGAAAACCACAAGTGATGATGGAGCACTATATCACACAAAATTAACTTTAATCCACTGGTTTAACGCTTTCAGCCCAAGAATTAGGCCTTCATCAGAACCGATCTGATGGAGCAACTGACCCTGTTAGAAAAAATAGCTTTACAGAATATTTCTTGCCTCTGTGTGCATATTAGCGTTCTACTATGTATGTACATTTGGACAAATATACAACACGTAACAAATAGGTTGGCCTTTGTCACAGTCTCAAGTGACATTATACTGTCTGACTTGTCCATTATAAAACAACTGTGCTGCACTTACCTTTGAGTTTATTCCAACAAATTACTGGAGCCACCACGATGATAAAAAGACTTTTTATTTTGAATAAAAATAAAGCTTTTTTCAGCACTAACAATGCAGCTTTCATCAGGTTGAAGTGGTTTTACAAAATACATCAGTATATAAATAAATAACATCACACATCACAGTCAAGTCACCCAAGCAGACAAAACATATTGATTTATTGATTACTCTAAAATTTTAATCATTAAAAAATCATAAAATCATCATCAAGCAGTGTCAAAAAATATAATAATATATATATATATATATATTCTAACTTCTAACTAAATTTCATAAAAAAGAGCTGGTCTTATTGGTCTGATGTATTAAGACCAGGTTCTAAAGGTTCTAAATGTATAAGTGCATCCATCCATAATTCATATAGTTCAAGGGCTCCTAATCTAATTCATCACTTGTTGTTGTTAGGATACAAAATTTGAAGCACCCTAAAGCTAAAGCACATACCTTTGAGTTTACTGAGCAATTGCTACGTCTTTCAAACAACAGTGAGCAATGTTTTTTTACATGGCAATAATGACATTTACAATAAAAATAATGTATTATTTATCAAGTTCTTTGACAATTAACAAACATTCTTATGCATCAGGAAATAAAGTTTAGCTATGGATGGGCGTTCTAATAATTAAATAGTATTATGAACAATGTATTTTGCTAATTCATTAAATAACTGTGAAGAAAGGAACAGTATTAAAAGAAGTTCATAAGAGGATTAACTTTTTTCCTATTTTTTATTTGGTTCCAGTTGTCTTTGCAGATAAGTCACTGAACAGAAAGACTTTTTATTGATCGCTGTTAAAGTGATCAATGGTAATGTTTTACAATAGAGCAGTGTATGTGTCTGGGAGCGGCAAGTTTAAAAAGTACATTAAAGTGGTCATTTTTTTTCTCTTTTCTGTTTTTGTGGGTTGTGATGGAAAGCAGAGAAAATGTATGTGCCTGAGAGAAACCAGTTTATGTACTGTGAACAGAATTTCTTTCACTTTTTATTACAGTTAAATAGCAGCAGTATACCTGGACTGTAACAACTGATCATCTAGATGGCTTGTCAGAGCAAATAGTGTAGATTTGTGTCTGTGTGTGTGTGGGTTTGCATTTGTGTGTGTGTGTACTTACATGGAACTAATTAAATTATATTGCTGTGTCCATTTTTCCTTTTACTTGGGCGTTCAAACATCTAAGATGTGCACAGCCTAAATGCAGTTTTCTGTGCTGAGTCATGCTGACAATGGAAGAAGTCTGTAGATGAGAGTGACTGACCCACTGATGTACCTTGATCTCAAGTAAATGTGTGTGTGTGTGTGTGTGTGTGTGTGTGTGTGTGTGTGTGTGTGTGTGTGTGTGTGTGTGTGTGTGTGTGTGTGTGTGTGTGTGTGTGTGTGTGTTTGTATTTGCTAATGGGAAGTAGCTGAAATGCATTTTTTCATATCTGATCATATTATCACAATCAGGCATCTGAAGTGTGCATAGTAAAATATATTTTAATGGGGATGTATACAGTCTATGGATGAAACTGTCATATTCCTGCCATCCTGTGATCACAGTTAAATGGTCTTCTCACCAGATTCGCACAGCTAGTGTGTGTGTGTGTGTGTGTGTGTGTGTGTGTGTGTGTGTGTGTGTGTGTGTGTGTGTGTATGCATATATATGTAGCATTTTGTGGATGAAAATGACTGACCCTTTTTGATTCCTCTGAAAAATTATATGTTCATAGGTGTTTACTAGGCTAACGATTACAAGGGCCTTTTTAAGCTTAGCCATGCATCAAAAATCTCTGACAAGTTCTGGTACCCTTGATAAGTGTAAGCAGGGGCTTGGGAGGTGAAACATTTATAAGGAGGGGCCTGAGAGATGAACTATTTGCAGACTGTGACATAGGCCAACCATTTGCAGTCCATTTGAGACATAGGTGCCAAACCAGTTCTCCATCCAAATGTCCAAGTTACACTTAAATTGGATTAGGGAGTAACTCTGCTTCACACAGATGGGGAGCCTGTCCCAGAGAAGGAGTAGTCTCTGGGATAAATACTTGTATGTCCAGCAGGTCCTATTTATATCACAGGCAAGGTTTAACTCTTTAGAACAGGTAATTCTGGTGTTGCTTCTTTTGTGGATATGCAGGAGGTCCATCAGAGTGGGTCTGATAATGCCTTGTATACCAGGCATAGATCTCCCCTTAACAGTCTGTAGGAGAGAGAATATAAGGATAGATCCTTGAGGTGGTCTGCATAGGACTTGTTGCCTACTTCCTACATTCTTTTAGTAAGGAACATCTGTGGACTTTCCAACTGTTTTATATGCCCATAATGGTAATTACCACAATATTGCACACACTTGTGAAGCTGTGTATCTGTGGAATTAATACATTTAAGTAAACAGTATATGGGGATAAACCCTACACCAGGATGCCCCTCTGCATAGGCATAGTCCAAGTCATACTTTCAGCTTGAATCTGCCTGCATGTTCTACAGATCACCACTTCTGAAGACAGGTGATCAAATGACATAGACAATCTTGCTGCAACATTGTAATCTTAGCTCAGAAGTTCTTTGGTTGTATGATATATCTGTGGCTCAATGGTAAGATGTCTGTCTCATAGCTACATGGCCCTTTCCACTCAGGAACTCCAGTCCCATATTTTTCATGATGGGCTGTATAGGAGGGGAATCTCTCTCTCTTTTCATATCATATAAATTTGGTGAATAACTTTGTGATTTTATGCAAGCATTTATCCCCCCAACACACACACACACACACACACACACACACACACACACACACACACACACACACACACACACACACACACACACAAGAACTTGCAAATGGCTATAGGCAAAATAAGCAAGATGCTGCAAACATTTTCAATACCATGGTCTGCCTTATTAGTCATAACATAATTTTCTTCCAGTAAGGCACCCAGAGTAAATATGCATGCTATAGTTCTTTCAGGTTCAAATCAACCATATTCCACAGATCTTGTCATACCTTTATTTCAATGTATTTCAGACCTGAGGGACTCCATGCAAAACATAGTGAAGTGTTCAGTTTACTCAGATGTCCAGTTGCCTTATTGACTGGTACTATATCTATTTTGTTAATGTTTACGTATAAGCCTCATGTTGTATAAATGTGACAAAACTTGCACAATATCCCATCCACCCCTCTGTGGTCTGTGAATTTTGTGACAATATAAGGCAGTCAACAGCAATTAACAAAGCTTTGGCAGTGACATCCTGAATGGTTCACCCTAAAATATCCAACACAGCATTCACTATCTCCTTAGGATTTTGGCAGACAAAAGGAACAGTACTGGAGAAGGGGTATTTTTTTTGCATTATATTTTGTAGAACAAACGGTGTGGATACAGTGTAATTTGTAAGGACCTTGGTAGCTGGGATTTTATAAAGAGCTTTGACTGCTGTTACAAAAGGTGTCGGCCAGCCTCCTGTCTCCTTTATGTTCCATAAGTAGGATCACTTAATAGTGAGTCCTTCATAACAGCTACATGAAGTGCTGGCACCTTCTTTGTGTGAAGGTGGAAAGCAGCACTTTGACTCTTTTAGCTGGACAGTCAGTTTCATGTCCATATTCAGAAAGGAGATGGTCTGATAATCTATTATTTTCACAGGGTGCTTGCCAGGTTTAGTAAAACTACAGTAGCAAGAACAAGTGAAGCATTTATTGCATTTATTGACCTGCCCTACTTGAAAAAATTCTAAATACAGCAGTGAGAGAGTGCAATTATAATAAAGGATTCACTGATAAATCCCAGGTTTTATTCTCTTCTTTAACATTTTCTTACAGCTGAATTTTGTCTGCTTATATCTCCTAACCAACTCATGAACTTCTTATTTAATGCACCAAATATCCCAGCCTGTATTTTTCAGTGTGACCTTCTCACTCTTTGTTTTAATTTGTTAGTTGGGATATTTTGCAGTCACCCTAATGATAATGGACATCAGCTGGGTATAACAGCCCTGTGTTTCTTATGCTTAGTCAAACACTCTGCTTGTGCTATGCTGACGAGGTCATAACAAGTCCGAAATATGCATATCCATAGCTAGTGGGGTTTGGCTTTATTGGCCTGAAATTGTCCATTAAAACGACTTCAGACGTAAAAGTCATGGGTAATCAGAATCGCCATATAGCTGAAACACCTGATGTTCATAAGGGTCATTTGCATATATCCCATGTGCCTCTGTCATGGGAGGTTTGGGAGGTCACTCATTGGAAGTTCTAGCTTGGCTGGAGTTTCCATTTAGTTTTTACTGATTGGTTTTTCAGTGTGACCTTTTCACTCTTTGTTTCGGGCTGTAATCCAGTAATATTGTCCATTGGCCCATATAAACAAGCACTGAATGTGGAATTAGATAGATTCCTATCACATTTTATTGGCATTGAATATACAGAATTAAACTTCATAAAGACCTTTACCTTCTCCCCTTACCTGCTCTTGCAGCTCTTGTTTTTAAGAAAGATAGGACCAAATCCTACTGCTTTCCTAGCTGCACCAGACATTTCTGGCTGCACTATCTACAACAGCGATAAAGTCTAAAGATGCTGACATCATAGGAGCTGAAATAATCTATTCAACCTGTATCAGGGTATATAGAGCATTAGATACAAGCCTATAGTATGACCCACTGACATCTCCTCACCCCTGAGCTCTACAAAAGTGTATTCAACATCACCTTGATGTAATAGTCTTTAGGTTCATAGGTTCATAGGTTCATACTAGGCTATCTGCCCAAGGGCATTTATAAGCCTAGCCCATAGTTATTTGGCTTTCGCCACCCCTTTAGTTTGAATAAAACTATGCCTATTATTTTGCTGTGCCTCTGTCAAGCAGTGACACTGAAGTAATCCCTGGGGTATATCTGCGATCCCCCATCCATTGGTCAATATTCCTCTTGAACAAGGCCAGCGAGGTGCTCTGCCTCACATGTACCGGGATTTTGTTCCACAGCATAGGGAGTCTCTGGGTGATGAATCTGTCCCTCCAGCATGTTCTATTAATAACCGTGTCAAGGTTTAAGTCTCCCACCCTTGTGGTTCTGAGGGATCTAGATTTTTGAGGTGAAGCATATTCATCAAATCAGGGTTTGACATGGCCTTATATGTCAGGCACAGGTCACCTCTGAGCAAGCGGTATGAGACTGAATAGAGCTGGAGTTCTTTCAGTCGGGCAGCATAAGACATATTTTTGAGACCCTTTATCCTTTTGGTGAGGAACTTTTGGGGCCTTTCCAGCTGCTGCAGGTGTCTGGTCAGATACATTCCGAATGGGGCATTGTACTCAATCATAGGTCTAATGAGTGATGAGTACAGGGCGATGACCTCCTTGATCTAGATGTGAATCCCTTCATGATCAGGTGGGCAATGTAGAAGGTTTTCCTAACTACTTTAGCAACATGAGTGTGAAGCGAAAGGCTACTGTCAACCTGGGTCCCCAGATCCCTGATGACTTCTTCTGTGCTCAGTGAATTGCCACCTATATGGTAGTTAGGGTAACCTTGTTTTAAGGGTATGACTATGCATTTCTTGGCATTTAACTTTAGACCATGGCTCTGGCACCAGTTATCCGTTTCTGTGAGGCCCTTCTGAAGGATATCTGTGTCAGATGTGTTCGACACTATGCGCCCAGTTTGCAGTCATCTGCAAACTTTGTCAGCCATAACCCTCCTGTGTTTGCTTGTACTTCAGAAAAGTAGATGCCGAACAAGAGTGGACCCAGGACTGAGCCCTGTGGGACACCACTTGTGACAGGCTTTGAGTCTGACATGGCTCCAGCAACTCTGACCCTGTGGGTTCTGTCACTTAGCCAGTTTGCAACCCATCTTGTGATGTATGGGTTTACATTCAAGCTGATGAGTTTTTTGATGATACTTGAGTGGGTTATTGTGTCGAAGGCCTTTGCCAGGTCAAGGTAGGCTGTATGGACTGCCTTTCCCTCATCAATGGCCTTGGTGACTGTCTCGAAAAAGTCAACCAAGTTTAAAAGGCATGATCTGCCTTTGACAAAGCCAAACTGGGTTGGATCCAAAGTCTGCAAGTTCCCTATGTCTTTATTTATGAGTTCCATTATGATCCTCTCCATGGCTTTGCAGATAAGGCTTGTCAAGCTAATGGGAAGGTAATTTCCAGGGTCGGTGGAGGCACCGCCTTGTGAAGTGGGACCACAGTCGCCACTCCTATCCTGAGGTGAGGCTAAGATTAAACAGCTGTCCTAAGGTTTAATTCCTCATTGAGTTCATGGAGCACACAGCTGGGGACACCATCCGGTCCCATGGATGCTTTGTTTTTGCCTTGGAGAGAGCAGTTCTCACCTGGGTGTTGGAGATGTTTGGGGCTACAATCCTCTGGTATAGATATCTCTCCTTTGGGGAGTTTGCACTGAACCTGTCAGCCAGTATGTTGGCAATGTGTGTAGGTTCAGTAATCTTCACATCATTTTGAACTAATTCTGAGCATATCTGGGAGTTTCCTCCTAGGTTTCTAACATAGCTAAAGAAGGCCTTATGATTGTCTTTTGAATCCTTGGCGATTTTTCTCTCAAAATTTGCCTTGGATGATTTTATGAGAGCTCTTAGTTTTTTACTTATAATGATCAAGGGTGTCTTACCTTTCAAGGATTTTGCTCTATCTTGTAGTAGCTTCCTCCTTTTGTTGTAGAGCTTGTTTATGGCTGGGGTCCTTTGGTACAAAGAGTCTTAGTTTTGTTTGGGATTGCCTGATCAATGCAGTCCTGTAGGTGCTGGTAGAAGGCATTTGTAAGTGATTCAGCGGTTTGAGTAATGTTTACCACTGGCTCAGGGGCCTTAAAGGAGACCACACTAGTTTTTAGAAGTGTGAAGTCGGCTTTTGAGAAGTTTTTCACTGTGGTCTTTTTTGCTTCAGGTGGGGGCGGGATGAGGACCTCCAGCGAGATTAGTTTATGATCTGATCTCACCAGTGAGGGGTATACTTCCGGTGTTGAACATTGTGATCCCATGTTCGTGATGATGAGATCAAGTATGTTTTCTCCTCTTGTGGGGATGGTGACTAGTTGTTCCATGGCATTTGAGTTTATGAACTCCAGGAACCTTTGGGCTAGAGTGATTGGGCTTGAGTAGTGTTCCCAGTCTATATTAGGGTAGTTGAAGTCACCTAGTATGATGGTGTTTGGAGATACATTTATCCCCTCCATTGTTTTCAGGAAGGCCATGTGAGGTTCCTGAGTTTGAGAGGGTGGCCTGTAACATGCTACAAATTGCAGAGCAGTCTTGCCTATGGTTAATTGCACCTGGATGGTCTCCGATGCATCGTGCGTTGCCACCAACCTTGAGGTGTGGGTGTCCTTTATGAATATGGACACCTCCTTTCTTGGTGTTGTCCGGATTTTGGGGCGGCAGCATGATATGAGGTGAAACCTGCTAGTGCTGGGGTGCTCTCAGGAGCCTTGAACCAGGTTTCTGTCACAGCACAGACATCGATGTTCTCCATACTGAGAAGGGCCTCGTGCGTGTATCTTGAGATTGAGACTTCTGGCATTGAGCAGCATTACCCTTAGTTTTTACTTTTTGTGTTCTAGGGTGGTAGGTTTAGAATTTGAGCCTTGCCTAAAAAGGCACTATGGGGTGGCAAGAGCCTTTGCCAATATCCAGAAGCCTAGGGTGACAGGTGCAAAGCGTGGCTTGTCCAGCATGTCATCCCAGGCAGACAGACATTGGATCCCCTTTGAATGACACCAGAATTTAAGCCAATTATTAAAGCTGATCATCTTATCACTGTATTGTGTTATCATTCTAGGTGAAGGTAGGATACTGCTCAAGGTCAGGGTCATACGTGCCTGGGCTACATAATCAGAGAGCTCCTCAATGTCTCTTTTCATGTAGTCAGGAAGAGTACGCCCTCAGGTCGTTGACACCAGCGTGGACAATGACTGAGTCGTACTTGTACCTGCTGTTGAGAGACCTGAGTGCTTGTGTTATGTGGTGGATTCTAGCGCCCGACAGGCAGCTTACTGTGACCTTCTCCTTACTCAGTCTGGTGAGCGGGACGCCAGTGTGTCTGACTATGGAGTCACCTATGACAAGTATGTTTGGTGTTGTATTTGGCCTTAAGGGCAGTGACTGCTTTGCACACTGATTTTGTTGTTTATGTGTTGTTTGTGTGGTGTATTGAGTTTGCAGTTGCTTGGGTGTCTGCTTTGGAGGCCTCTGCTGTTTAGGTAAATTTTACTCAGAGCCTCCGAGTATGTCTTAGTGTGTTTATGTGTTTGATTCAGTGGTGTGGTTGAGTTATGTGAGACTGGTATTGTGGTGTGTGTAGTTGCCTTCTCCTCCTGCCTGGTCTTGCCAGTCCTGAGTTGAGAGAGCTCAGCCTCCAGTCTGGCTAAATAGCTGCATCTCTCACAAGTGTTAGTGTTACATGGGAGGAGGAGATGGTTGTCCGTGTACATGAGGCAATTGTAACATTGTCTCAGAATTCCCAGATTCACCAAATGGGCAGGAGAGGACGCCAGCATCTGACCCTTCGACATGCTAGAAAGAATTATGAGTTGGTATGAGACAGAAAAGTAGTGGGCTTAGCAGGAAGTGGGCACTCCTGGGGGTTTTGCTAGTGAGAGATTTGTATAATATAGGAGTGCTTGACCTGCAAAGAGAATGCTTATAAGACAAGGGATATGCTTATAAGACAAGTGCTGAGCTTTTGAGAAGAAAAAGCTATTTGGAACAAGTGCTGCACTTTTTAGTGTAGGTGTAAACTGTTTAGGTTCCTAACAGAGCAGTTCTAAGGGAAAAATTGAAGAACAGACTTTCTGGAGCCAGAAAGAGTTTAACCTTGTTTTACCGGCCGCCTGCCGATGCTGCTAGTGGCAACTCCGCTAACAAGCGCTAAAGCACGTTAAAGCGTGCTTGATGGCAGGGGCTGGAAAGAAGCAGGAATAGACCCAAAAGGGAAAATAAAACTACAGTTTCAAGTCAGTAACCACCTTCTACAGGGAAGCTGCTCAATGTTAATCACTGCCACTGATGAACAGAGAGACCCTCCTTCAGCCCAAGCAAAATGGCCTCACAGAAACTTTCAAACAGTTCAGGAACAGCAAGCCTGTAACTGAACTTTTTAACTCTCAGAAAAGTGGGAAAAAGCAAGATTTTTTTGTTTTTGTTTTTACAGAGATAGCAGAGGTTCACAAGTAATATCAAGTTATAACAGTGCAGTAAATGACCCCACACAAGAGTGCTAGGTCAAGGACAGAAAATATGCAAGTTTTAAGAAAAAACGATTTAAAATTAAGTGCAAACAGGAAATTCAGCAAACAGCTTTTGGTTGTGCTCTAAATACAGCTACTAATACAGAAATCAAGTTTAACAAGCCAGAAAATGCTCAAGCTAGGCAGCTATGCAGAAAAACTTAGCAAATAAACAGAGAAAAATACTTAAAATCTCAAAAGTGGCTCCCTTCTTCTCTCAGCGTTTTTTCCTCTTGGAGGGTGCTTCACCAACAGCCAACAAGCCTGAAAAGACGCTCAAACCATGAGGCAACTAGGTTTTAAGAGAGGAATATGAAGGAGTTATGGAAATGACCCCTAGTGGCCAATAAAACTACAGTTTCAAGTCAGTAACCACCTCTACGGGGGGCAGGGAAGCTGCTCAATGTTAGTCACTGCCACTGACGAACAGAGAGACCCTCCTTCAGCCCAAGCAAAAATGGCCGCACAGAAACTTTCAAACAGTTCAGGAACAGCAACCCTGTAACTGAACTTTTTTAACTCTCAGAAAAGTGTGAAAAAAGCAAGATTTTTGTTTGTTTTTGTTTTTTACAGAGATAGCAGAGGTTCACAAGTAATATCAAGTTATAACAGTGCAGTAAATGACCCCACACAAGAGTGCTAGGTCAAGGACAGAAAATATGCAAGTTTTATGTAAAAAACGATTTAAAATTAAGTGTAAACAGGAAATTCAGCAAACAGCTTTTGGTTGTGCTCTAAATACAGCTACTAATACAGAAATCAAGTTTAACAAGCCAGGAAATGCTCAAGCTAGGCAGCTATGCAGAAAAACTTAGCAAATAAACAGAGAAAAATACTTAAAATCTCAAAAGTGGCTCCTTCTTCTCTCAGCGTTTTTCCTCTTGGAGGGTGCTTCACCAACAGCCAACAAGCCTGAAAAGACGCTCAAACCACGAGGCAACTAGGTTTTAAGAGAGGAAGATGAAGGAGTTATGGAAATGACCCCTAGTGGCCAATAAAACTACAGTTTCAAGTCAGTAACCACCTCTACGGGGGCAGGGAAGCTGCTCAATGTTAGTCACTGCCACTGATGAACAGAGAGACCCTCCTTCAGCCCAAGCAAAATGGCCTCACAGAAACTTTCAAACAGTTCAGGAACAGCAAGCCTGTAACTGAACTTTTAACTCTCAGAAAAGTGGGAAAAAGCAAGATTTTTTTTGTTTTTGTTTTACAGAGATAGCAGAGGTTCACAAGTAATATCAAGTTATAACAGTGCAGTAAATGACCCCACACAAGAGTGCTAGGTCAAGGACAGAAAATATGCAAGTTTTAAGAAGAAAACGATTTAAAATTAAGTGCAAACAGGAAATTCAGCAAACAGCTTTTGGTTGTGCTCTAAATACAGCTACTAATACAGAAATCAAGTTTAACAAGCCAGAAAATGCTCAAGCTAGGCAGCTATGCAGAAAAACTTAGCAAATAAACAGAGAAAAAAATACTTAAAATCTCAAAAGTGGCTCCCTTCTTCTCTTAGCGTTTTTTCCTCTTGGAGGGTGCTTCACCAACAGCCAACAAGCCTGAAAACTCATTCCATCACTGTTTGCAAGATTACTGCCTAGGAACCAATGTGTTTTTCTGATACCTGAATAACTCTATCTCTAACAGAATCTAATACAACATTAAAGTTGCTTGTAAGAAAAAGTGGAGAACCTATATCATGACTGTCCTCTAGACTGCTGAACAAAGTGGTGGACTGTTTACCTCCATATAGACATTCTACCATTATTTGTCCCCTACCAATCTCAAACTTTGCCCAGAGTACCCTCCCTTTGTCTGCATTATGAATTTTCAATTGCTTCCAACCCAGACATTGCTTGACTATGACTGCTATCACTGCTTTTAATTTATCATTTAAACTAGTGACATAGCAACACACAATGATTCTTCCAGAAAGGTGTTTAAAGCCATTTATGCTCATTTGCTATCTTATATTCCTGGAAGCAGATGATATTTGCCTTACTCCTTTTATGTTTTATTCCTCCTAAACCACACATTGATCTCTTGCCTTTTATGTGATGAATGTAAACCTGTACAATTCAAGAAGAAAATCTAATCACATGAAAATCCAAATCCGCTGTACATTATTTATGTAATGGGGACACCATGGTTGTGTCACTGTACAACAATGCCCCAGTCATGCAAAACTCTCATTATGTTGAAATACTCTGTGAATATTTAGCAGTGAATGCATTGGACACTATAGACATAGTAAGTAAGAAAACTCCCTTTTAGTAAGATTAATACAGATGGTCATAGAGATAAAACACATTAAACAAACTCCCTAATATTACTAACATCTGATTTTTTAGTTAAGTCTTCATTTTTGGACATATAATCCTTCTTTGTATAGCCCGTGAACTTCTCAGTTCACTTCCCTGAATAAGTCAGCCTACAGGATGGTACAGACACCATGTCTCAGAAACTGTTGTTGCTGTTTTGACACTCTCCTCTGATGTCCTGGTCTCCATTCCATCCTCTGCAGATGCAGAGGTCAAGACAGCAAAATGGTTAGATCCTTGGTTGTTATCTGCAAACAACTGTCTAGATAGAGATGTCCTCTTCCTCAAGCCAGGACCCTAATTTTTTCTCCAAATTCTCAAACATCATCAGAATCTACAGGTCAGACATGAAAGTAGATACTTCTGCAAAGTTGCCTTGAGTAGAAATTTTTCCAAGTCTTTCTTTAAGGGCTAATTTAGGCATAGAAGCATTTATATTGGTATTACAGTCTTCATTGAGAATGGTGTCTGATAGCAGTTTCTTTTGGAAATTGTAATGACAATTCAGGAGAAAAAAATATATAGCTCTTACCCTATTATTTCAGCACTATGTCATTGCAGTACTTGAAATGTTGTCACATTTTCAGTACAGTGTTCTTATCAATATGAAAGTCCTTTTCCTTTTGTCTCACATGAAAAGTCATTGAAGACAAAGGCTAGATGTCCCCATATCTGAAAGGGCTTCAACTCCTTGGCAACAAAAATAAAAAACTCCTTGTCCATGTGATTCAGTAGCTTAAAGATTATATGCCCAAAGCTACATTAGCTGATCTAAGAAGCTTCAATGTGCCTTCTTGCCCATGATCTTAGATCCTGGTTCCAGATTCATGGCTTTAGGCAACTAATGTTCCAGAAACATCAACATTGCTTTCCAGGCACTCTGGAACTCTCACAAATCCCACAAAGCGGAAAATGTTCATCTTATTGCCTATTGTGTAAATGTTCTATTATACCATGCACCAATGTAGGATAGGCACAAAAATTCTTAGATTTTATAAACAGCTACCTGGGCCAGATTGCAAATGAACCTTCTGGAGTATAGAACATACTTGACCAGGTCATAAACCCCCCTCATTGTTCAAGTCACACCACAAACTAGTAACGTTCTATATCAAAAGCTCCAATTTTACAGAGACAAATATCAAATAATTAAATTCATTTTAATGTACAAATCTCCTAAATTCTATGATGTAGTCTCTAAAATAGAGTATAACAATATCACCCACAATGTCATGGCTGTGCATTCCCCTTTGCCATGAGTATTATTTACTTCCTTGTCAGGATTCCTCCTTGCCTTGAATCTTTCACAAAGAAGCACAATTCTTTAAATCTTTCCTCCAAATCATCTACATTCATTTTTGGTCCCTTTTGATACATTATTTCCTTATCTGCATTTACAAAACATGTGGATCAATCCAATTATTTCAGTTCTACATCTCCAGAACCTGCTCTCCTCCTTTTGTCTTTCTCTCTTTAGTCTCTTTGAAACACAGATCCATCAGTCCAGTGATGTCATTTGTTTGCCCCAGACAAGAAGTCCTTGAGGGATTTTGTCATAGCCCTTTCCTCTGTCTGACTTTCCCCTAGATTTTCTTCTGCATCTGTCTCACTTCTTTACACAAACGCATTTCATTCTACTTCCCTCCTTTATCTACCCCCTTCATTTATTTTAATTCCTTTTCTTCTAAATGCCACATAAAGGCATTGTTTTAAACCAACCTGGTCAAGCTTTTATCCACAATACTCCCCTTCTCTCTGTCCTTGAATTCCCATTATTCCTCCTTCCCTTCTCACGGGATTTGAGTTACTGCCCATAATGCTTTTCTTGTAATGGCCTCTTTTGACTTGCTACATATATCACAAGGATCCCCTTCTTGCCTCACAATTCACTGATATAACTCAAGTATCACTAAAGACTCCTTTGTTTCATTTTATTTATTTATTTATTTATTTTACATTTGT
Organism: Protopterus annectens; assembly: GCF_019279795.1. NCBI lineage: Eukaryota > Metazoa > Chordata > Ceratodontiformes > Protopteridae > Protopterus > Protopterus annectens. The sequence continues at coordinate 451,946,897 of NC_056729.1, forward strand.
TGACCGGGCTAGTCTAGCTGGATACGTGCCCATTTTCAGTAGAGGCCCGGGGAGAAAAGCTCCACAACACAGTAATATAGAACAAAACGTGTTATACAAAAAAGAAATATTTTACAAATGGAAAGTAGTACATAAACTATTTCATAAGCATAGCCAAGAAAATACATCAGGTGATAAAATTGCTTACTGCAAAAAGGGACAGAAATCTTGTTTATCACATGACAGCACATGTTGTTTGACCTGCATGGAGGAATTACAGTAATTTTTTTTTTTTTTTTTTTTGTAGTTCAGTGGAAATGATAAACAGAAAGTAGAAAAATAGTACTGTAGAAACCTAGTAAAGTATTTGAAGTGACTAAGAAAAGGTAGAGGCAATAAAAGGTTCAGTCAGGGTTAGTACAAGGACAGAGCCATTGGGAATTAAGCAAAGTTTTTAGATGCTTTTTGAAAGTGGGTAAAGAAGTAAGTGCAGTAAGTTCACTTGGAAGCTTGTTCCAGATAGGTCCAGTACAGTTGGAGAACAAACAGTCCCCAGCTTTGTTGTGGGATTTATAGGAGGCTGCTAGGAGCTTGGTGGCAGAGTGCAATGAAGAAAGGTTTTTATAAGGAGTGATAAGGGTACAAAGTATCGTAGTATTTGAAGGCTGATGAAAGATTTTGTGGGTGATGGTTAGTTGCTGTAGTCGTATTTGATTTTGTAATTCCAGCCAGCCTAGTTGTTTAAGATTTGATGGGTACGAAAAGGGGCTCCTGTCACAAATCTGGCTACATTGTTAAATGATGTTGCTAGTTTATTGAAATTAGATTTAGATAAGTTTGTATAAATCGGTGAGGAATACAGAAGGGTAGAGAGCAGGTGCGTTTGTTTGGTGGTACTTCTGGCTGTGGCAGTAAGGAAGGGTTTCAGCCTATAAAGAGATCCAAGTTTTCTATTGACTGACTTGATGGTTAAGTTAATATGGAAATCAAAGTTGAGATTATGGTCTATCGTGACCCCTAGAAGTTTGGTAGTAGGGTCAGGGGTTATTATTGTGCCATTGTTAGAAGTTAAATTGAAGGAAAAAGTAGATGACTTCAGTGTAGGTGTGAACAGTAATAATTTAGTCTTTTTGGGATTCAGTAAGAGACAATATTGATAGAACCAGTTTTCAGCTGCTGTGAAAACTTTTTGTGTAGTAGTCTGAAGCTCAATTGGGGAGGATGCTGAACATATCAGTGTTGAATCATCAGCATATTGAATACAGATGGATTGTGGAAGGGACTTATTTAGATTGTTAATAAAAATAGAAAAGAGGAGAGGTCCCAGTATTGAGCCTTGAGGCACTCCTATTTTGATGGGTAGAAGAGATGATATGTGATTGTCCCAAAGAACTGCTTGCTGTCTATTTTCTAAGTAGGAATTAAACCACTGGATAGCCTAGGTGTCCAAAGAAAAAGATTTAAGGATGTTTAGTAAGAGAGTATGGTTGACCATATCAAAGGCCTTAGAGAGGTCTAAGAAGAGAGCTGAGGACAGCAAGTTGTTATTCCGATTTTTATTAATATGGTCTGTGAATGACAAGAGTGCAGTAGTAGTGCTGTGATAAGGTCTAAAACCATGTTGGCAGTCTGCTAGGAGATTGTTTTGGAGAAGATGGTCGAGTAATTGCTGATGTACACATCTTTCCATGATTTTAGCTAATGGAGAAAGTAAGGCTATGGGACGGAAGTTGGAGAGTTCGTTAGAGTTACCACCCTTATGAAGAGGAATGATATGAGACACTTTCCAGAGGGATGGGATAAAGCCTTCAGTTATGGTTCAATTAATTAAAATGGAGACAGGAAAGGCAAGTCCTTTGGCAGCAATTTGAAGGTACACAGCTGGGAGGAGGTCAGCTGAGGGAGTACAAGGTTTAAGTTTCATAAGTAAGGTGTGAAAGAGATCTGTCGAGACTGATTGCAGTTTGAAAGAGGGGGGATTATTGTTAAGGGAGTAAGGTGCCTGTGTGGACTGAGGAGACAAGGTTGAAGCTAGGGAAGTAACAGTGTCAGAGAAAAATTTGTTGTATCAGCAATTTGGTTAGGTGTATTCTGAGTGAGGTTAGAAGGAGTAGGTGTTTTAGACTTACCTGGATGTAGTAGTTTGTTGATACCTGACCAGAATTTCTGAGGGTTTTGACATTGTGTGTGTTGGAATTTCCAGTAATAATTTTTTTATCAAGGAGTATTAATTTATTTGTTTCGTTTCTAAGTTGTTTAAAGGTTTGGTGGGCAGATGGGTTTTTAGTACTATGTCATTTGGCCCAAGTTCTATTTCTATGTAACATTTTTTGTTTGTTTTTTTTGGTTAGCCAAGGAGCAGGCTATGCTTTGGTTTTAATTCATCTAGACAGGGTATGGTGGTTGAGAATTTGAAGGAATTTGTTGTTAAAGTAAAAAACGGCCTCATCAAGAGGTAAATATTTTAGGGGAGACCAATTGCAAGCTTTGAGCTCTAATTGGAAGTTAGTTTGGTTGAAATTGGTTTTGTTCCTGGTTGTTCTAAATCTAAACTGTGTGTGGTTGGGGATAGGGCTTTTTTGTCTGGTAATAAAAGTGGTTAGATGGTCACTGATATCAGGTAGTGTGCCTGTGGTATAAGCCATAGGGTTGCTATTGACTAGAATCCAGTCCAGGGTTCTCTGTTTGGAGCTGGTTTTGTTTATTCAAGTGGGGACGGTAATGGTTTGATTAAAGCCATAGAGGTTTATGTGAGAAGTAGGTTTTTGGGAAATGCAACAATTCCAATCAATATTAAAGTCTCCAAGTAGTATAGTTTCCTGAGGGAAGGAGGTCGAGAGCCAGCTCAGTATGTTTTCAAGGGTATTAATATTGTCACCTGGGGGGGGGTGTAACAGCAAATGATATAAATGGATTTGTTTGTATTAATTTGCAGTTTACTGATTAAGATTTCACTATTATTTTGTGAGGGTGGTTTGGTATCTAGTAGGGTAACCAGTAATTCAGTTTTGTAGAGTATTGCTACACATCCACCCTTTTTGATATGACGGTCAAGTCTGATGATGTTATATCCTGGTGGTATTATGTCATTATCCTTGGTTTCTGATTTAAGCCAGGTTTCAGTTAGGCATAAGATATCAAAGGAATATAGGTCAAGAAGGGAATGCAGTTGGGTTATTTTACTATTTAGGCTGCGAATATTTAGGTGGGCTATCTGGAGAGAACTGGGATTGGTGGTAGGATTTATAGAATTTGCTTGGTTTAGTGAGGGGATAGTAAGGTGGTAGTTGTTTGGGCCTGGGTTAGGATGAATGTTGCCATAAAGGAATAATAGCTGCTGGTGACTATGTAAGTATTTGGAAAGTTTGGAAGAAATTGGAAAAGGTTTCTCGTTTAGGAAAAACTTGATATGTGTAGTTCTATGGTAATGAGGTATGAGGTAGGAAGATGATGAAGTTATATTGCTGTGTGATTGTGGGGTGTAATCATAGTGAGGAGTAGTTTGTTTTACTGTTAGTTGAGATTCAATTAACTTTTTGTTTTCATAGAAAGTGAGGGAGTAAGAAATGAGAAGAGTGTTGAGGAGTAAGAAGGAGGAGAGTAGGATGTTATATTTAGTAAAGTTTGGGTTATACATAGCAAGTTGAGGTGTATTCTAAGAGGTAGGTAATAGATAGGTATGAAGATAGGGGGTTAACAGGGCGGAGTTATTTTAAAAGAGGGACAGATTGAAATTTTAACGAGTGGGTGGGACTTGTTAAATGTGTTAATAGAAGGATATGGTTATTGGTGGATGAAGTAGGGGGTTCAGTTACTGTGCTATAAGTGTAGGACCACTGGGGGTGGGTGGGAATTGGGGGTAGGGTAGGGGAGCGGAGTGAGCCTGCAGGGCAAACGGAGCGGGTAAAGCAAAGGAAAAGGAAAGCCAGAAGAAAAAACAATCAGTTAGCTCTAAACTATTTATAGGATATGAGAACTGAGTTAGGGATACAGGTTTCTTTATATATTTTGTTTTAATAGGTGTGGGAAGGCAGAGGTAAGGAGAAAGCCTCAGGGAGGGAAAGGTAGCACTGCGTGGGGTACTGACCAGAAAATGGATTGGATTGTTTCTCTATGAAAGGGATTTCCAAACAGGGAAGAAAATAAGTCTTATACTGCCATCTAGTGGCCTTGGTTAACAATTACTTCCCAATATTACAAAGGTTAAAGAAAATCAGGCATGGGTGAGAAGGTAAGTGGGGGTAAAATAAGGAAGTCAGGATGGTGGCAAACTGCTGACAGACATGAGGCTGAGCCCTATCCTGGGACAATATGTCACCAAAAAGTGGTACAATAAAGATTAATAAGTTAATAGCAGCCAGAGAAGTACATACATGCAACAATCCTTAGGGGAGGTGCTGTATAGAGTTCCGTGATGGAACTGATATTCCACTCTAACTTGAGGAGCTTCAATGGAGGGTAGTCCACTGGGCAGGTAGCCGCTACAGGAGAGGACTAGCAAACACTACAGTGGGTGAGCTGTAAGGAAAAGAATTAAATTAGAATAATTCAGTTACAATATTTGTCTGTAGCACATGAAGAGAGCAGGTTAGTAGTTAACATGTAGACTATAAAATTCAAAGTGAGACCACTACAGTAGTTTTACAGACAGAGTTAACTAGTTAAGTGTAAATGGAGTGAGGGAGACTGTGAGATGTATTATATTGGGGAAAAAGGCCAGGACAGGGGGAACAGCTAGAAATTGTGTACAGCAGGTGTAGAACAGCCCAGGAGGTAGAGCCCTAAAAAGACTCTAGAGTTAGGACTTTTACCTTAAGCATATGGATAATTCCTTAAGCAAAGTCTTACATCTTGAGCATGGGGAAAATATTTATTTTGATACTATGGTTACACAGTAGCAATAGCGGTTCGGAACCACAGTGCAAAATCTGAGGCAACAAGCGACTGACCGATAATTTATAGCATTAAAATGACTAGAATAAAGTGAACCGCATCCACAGTTTTACCTTATGACTGCAAGTTAGAAGAAACAGCAATTAAGGGGTTGGGAGAAGTATTAATTTATAAGAACAAAAATGATGTGGGAACAGAATCACAAAAAAGAGGTTACAAACCTCCTACTTCTTTTAAGAAGCGGACCATAAGAATAAGCATAAGGCTAATTCTTTTTTAAAGAATATGTCTGCAGAGTCACTAGCTGCAGTTACAAACCCCAGTTCATAATCTTTGGCGACATGCACTTGAGCGTAAGATGCTTTATAAGAACAATTAGAGTAATACAAGCCGCTTCCACTGTTCTACTTTGTGGTTTCAACTAAGAAGCAGCGAGAATTAAGGGGTTAAAAACACGGTAAAGGGACAAAATCACTGAGAAAGGTTACAAGAGTCTATGCGCTAAATCAGAAACAATGTGCAATAAAACAGTATGGGAACAGAAATACTGAGAGAGGTTACAAAAGTCAGTGTGCTACAACAGCCAACAATGTACTGAGCAATAAAACATGTCTTAATATGAAGTACAAACACAGTATTACCTTGTTGGATCTCATTTTAAGACATGTAAAGTAAGGTACAATTTAAGCATACTATATGAAACACGTCTGAGCGCAAAGTCTCTAAATAAGCATAACTGTGTAAAACACATCTGAGTGCTCAGACGCCAGCTGAGGTTAGACTTCACAAAGCATTATATCAGACAGCAAGATACTATTTATTATACATTTCCTGGGATCGCTAATGTTAAGCAGGGATCTGCACACAATTACCTTATCACAACACTTTAAGAACAGCTTAATTAAGGGACTATACAGAACTACAAGGCGAAACACAGAAAATGATCATCTGTAGTTCATCTAGAGTACATTAAAGAGATCTCAGGTACTGAGAAATCTGATTACTATTACAGCTTATCCTCTGGCTTTAGTGTAAGTTAGCAGAGTTGAGCACTAAATATATCAACAGTAATCAACCTCAAGCTAGTTGTCTACAATTCTAGACAGCTGGAGTTAACAGGTACAGGCACTTAAAGATGCTACCGCTGGCAACTGAAAATTCTGCTATTATGAAAATACAACTTAGCAAACAACAGACAAAATCCCAAATTCAGCAGTTGTAGGAGGTACTCACCTACGGGCAGGCAAGCAGCATGCAAGATGGGCAGATTTAAAAATGGCGCCGTGCCTGCTGGGGACTCTATAAAGATGTCAGAGTGGGAAAATTAGGAGGCAGGTAGGTGGGGGGAGGGAGGGGAAGGGGCGAAACCTAGAAAAGACAGACATGAGGTAGAGGTAACTATTGGGTGGGGGTAGTGTCTGGAGTATTACGTCGAGAAATAGAGCAAAGGAGAAGGAAAGCCAGAAGAAAAAACAATCAGTCAGCTCTTTTGGGATCACTCCCAGGGTCAGGTAAGCTGTCCTAGAGGGAGAAGGAAATAGTAGGATGTATATGAGGTAGAACAGAGAGACTTAGAGGGAATTTAAAGAGTACAGACATGGATAAACTATTGGGGAATCCTAAGAATTACCAGAAATACAGGGGACAATGTTGGGAGGGCAGGAGGGTCTAAACAGATATTTTACATTAAACTATTTGTACGATATGAGAACTGAGTTAGAGATACAGGTTCCTTTATATATTTTGTTTTAATAGACGTGGGAAGGCAGAGGGAAGGAGAAAGCCCCAGGGAGGGAAAGGTAGCACTGCATGGGGTACATACCAGAAAATGGATTGGATTGTTTCTCTATGCAAGGGATTTCTAAATAGGGAAGGAAATAAGTCTTATACTGCCATCTAGTGGCCTTAGTTAGCAATTATGTCCCAATATTACAAAGGTAAAAGAAAATCAGGCACGGGTGAGAAGTTAAGCGGGGGTAAAATAAGGAAGTCAGGATGGTGGCAAGCTGCTGGCAGACCAGACATGAGGCTGAGCCCTATCCTGGGAGATTATGTCACCAAAAAGTGGTAAAATAAAGATTAATAAGTTAATAGCAGCAAGAGAAGTACATACATGCAGCAATCCTTAGGGGAGGTGCTGTATAGAGTTCCGTGATGGAACTGATATTCCACTCTAACTTGAGGAGCTTCAATGGAGGGTAGTCCGCTGGGCAGGTAGCCGCTACAGGAGAGGACTAGCAAACACTACAGTGGGCGAGATGCAGCAATCCTTAGGGGAGGTGCTGTATAGAGTTCCGTGATGGAACTGATATTCCACTCTAACTTGAGGAGCTTCAATGGAGGGTAGTCTGTTGGGCAGGTAGCCGCTACAGGAGAGGACTAGCAAACACTACAGTGGGCGAGATGCAACAATCCTTAGGGCAGGTGCTATATAGAGTTTCGTGATGGAACTGAGCTATTGGCAGGCCAGCAGCATGCAAGACAGGCAGATAGGCTGGGAAAGGTAATTTAAAAAAAAAAAAAAAATCTCTTGAAACCTGCAATCAGCACCTCCCAGTAGCATGTTTGAAGCCCCATTCCTTACTTAGGTTTCTTCTCCTCCACTTCACACATTTTGAGCCCCTATCCTCCCTGTCCTTTAGCCACAGATGCACACTGGAAGACCCTACCCTTGTTCCAGACTGCATGAATCCCCATCCTCATGTATATGTCATTCTTTCTGTCTGAACTCTGGTAGGTCACTGCTTCCCCCATTTACTTACTGCTTGTTTTCTGGCCATCATGTATAATCCTCCTGATCTGTTCTGTTCTTTATATCACAAAATGTATCTCTGCTTAGGGGCTGACATAATCTTTATCACATTCACAATTCTGCTAGTGAAGAAACATTCCCATTCATTTCAAAATCAGGCCTTTTCCTCTTCACAGGTTTTCCTCACTCTCTTCCAGACTTCCGGTCTTAGGCTCCTGAACTGATCCTTACATTGCCATATCCCCCTCAATGGTCTAGCCATCAGGCTCTCCAAGTCTGTAAACCAACAAGCATGCCCCATGACCTCTTCAGGGCCTCTCCTATGCTTCCACTATTAAAATACAATCATTCATGAACTTACAAAAATATCTTTCTCTTACTTCCTTTTCTAAGCATTTAGTCTGGCACTGGTACCTTTTTCCTTGACTTTTATCAGAATTATGAATAACTTGGCTGACACTAGGCATTACAGTGTCATGCACCTGTTTATCAGCACATTTCTTATCAGCTCCACATTAACTAGCATTATTACCGCTTGATTGTTGTTCATGGTCTTCATCCACTTCATCAATTTTTCTCTTGCTTCCCATTTTTCCAAAATTTTAGTAGGGCTCCTCAGTTGACTATACCAAAGGCCTTACTGATGTCAGATAAGACCAGCTGCCTATCCCTAAGCAGCATTCTACTTTCACCCAGGATGATGTCACAATACAGACAAAAAAATTATTGATTTCAATAATTGGCTTAGTTTCTAGTGTTACTCCAGGGAGATCCAGTATCTGGCAGCCTTGGAAGATATGGTCGACAAACCACGCTGCTTTGTCAGAGATGACCTTCACCTCTCTCCTCAAGGCTTTTGGATACTGGCAAAGACTATTGCCTCCCCCATAGTGCCTTTTTTAGGTGATGTCAAAACAACAAAATGTCTGACATAAAGAAATCCATTAGAGATTAACTCAACGTCATGTTGCTTAATGCTAAAAGCCTAAACAGTAAACTGCACTCCCTGGAAGCACTCCTCACCTTAGAAGATGCTGACATCTGTGCAGTCACTGAAACTTGATTCAAGGCAACAGACAGCACCCTGGCCGTACAAGGTCACAATGCCTTTTTCATGTTCAGACCTCAAAATGAGCATGAAAGAAACAAAGGTGGAGGTGTATCCATCTTCATTAAATCCAAATACACCTCAAGACTGGTAAAATAGTACAACTCTCTTCAGCTACTCCAGTTCCAAATAACTATAGGCAAAATACCCTACCACATCATCACTAGCTACAGGTTCCCCACCAGTTAACAGGAGAAGCACACCACCTACCTGGACCTGCTAGAGTCGCTCAGTATACAGGCAAACACCTTGGTTATGGGAAATTTCAACTATCCTTCCATTGACTGGGTGACTTACATGAGCACAAACATGGCTGCTCTGAAGTTCCTAGATTTTGTTAATTGAAATGTCCTGGAACAGTTGGTCTGTACACCTACACAGGGCTCAAATATACAAGACGTAGTGCAAACCAACATGGGGAGGTCACTGCACTGCTCCCTGTGTGCTGCCCTTCCTGGTAAGGTCAGACCATAAATCAGTCTCATGTGACAACAAAAGACAGAACACAATATCCAATACCACAGAAGGAAGGTACGACAGACCACAGAAACCAAGCAAAACTTTAATTGGTCTTAGCACCTCAGCTAACAAGCCTTCAAGAGATAAAACATTACACTTTTCAGTCTTCTTATATAAGACCCACAATTACATCAATTAAAACTCAATTAAAGAAACACCCTCCAATTACAGTCAGTGTTTAACCCATTAGGTGACAAAGTTCCAAACTTCAAAATATACATAGTTTCTTTATATAAACATTTTCTTTTAACTTCCATATCATCCCATCCTTGAACAATATCTAAAATAGTTGCCCTTAAACACTCATTTCTACCATTATGATATAAACTAAAATGTTGTGCTATGGGACTCTCTAATCTTTTATTTTTTATATCTCTCAAGTGCTTCTGTAATCTAACTCTAAACATCCTTTTTGTTTCACTTATGTAATATAGGTCACAGGAGCACTTCAATACATAAATTATCCCTTTAGTATTACAATGCACATCAAACCTAGGGGTAAAAGAAATCCCATTTATACTATCAAAATATGGCACAACATATTGACACACAGAACATTTTTCACATGACTTCATACCTCTTATTTCTACAGTCTTATATAAATTTTCTGTAGGACATTGAAACTATGAACTAAGATATCTTTAATACTTCTACCCATCTTAAGGGACAGCAATGGCTTACATGGCAAAATTTCCTTAAGCTTAGGATCTTTTAACAAAAATTCCCAAAAATATTTGACAGCACAAAAAATCTCCTGAGTTCTTACATTAAAAGTATTAACAAAATATACCTGCCTGTTATTTGAACCCTTAACCTGGTAACTGCTCTCTCTACAATTATATCTCTGTATTTTAGACATATCTGTCTAAATAACCTCTTTAAAGCTTCCTCCAGTAATCTTTTTTCAAAAAATGATTACACATAAATGTTAAGTCTTCCCATAACATAAACTCATTACTATTGAGCCTAGCTATTCTTAAAAATTCTCCATATGGTAAAGACTCAATTAAATGTTCCGGATGAAAACTCTTCCCATGTAACACATGATTAACATTTGGGAATTTCCTGTATACCCTAGTTTGTACATTTTGTCCAACAATACTCTCTAACTCAATATCCAGACAGGTTACCTTATTTCCACTCTGTAAACCATCAAAGCCTAAACCAAAGCTATTCTTTTGTAGAGCTAGAAAATATTTAGAGAACAGAGACTCTCCCTCTTCACATACAAAAATCAAGTCATCAATGAATCTGAAGTATTTAATCACATACTTTTTGTAGAATTCCATCTTATATAAACATCTTTGTTCAAAGAGACCCATAATAGGTTGGCATATATGGGGGCAAAAGCAGCCCCCATTGCTGTACCTTTTACTTGATGAAAAATCTCTCCGCTGAACTCAAAGTGGTTATGCTCCAGACAAAACTGTAACAACTCCATGATATAACAGGTTAATGGGTTATCTCCCAAAAAATACCAAATAGATTCCAGACCTATCCCATGACTGATGTTTGTATACAGACTTTTCACATCTACCACTAACCTATAGTTACTTTCTTTTCATGTCGATGTCTTCACTTTTTCAAGAAAGTCAAATGAATCTTTTATGTAAGAATCCAATTTCACCACAGATTTTAATAAATATTTATGTAATAATATATCTATTTTATGGGAAAAATACTTTGAAGCCGCCACTATCGGCCATCCTGGTAGAGTCACAAGATTTTTGTGTACCTTTGGGAGTCAAAATCTAGCCAATACACTGCCTTCAGAGAGAATTTTTTATCAATATCATGTTTCATGAAGTAGCCTAACCTATAACCTTTTAAAAGTAACTCATTATATTAATTTAATGGCTTATTATAATTTTGAAACAAAACTTTCTTATAAATATTTCTATCATTCAAGTTATCCTCACACATTTTCTTATATTGCAAATAATGCATGACTACAATTTGATGCCCCTTATCTGCAGGTTTAATGACTAGTTCACATCATTCACTTAACTTTTTTAACACTTTCCATTCCTCAATAGACAAATTGTAAACTATCTTATTTCTACTTTTCATAAACTCCGTGTATATTTTATCTATCTCAAAGTTCATCAGTGCTGAAAAGTGTTTAATACTTTCAAACAGGTATGAAGTCACTTTTATATGGTATATCTGCTGTAGCAAGTAAACAATAAGCATTAAGCTGATTGTCAAAGGAAGAATTACAGGGAACATAAATGTCACCCTCATCATCTGTATCAACAGTATTATAAGGTATCTCACATACATCATACATTTTTACATTTTGCTTAGCATAAAAATCCATTAGATGTAATTTTCTAACAAGTAACCCAAAATCACACTGAACCACAAAACAAAACTACAATGTGCAGTCCAATATCAATAAAGGCTTTCCTCCATAATAAAAATGTAAATCCTTCAATAATCCACTGCAGTTCAGCAAAAATTACGAATTTTATTGAAAAAACAATAAAAGACAGTAAAAAGCAACCAGGTTAAGCACTTTCATCTCCTCCACGGAGACTTCATCAGAATCTACATTTTTCCACTCACCCTCAGTTTAAATAATAGTTCCAATTGTTTAATTAGTTGATTAGTTTTGAAATCCTATAGGCTGGCCATAAATTAATACAAATTTTAACTATTTCTTCCATGAAACCTTTCCATAAAAATGAAAGAAGTTGTTAAAAAGTTATAAAAAAATATATTGTTTAAAACTCATCCAAACCAGTACAATGGGAAAAACTAGGCTTCCATCAGAAACTTGATCTGTTAAAAAAACAGTAGTAAAAATATTATACACAATCTTGTAAATAAGATATATTAACCATAAACTGGTATAAAATATATAATACTTATAAAATACTAAGCTAAAAGTTCATTTGTTATTCCAGTAAGTGTTCATATTAAAAATCTTATTGGAAAATTCTTATTAAAACATTGTTGTTCCACAAATTCATTTTGGAAATTAAAAATATGTAGTATATAAACATTCTAATAAGATAATATATATATTTTTTATAACTTTTTTAACAACTTCTTTCATTTTTATGGAAAGTTTTCATGGAAGAAAGAGTTAAAATTTGTATTAATTTATGGCCAGCCTACAGGATTTCAAAACTAATCAGCTAATTAAACAATAGGAACTATTATTTAAACTGAGGGTGAGTGGAAAAATGTAGATTCTGAAGAAGTCTCCGTGGAGGAGATGAAAGCGCTTAACCTGGTTGCTTTTTACTGTCTTTTATTGTTTTTTCAATAAAATTCGTAATTTTTGCTGAACTGCGGTGGATTATTGAAGGATTTACATTTTTATTACAGAGGAAAGCCTTTATTGATACTGGACTGCGCATTGGAGTTTTGTTTTGTGGTTCAGTGTGATTTTGGGTTACTAATTACTGTTTTTTGGCGTTATCTGGTATCGAGGATTCCCCGTAGGAATGGAGAGCAGTTCTTTATTAACGGAGTTGATTAAACTGTTTCAGAGCTACTCAGAGAATAACAACAATGGAACAGAAACTACAAATGATATCCCTTGTGTGCAAAGTACACCTAGGCACCTGGGAGACTGTAATCAGGTTACACCGACTTGCAATAATGAAGAAGGTCGCACAGGAAAGAGTGGAGAACACTTCCGGTTCAGCAATGAGCGTTCTGAGAGCGTGAACGCTAACTCTCGTAGCAGTGGAGAAAGGAGACAGAATGAGAATCTTGGGGGACATTATTTGAATGTGGACTTTTCCAAATGGTTGGAAAATTCTTTTGGGACTTACAAACCAAGAGAGGAGCAAACGCGTAACATAAACCTTGGATACAAAGACAGATGTAAGACTTTAAAACAGCTTCTAACTAAATTTAAAAGTTTAGTGTTGGACAATTGGTATCTCAATAGATGTATCGATAATAAGATAGTACCAAAGGGACTTAGAATCAACAAGTTCCCCAACAACACTGTTTTTGACTCTGAATTTTTTAAAACCATTGTCAATATATTAAATGACTGTGGGCTGGCCATTTTAAAGGCAATGATTAAAAAGAATGAGGAAATCATGGTTGACTGTAAAACTGAAACTGACAGACTTAATGGTGAAATCAACTCAGACCTTTTATTTTCGATTGATGAGTATAAAAGTATTTATTTTAGGACTATGCATGATGTCGACAATGTTATTTTTAAAAAAACAGAATAGGAAAACTAGGAAATTAGAAAGGGACCTGTATGATTATAGAATGGGGAGAGCTTACTATTGTGACACTAGGAATCTTAGGGGGAAGTATAACTATAATGAAGGTGTTTTTTTTAATAGAAGAAAAGACATAGGGAATGAAGCCTATGAACATGGAGGGTATCAGGAAGAACAAGGTTATACACATAATTATCACTCACAAGAAGACATTAATAGAGAAGTCCCTTTAGGGGAACAAGGACCGAGAAGGTCCGAAAGGATAAGGAACTTGGAACACCATCCCTCCTATGCAACAGTCATGAGGAACTATTATATTGCACCACAGAGAAGGAGGGGGGGCAGTGAGAGTCATTGATGAATCTCTCCCCCATTGTATCATGCAAGCATACCAGACAATGACTCACAAGATAACTTTTTTATTTACAACTACACAGACGTAGAGATAAAACAGGAACACTTTAACCTTTTTACAAAAGGTTTTACTTTTGTTCCTGTTAAAAAACCTAGTATAGATGAGATTTTATTAGACATTAAACTTTTTACAAGAAAATTGAATTTATTCCATATGTTCCAGGAAAGGAATAACAATAGTAACAGAGGTAGTCTTAAGAAAGCTAGCACTTTTAATCCTCCCCTACATCATGATATATTAAACTTTGAAAAATGTGTTATAGGTACAATAAGAGATGGGTACAATAAGCAAGTAACAATAACAGATAATTTAACTAAAGAGGAAACACACATTTTAGAAGAACTAAGGGATAATGTGAATTTACGGATTATGAAGCCAGAGAAGGGTGGGGGGGGGTAGTCCTAATGGACACATGGGACTATACCAAGAGAATATGTGATATACTAGATAAAGACAACCGGTATACTTTAATATCTAGAAATGAGGTAAATATCTCATACAGGAAAATAGATATGATTTTGTAAGACAACTTACTACAAGGACTTATAGACAAAGAATTGTACAACTTTCTGAAAGTACCAAAACCGGTTATTCCAGTTATTTTTGGTATACCAAAAATACACAAAGACAGGGAAAACCCGCCCCTAAGACCTATACTATCCTCACATGGATCCAAGACACAACCTCTGGCAATTTTTGTAGATTTTAAACTAAAGGAATTTTATAAAAAATACCCCCACATTTTAATTGATTCTTGGGACTTCCTTACCAAGATTGGGTCCAAACCCTATAAGGAAAGCACAATTTTTGTGACTGTTGACGTAAAAGATTTATTTTCAGTTATTCCACACAATACAGGGCTTGATTGGTTTGAAAAAATGTTAGTGGAAATGAAAATGTTAACACCGGATGATTTTAAACTGGTTTTAGAGAATATGAAACTTGTGCTGAAATACAATTATATTTACTTCCAAGGTGACTTATACCATCAAATAGATGGTGTGGCTATGGGGTCAGCTTGTGCACCCATCTACGCAAATATCATTATGTTATTTTGGGAAAGACAATTTATTTTTAACTCGATTTTTTATAAATTTATCAGTGGGTATTATAGATTTTTGGACAATATTTTCATTTTATGGGATGGAAGTAAAGAAAAATTAACAGAGTTCATTGACTATATAAACAACAGTACAGAATTCCTTAAATTTACGTTTGAAATAAATACAGACTAAACACATTACTTAGATGTAAAATTAATAAACGATTATATTAAAAATAGATATAAATCTAGAGTATATAGGAAGGATTGTTTTTCTAATTCCTATCTACATTTTACGAGTGACCACCCCCACCATTCCAAAGTGAACATAATGAAAGGTCAAATGATTAGAGTGGCCAGGATGACATCTGATAGAACTGACCTAATACAGGAAATGGAGATCCTCCAAAACATGTTTAAGGAGAGAGGATACCCATACCACATGATTGTGAAAAACAAGGAGTTTGTACTGAACAAGTGGGATACGGCATATAAACCATTATTGACCAACGCTGGTGATGGCGAAGTAGATGAAATAAATAGCAACAGCAAAGATAAAGAAAAGAGCTTGCCCTATTTAATTTTGACACACTTTAATGGTGTGGGATGGATAAAGAGATGCATAAATGAGATCCGGGGAATGTTCAGTAGAATGCCCACCAAGGTAGATGTGTTTAAGCAAACACCTAGATACACCTTTAAGAAAAATAAGAATTTAAAAAATATATTTGAGAAAAAGAAAAACAACACAAAGGTGACAGGGGGAACATGCACTAAATATGGCACATTTAAATGTGGTAGATGTGCACCATGTTCATTCATAGCAGGGAATAAAGACCTTGACCTCCCCACTTTAAATAGGCGGTTGATGGGTAATAAATATTATAGTTGTTACACAAAGGGGGTGGTGTATTTGTGTTATTGTAAGAAGTGTTGGAAATATTATATTGGAAGAACTGAACGTAATTTAAGGGCCCGCATATATGAACACAATAGAGATATTATTAAGATAAATGACACAAATGCACTCTTTAGACAAACCAGAGTGTGTAAGGAGGCTGATTTTAAATTTTGGATATTGGAAGAAGTGGGTAAGCATGAGAGAGGAGGGGACTGGGAAACTAAAATTGAATTTAGGGAAATGATCTGGCAGTTAAGACTGGATGCATGTGGGAATAATGTATTAAATGACCACATATCCATTAACCCTGCTCTTAAGATCTTATCAGATGACCCCAAGAGGCACCATTAAGGTCACCATTTTATCTTACATAACTTTTCATTTTATTTTATCTTATGTTATTCTATTCTATGGTATAATATATTTATTTACAATACATTTATATATTATCTTATTAGAATGTTTATATACTACATATTTTTAATTTCCAAAATGAATTTGTGGAACAACAATGTTTTAATAAGAATTTTCCAATAAGATTTTTTAATATGAACACTTACTGGAATAACAAATGAACTTTTAGCTTAGTATTTTATAAGTATCATATATTTTATACCAATTTATGGTTAATATATCTTATTTACAAGATTGTGTATAATATTTTTACTACTTTTTTTTAACAAATCAAGTTTCTGATGGAAGTCTAGTTTTTCCTATTGTACTGGTTTGGATGAGTTTTAAACAATATATTTTTTATAACTTTTTTAACAACTTCTTTCATTTTTATGGAAAGGTTTCTTGGAAGAAAGAGTTAAAATTTGTATTAATTTATGGCCAGCCTATAGGATTTCAAAACTAATCAGATAATTAAACAATTGGAACTATTATTTAAACTGAGGGTGAGTGGAAAAATGTAGATTCTGATGAAGTCTCCGTGGAAGAGATGAAAGCGCTTAACCTGGTTGCTTTTTACTGTCTTTTATTGTTTTTTCAATAAAATTCGTAATTTTTGCTGAACTGCGGTGGATTATTGAAGGATTTTCATTTTTATTACGTAGGAAAGCCTTTATTGATACTGGACTGCGCATTGGAGTTTTAATTTTCTAACAAAACAAAACATTTCCCTTTTAAAAATATGCTTTCTAAAAGGAACAGTTGGAATAAATTTCAAGCCATAATTTAAAACAGACGCTTCACCATTATTTAATTTGCATCCTGATAAATTAAGCACCAAATTATCACAAGTTATATTCAAATTATTAACTTTTGTAAAAAATATATTAAAGTCAATACCGCTTTCGCTTATGCCACTGCTGGGGTCTGTTAAACTGCTCAAAACATCCTCTTTTCTGCCCATTATTTGTGGGTTCCCAGTTGCTCCAAAAGTTTTTATTTAAGTACTCCAGTTGTTGTGCATTTGGCAGCGATGGATATGAACTGCCTTCTCCATTTTCATCCTCCCATTCAGAAGCACTAGTTCCCGAAGAAGCAAATGAAACATGTAACTTTCTCTCTTCTCTTCCTAGGGACCGACCACCCCTTAGCCATCAATAAGTCAGTCTCAATTGAAGTAAAGATCAGATCTAATACCCCTACAGGGGCAAAAAACTGAAATATTTCTCCAAAGCAAACTTTAGCCTACTAAGCGATGGTATAAAAAGTTTCAAAGCCCCTGCTAATACAGCCAACAATGACTCCTATGCAGAAGAGTACAAAAATGTCCCATGTAGTCACTTAAACAAATGTATTGACTCAGCTGAACCTGACAGGACTAAAACTAGGTCCTCCTGAAAAAACAAGCCATCCTGGTGGACTGAAGTTTAAATACGTTATATAACAAAAGAAAGAAATTGGTACCTAAGAACAAGAGGGAACTTACTCAACAAAGGAAGAATACCCTCTACAGCTTGAACAAGCAAATCAGATATCTTATAAGGCTCTCTAAGGCTAGTTATGAGACTAAATTAGCATCGCTAGCTAAACACAACCATAAGACATTCTTTAGCTATGTCCAAAATTAAAAGGGAATGTCCAGCTGTGTGCTGAACTTATAGTGGACGGTACCACTCACACTGAACCTGAAGAAATTGACAACTTGCTAGCTGACAGATTTGGTTGCAATAACTTTACCCCCCAATCCCCACCAGCCATATCACAAGACATTCCTGACCAGTCCTCTACAAAGTGTCTATAAAGAACAGGTCATACAAGCACTCTACAAGCCCAAAAACATGACCTCTATGGGACCCAATAACATTCTAGGTTGCTTGCTAAACAATCTAAAACAAGACCTAGCAAAACCACATGGCACTCTCTTTAACCATAGCCTAAGCACTGGCTTTGTTCAGGCAGAGTGGAAAACAACAACTGTAATCCCCTTGCACAAAGGGGGTCCATCAACCGACCCAGAAAACTATCAACCCATAAGCCTAACCAGACTTATCTATAAAACCATGGAAACAATCATCATGGACCTTATCAACAAGGACACAAGCGGCCTTCAAACTCTTGACCTGACCCAGTCTGGTTTCATCAAGGGTAGACCTTGCTTATTAAACCACTGGACTTCTTTGAAAATGGCATCAAAGCCCTGGACGAGGGCAAAGCAGTACATATCACCTATCCTGATCTAGCCAAGGCTTTTGACACAATCCCCCACTCAGGGATCATTGAGAAACTCTCCCAGCTGGGGATAAACCCATATGTCACTAGATGAGTATCCAACTGGCTCATCGACAGAAGGGACACTGTGAAAGTTGGGGAGTCCACCTCCACCAGTAAACAAATTATCAGTGGGGTACCACAAGGCTCTTTGCTGGGCCATCTGTTGTTTGGAATCTATTTCTCTGTGGTCAAGGCAAAAGTAGATAGCCTGTGGCCTACCAAGTTTGCAGATGACTGAAGCCATGTTATTCTACACTAGTTGGCCTATATTTGTAACTGGTGGAGTGATTCTGTAAAAAACAGCATCTACATTTAAAAAATAAACCAAGAAGTCTGCATAACAACAAT
Source organism: Protopterus annectens (assembly GCF_019279795.1). NCBI lineage: Eukaryota > Metazoa > Chordata > Ceratodontiformes > Protopteridae > Protopterus > Protopterus annectens. The sequence goes on from NC_056729.1 coordinate 451,965,717, forward strand.
TCAATATATCATCATCCAAGTAATAGTATAACTGACCCCCTGATAAGGTTTCCTACTCAAGAATGCTTGGCACTTAAAATTATGGATTCCACACTTGTCCTGCTCCTGTTATGAATATTTATTTGTGTGGGAACCTGAGAAAATATTTCTTAAGCTGGATTTCTGTAAGACAGTCATATACTATTCTGTAAAAAAGAGAAAGCAGAAGTCGTCTGTTCAAGCTGCCATGCTGTCTGTTTTGAACCTTATCAGGGTGAGTTATGCTAGGACCTATGGAGATAATGGAGTAAATTATTGTCATGCAGACATAATAGTTTATTTCTAAATGTGTTGTATGAGGTTTTCTACGGAATTACTGTACCACTCACAAATGTAGGATAATTCAGTGCAGTGTAGCATGGCTTCAATGATTTAGACTTACAATGTTACAAAATGTATCCACAGTCCCTGCTAAGGACATTTATGACAGTTTAACTTTATGTTGCTTTAAATGGACATCTGTCTGCTTCAATAATTTTGGGACCCACTGGTCTCAGCGCACATGATTCTTCTCTATGTCCCTTTTCTTAAAACAAGAACTAATCATGCATCGGCAATGGCTGTCTAATGAATTCCCTCATGATGTTATGATCAAGTCACAAAACAGTGATTTCCAAACCTGATTCACTCAACTGTAAATTGCCATCAAGATTAAAAAAAAAGCATATTTGCTGAGGGGAAAGCTCCTCTGCACCCCCAATCATACATACCCTGCCACATATCTATGCCACTTGTAAGAATACACTATCTCAGGGAAAAGAGAAATACCTAATACAGCACAGTCTTGATTGTCAGTGTCCAAACCTAAGAATCGTACAACAATCACTGGTGTAGTAGTTATACAATTGGTAGCCATCTGTAGCTGTTAAATGCCATTACTGTTTCAAAGTTTTAGCTTTTTATGAAACAGTAGTGGCATTTAACAGCTATATGGCTATGAGTCAGATATCTACTGCACTACTGAAAGAAAATATGATATTTTCTTCACTTCCCTTCACATTTATGCCACCAGCTCCTTTGTTATTCTTGACTTCAACAAATAACACCCCTAAAAAAATGAACAGCAGCAGATAACAGCTCCACAATTCCTCCATCATATACCTTAAAACAGACTTCCATTAGAGTGGTTATTGTATAGGGATCCTCATCTGTTCAAACTTGCAAGCTGTGTAATAAATTTTATTTTCAAAGTGAGTGTGCTCTTTCAAATGACTGCCAAGTAGAAGACCAGTTAATTATATGTGTGTAAACATATATGTGTTTCTAGTCTCAGTAATCTCTATTGTTTCAGTCTTGCTTCCTAACAACGGCCTTGGTAATGCCTGTTCCATATATTACTAAGTCATGCTACATTAAGTTATGCTTTCTGTCCGCATAGCTCATCTGGCAATTCTTCTTCCCCATTTTATGTGCATATAGGTCTGCATGGCATGTGAGAGTGAGTGTGTACATCCTGTGAGAGCTTGGTGCCTTTTTCAAGATTAATTTCTCTGCCTTCCACTCAGTGCATGGTAGAATAGGCTCCAACTTCCTGTACCCCTGAAATGGATTAAATAGGTATTTTGGGAATGAATGTATAAATGAATAACATTACCTAATCAAGCCTAACTTGAGTATTGTTGTGGGAAAGGAAAAGTATTGACAGAGATTTTAACATGATTAACATGAAAGGACACATCATTCAATGAAGCAGATTCAGTGCACCTTCAAGAAATTACTAGAAGAAGTGTTTAGTAGATCCCAGGTGTAAGAACTGAACAGACAAGTCTAGTTTCACTTTGTAATGAAGAAACAACTACCGAGAACATTTGTAAAAGATGCAGTAAGAAGTTAACGGCAAAAGAGAAAGTAGAAACTCACCATACTGACCAGAGAGCCAGTGGGCACTCATTATCCTTAAGCTGTGAATCCAATTATGAAAAAAAACATAGACAACGATAATGAAAAATCTACAAAGTAGTGAAAATGAGATAGATATTTTACAAAATGTGCAATGCCAAACTGTAAATCTGAAGTTTTGAAGACATGCAAGTTAGTGTCAGACTTTTGCGGAACGTTAGATAACTACTGCAGCATTTTTCTTTTTGATTTTGAGTCTTCAGTATATAAACTTTATGTCACTTCTAATGGACATCTGTCCAGCTCAATAAATGAACAAAGAAATGTCAATTACGCTAAGAAAAATGCAGCTATAACCCTTAATCGTGGTTGAGGTAATGTGGTATAATAAGCTATGCTGTACAGCACTGTTTAACTAGGCTGTTGCAAAGGGAGTGATTGTCCTGGGTACAAGGTGTCAGAGATCCCCACCAGCAGCACTTAAGGTGTGCCAAAGGCAAGAGCAAAGTGCTGGTACACATTTCAAAAACAGTTAAACTATAGAATGGAGCTTGTATAAGCTCCTTTAGAGCATTCCTTTCCTTTTTTATTTTTATTTAAAGACCTTTTTCTGGTCCTAAACTACATTTGGCTCAGGAGGTAGTCATTTGCAGGACTTCCCAGAATACTGGAATCAAATGGCCAAATGACTTAGCTATGGTTCTACAGCATTGCAGCAGTAATATGCATCTGTAAAAGTGAGTCAGACTGCACTGTAAAATTCCACTGTGTAAGAGCACAGTCTTCAGATAACTAAGTGCACCTAAGAGTCGTACAAGGTTTTCTCATGTTTTCTTTCTTAACTTAGTGAACTTTTGACTGTACATTTTCAGTACTCTCCTAACATATATCTCAACAATAGTACAGGGCAATAACGCAGAACTTTCCAGATACATATTGATTTCTTTCAATTTTATGCAGTCTCACTACTCCAAATTTCAGTCCTACATACTTTGATCCATCAGTATAGGTTCCATTATTAGTAGTTACATGATTTATAGGACTTACAAGACAATTTAGTCTCATGACCATTAATGATTTGCCAATGCCCACCTTCAGGTGTGCCCCTTTTTTTCAAGGAAAATGAGACTGGTCAATCTCAGGGTCAATTTGCAGGTACCCATCCAATCACCCAAATTCTGTTTGAAGGTTGATAATGTGTTACACTGTTTATCTGATCTGGAAGTTTATTCCAGAGACAGAGGAGGTACTGCATAATGAATCTATCTCTTCAACATGTTCTAGTTATCTGTTGGTGAAGATTTAGGTCCCTGGTTCTGGTATTTGTGGAGCTACTGTACTTGCAGAAATAAGGAAATCAACTGGGACTCTTAATGGCAAAGTAGGTGACACAAAGATCACCCGTGAACAGTATATAACACAGTTAGTAAAATAGTAGTTTAATTATTATCTTAAAAACTCAAGAGAGCCAAGTTGTGCCTCTTTCTTTAGCTATGATAGCATGCCTGAACTCTTTGTATCATTCCCCATCCAAATATCTAACTCAGCTTATTGTTTACATTTTTAGTTTGCTCCACCCTTTATTTTGAAGCATTGGCGCCTCATTCCATCTCCATACGTTTGACTTCTTCATGATCATTATTTTTGTTGTATGTTCTTCCTTTCACACCCCTTGCATTTATTTTACCTCTATTGCAGTTTTTAAGTAATGTTCACCTTCTGTGAGTATGTGATGATATATTTCTAGGTGCTCCAAGCCTATCTCAGTAATACTTCTCTTTGTTTCACTTTTTATGTGATCTGATCTTCAAATTTAAAATTGTTCACCAATCATGTAGGTGCACCACTTATCCTCCTTATCTCTCTCTACTTTCAATGACCTAAAGTATTCAAACTTGAAAAGAATAATCACAATATCTTTTATATCATGACTTCTGCTCTTAACCCTTTATTTAACTGAACAACATTGTTTGTCATTATATAACCACATGTAATTTTTCTGCATTTATTCCCTCTAAATTCAAATCGAGTTGTTCAGCCCATTTCTTGATCTCATCAAAATAGCAATATTCTACAATTTTCACAATAAGTAAAAAATGTACCTGATGCACAATCATTCTCTTATTTAAAGATCCCGTATTTGGAAGATGAACATAAGGTGGAAAAAAAAAAGTTAAATGTGATCGGGATTAATTTTATAGAATGACCCTGACTTTGCTTCATATTTTTGTCCTGTCACTTGTTAAAAAGCTTGATTCTCTGGTAAATAACAGAGGAATTAAGTCAGTCAATAACACCAGGCATTAGAGCTTCATAATTCTTATTGTTCAGAAAAGGCTAATTGATGCAAAACATGCTGTCCTCTCGATTTTAAGTAAATTAAAGTAACACTTAAAATGTCCCTCTGATTTTTGGGACTTTATTCTCCATTATTTTTTGGACTACCGTGGTGGTGCAGCAGTAGCGTTGTTGCCTCACAGCAAGAGGTTCTCCCGTTCGATTCCTGGCTGCAGTGCAGGGAGTGCCTTCTGTGTGGAGTCTGCATGTCCTCCCCACGGCTGAGTGGGCATTCGAAAGACATGCGTAAATGGGTGTGCTTTCATTGAAGGTTGAACGTCGAGCTGGCACCTCAGCGTTCATGAAAATCAACTGCCAATCATTAGCAGACCGGAGTTCTGCTGTGGTGACCCCTAATCGGGAAAAGCCAAAAGACAACAACATTCTCCATTATATTTTATTTGTCCTTGATTGTTGAGCAAGGAAGCTAAGAGCTATGGTCAAGAACAGGTCCAGGAGAAGGCCTGTGGCCATCAAGTTCCATCTGATGCATTCACCTAATACCAGTACATTCCATTCCCCTCCTTAACCAACTACTAATCCATCTAATGATTTAAGAATTAACTTTGCATGCTTTTAAGTTGTCAGTAATTTTGTTATGTGGCAAAACTTTTTGCTACACCAGATATACTAGATTGAAATGCTTGGTTCCCAGCATAAACTACCGGTGTTCACAATCAGCTGCAATGCTAACTGAGAGTAGGCTGAATACCTGGAAGTTAACTGAAGCAAAAGCACAAGAGTTCAAGGAAATACACGTGGTATTAGCTCCTCAAGAAGAATAGGAAATAAATGTAGCTAAGCATCTGTGAAGATGACAGCAGAGATACACAGTAGAGCTAAGGAAAGCTAGTGCTGGAATGCAGAAGTCCAGAGAATTATCAGAAAAAAGAAGAAGTGCAAGAAGAAATGAGAGATAGAAAAGAGAGATCAAATTAAGAAGGCTAATGAACAATCAAAGAGTACAATGGCAAAGAAAAGGAGTTAGAAAAACTTTACCAGTTTCTGAAAAGTGACTCAGCAGATGATACACAGAAGCTGTATAAGGTTGTTTAGGAATGACCGGCAGATAAAGAAGAAAGGTGATGCCATTTGTCAGGTTTACCAGGAACAGACTGCTCATCAGCCCAAAGGATATCAAAGGAAGTGAACTGAGTACATCAAAAAGCTGATAAATGAAGAAATCCCAATGCAAGCTGCACTGCCACATGCACAATCAATGATGAAAGAGGGATGAGAACCCTCCTTAGAAGAAGTACAAAGGTGGAAATTAGGTTATGGAAAGTCTCAGATGAATTCACAGCAGATATAATCAAGATAGGTGTTTTAAGGGAGAAATGGCTTTTGAAGGTACACTTCACAGCAGGGAGAGATAGGCAGACATAGCTCAGATGACTGAAGAATAAACATTCTACTGCCAGTGTGGAAAAATAGGGGATATTCACAAAAGCGGTATCAAACTCCAATCACACTGCAAGAAAGTGCTGCGGAGGTTCACTGATAAATAAATATTCAAAGTAGTAGAAAGTAAAACAGACAATGAGCAGTTTGGATTCATATAAAGATGCAGTGCAACCAGTCTGATGTTTGAAGTGATTAGGTAGTGTAGCAGTAGTTGGAGATGGGGAAAGGGTCCAAATGGGTATCACAGACTAGGAGAAAGCATATAACAAGGTCTTGAGAAATCTCATATGGGTGGTATTGTGATGGCTCAACGTCTATGAAGCCCTGGTAAAATGAATGCAGACTATCTGACAAGTATGAAAAGTGCTCAGACTCAGAGTTTTCCCATTGATAGTAAGTCTGTATCAGGGTTCAGCTCTGAACCCTCTGCTGTTCACAATGGTGATGGACTACATCAGCAATTAGGTTGAAGGGGACAGATCAACAAAGCTTCTATATGCAAATGATGTGGCATTACATGCAAATTCTGAATAGAAATTTCCACAAATGGTAGGAAACTGGAATTCAAAACTGAAGGTAAATGAAAAGAACGTGAGTATAAACAAGACATCATGTATTAGAATGGTGGAAATCAGAACCATCTGGAAAATGAGATAGAAGGGAAAATGATGATATAGGTTAACAGCTTTAAGTATGTGGGAGACATGACTAAAGATAAGAGAAGTTAGAATGACAGTGTGTGACAGAAGAATGCCAAAGACTCTGAGAATAAAAGGTGCACAAAACACTTGTGTGACTAGTGCTTCAAGGGAAAACTAACGACACTTGAAGTGATGGAGATAAACTGCCTGAGATGGGTAGTAGTAGTAGTATGCATAATGTGGGACAGGTAAAGAAATGAGACATCAGGGCAGAAGCCAAACTATCCCCAATTGCAGAGAAGGTGAACAAGGACAGATTATTGTGGTTCAGTCACATGTGAAAAAAAAAACAGAAGACAATTTAGTAAAGGAGTTCTAGAAGACACAGGAAAAAGCTGGAGGAGACAAAAGCATCCAGCAGAGATAAATGGATTGTATGAGAGAAGAGCTGTGGCAATCAGGCATGACTGTCAAAAAAGGTAGGAGACTGGTTCTGAACTGACAAAAGTGGTGACACTTAAAGCGACACCCCAACTCAGTATATAAATGAGGAAATAGGGAGTTGATGATGATGACATTTGCTACTATGACTGATGTGCCATTATGAAGTTCAGTGATGGCTGCCTCTCACTAAAGTCAATGAAATTTATTTAAGTAGTCCTCCCCACAAAAAACACATGCTGGATAATATTCAATTCTTTATTGCACTTTTTATTTCCATAGGATCACAGGAGGTTCAGGCCATTTAGTCCGCAGGCCATGTATGCCTTGCCAATACTTAGTCTCAGGCTTTACCTCTTTGCTGAAGAATGGTTAGGCTAGTTAATTTCAGGGTAAACTTGTGAGAACCAATCCAGTTATTTAAGGATGATATTGAATTGCATTGTTTAATCTGCAGAGGAGGTTTATTCCAGAAATAGGGGAGATGCAGGGGAATGACTTTATCTGTCACATTCTATTTATTTGCTGATGAAGGTTTAAATACCTGGATCTAGTATTAGCTGAGTTGTTTGACTTAATGAGATATAGGAGATCAAGGACCGCTGGCTCTCTAATGGAGCAGTAATCAAGGTACAGATCCCACCACAGGACCCTTTGAGACACAGAGTACAGGGACAGTGCTTCCAGGCTTTCTTGGTAACTAAGGTTTTTAAGACTAGAGATCTGTTTTATTAGGAACCTCTGTGACTTTTCAAGTTTTTTGATATGCCACATGAGCATACTTCTCAACTCTCCAGATTTTTGCTGAATGTCCAGATTTTTGTATAATAATTTGGCCTGTTCCTCAAAAAATCCATTATATTCTGGTACATCATTAAAATAAGTCACTAAATGATAGATATTTAAGTTTCAGACCTCATATTCTTCAGAAAATGTAAGTTGATGCAAAACATATTCTGACAACTTTCTAAGTTTGTAAGAGCAACATTTAGAATGTATCCCTGATTTTGGGCCTTTGTTCTCTTACCACCTTTATTTCTGACTTTGTCCAGAATACTATTGACAAGAGGTTGAGAGGTATGTGAGTGAGATACATAAAGAATGAAGCACTGCACTCTATAATGAGTCTCAACAGAGCTGAATAAAAGGGAACAATAATGTCTATCAATGAAATACCTTTGGTTATTAACTGTATTAAGCAGAAACATTTCATGACTACAGTTGCTGCATGATGATCATAGGAGAGGGAACTGTCACCCCTAGTGCCTAGGTCACTAACTACCTTTTCATTTAGTAAGGGTGTGCTTTCTACCCTGTTCTTGGTGGATAGTTTCTTTTTTTCTGAAAGAATACTACACTTTTTAGCATTAAATTTAAACCCATTTTTTGCACACCAGTTATTAACTAGTATGTTTCTGAAGATTATGGATAAAGGAAGGGGTTTGGACAATTAAACCTGGTTTGCAGTTGCCTGCAAATTTGGTTAACCAGAGGTCCTGTTTATCATTTTTGAGATTAGAGAAGTAGATGCCAAACAGTAGATAACCCAGTACAGCCCACTGGGGACTACATTACTTACTTTAGCACTATCTTTAAAAGAACCTGCCATGTGAGTTCTTTCTTTTTTTCTTTCTTTCTTTCTTTCTTTCTTTCTTTCTTTCTTTCTTTCTTTCTTTCTTTCTTTCTTTCTGCCAATTGGCAATCCATCTTGCCACATAAGGATCCATGTTTAAGAATGTTAGTTTCCTTAAAATTCCACCATGTAGCATGCTTTGGCCAGATCAAGATAAGCTGTATGAAAAACATGGCCACTGCTGACAGCTTGCATAACCACCTCAAATAAATGAACAAAGCTTAATAGGCATGATCTCTCTACGATGAAACTTAATTGCTGAAAGTCAAGCCTAATATGATTTTTAATATCATAATTAATGAGAGCAGTTATGATATGCTTCATAGATTTACAGATAATACTCATAAGGCTTCACTGGTCTGTAATTTCAGGGGTCTGTGTTAGGTCCCCCTTTGTAGAGGGGCAAAACCACAACAATATGCCAGGATTTGGGAACATCGTCTGTGGCTTGGCTTAGGATAAACAATTTAAGGAGAGGTCCAGTGAGACCCTGTTTAATAGGCACCCAGGTATATTTTCAGAACTCATGGAAGAAGTGTTTTTGTGTTTTGATAAGAATGCATTTTTAGTGATGATAGGAGGTGTAAAGAACTCTGAGATGAGTGGGTTGGTATAAGTGTTTTGCATGTGAAGTTTGTGGAGAACTTCTTTGTTAGTGTACTTGTTATATCATGTCTGTCAGTGGGGAAGGGGGGTCCCATTAAGGAAAATTTCAGAGTAATGCTGAGTGCTAATTCTTGTAATTATCCTTTTTATCAGAAATTAATTGCTGTTCTTGGTTTGTTTCACTGGTCCTTATAGTGTTTTTTTTCACTTTTTTTGTGATAGCATTATGAAGTGTTCTAGCCTTACTCTACAGTTTAATTTTTTTCTCTTGTTATAAAATTTATGTCAGTTGAAACTGTGGGGGGATTCTAAATTTCACATTGTATTTGGTTGTATTTTTCCATGTTGGGGAAAACAGTAGTGATAGTGATAACATGGGTAAATTTAGAGTTCATCATATAGTTTTATAATGTTTACCCTTTTGAAGTACTTAAATACAGATATGTTGACAACAAGGGTTATGGTGGTTTACACAGTAAATGTGACTAGGTTACGGTCCAACTTAAGTGAAGGAGATACTAGGGAAATGGGAGTAGGCAGAGGCAGTATTAGTGAGGCCCAGATCTGGAATATTTTGGCATGTAATGCTTTCCTCTTGAAGATCCATAATACAATGCTCAAAATACTATAATACAACAGAGTTAAGACTTATGGAACAGTATGTGATACTTTCTGACATCTGGAACAGTGCATTTCTCAAGTAATAGATAAACATTCTGAGAAAGGGTCAATCTGTACATCCTGTGCCATGCAAATTGCCTGTCCTGATATATTATTAGTGCCAAAGCTAGAGGCATGTTTAATTTTATTCCAAGCCTGCTTTACCTTTGCTTTTGTACAGACTATTCACTCGATATTCATTCTTACTGGATTTTCCATTTTAATGCTGTTGTGCACAAGTGCCCCAGTTGAATTAATAATTTTATCTGGCTGTTCAAACACTTAGATCCAGCAGCCAGAGAAGTTTCACACTCAGATTTGCATGCTGAATTGTCCTTCATATCCCTTTACATACATCAAGAAGCCTTCACTTGTTTAGAGATGATGAAAATGCCATATATATTTTAAACAGATCCACTTAAAAACATCTAAACCTAAAATATTTGACATGAAAAAAGTTAATGTAAACAAGTCAACAAATTAATATTGACCACAATATTTCCATCCACTTACACAAAATATCTAACCATACAAACAAAAATGTTTTGCAGGGCAAATGGCCCACCTGTACTCCTACCCCCACTAATTAAATATACAAACTCTGAGATTGGAATTATAGGAGAATAGACATATTATCCAACCACATCATTATTCAGATCTTGCACAAGTACAACATCAATACCCCAGGCACTCCAAACTAAAACATTCAGCCAGATTCAATAAACTCCATGTATGGTCTACAAACAGCCTACACAAAGTGTATTCTCTTACTAGATACTGCGCATCATAAATCATCGTGTTATCTTGCACCATTAATATTAATGACACGCAGCATGCATAGGGAAGGTTTTGCGGCTCATCCCAGTGCTACTGGCCACAAAAATGTATAATGAATGTGGATCATCCCAGGACAAGGGCAACATGCATTTTCTGAAGGATATGAAGTATGGAACACAAATGTATATGCAATGATATACTGACCTCAATCTTCACTGATTTCACAATAAACCACCCATTTTACAAGGAAAAGGCCAAATATATGATGCAAATATCTGCTTTTTTTTGCAAAATTATGAACAGTTTGCCTTTTGTGCTTAATTAATTTGTTTTATGCTTTTTTAAAATATTTTATTTATTTAATTTTTTAAGTACTAGTGTTTATGCGCTGCGTTTCTTGGCATAAACATGCTTAGATATGCTCAGCTGGTTTGTGCAAAGTGTGGCAGCACACATACTGGAGAAATGGACCACCCAGGTTGTAGACAGGACCCAAATAGCCACACATGTGAACCAGATGCATTCAATTAATAATATTGTGCAATCCACAACAATGCTAAGCAGTGGTGCCCTACAATTAACAGCAAGAACCTTAAAGTAACAAATAAGATAGCAAATATTCATCTCACTAATCCTGTGGCAGCAGGTGTTAAGTGTAGGGGTGGAGTGCAGATGATACAGAGTTCTAGTACAGGGTGTGCAAGTTTTGTTTTACTGTCGTGAGAGTGCAGAGTATAGCAATAAAGTGCAAGATACACAACTGTTTTCAATCTTCTTCTTGTAATAGCTGCAGGTATAGAAGAACTGTATATATCATAAAATTGACTAATCCATTTACACAACTGCTTCTATACCTAATTAGCTAGAAATCACTTTGCTTGCCACTGTTGCACATTGCTTACTACCGAGCAAACATGGTGCCCAGCCATGAGCACTCTTGCCTACCATGTTTGTGCGATAGTAAGTGATGTGCAATGTTTTCAGATGTTGCAATTTATACATTTATAAATGAGTGCGCTCTCAGTATTAATGAGACATGGAATGGGTGGGAAACAGCATGATATAAACTGCAATTGGTAGAAAATGCTCACTAGACATCAAGCTTAAACTATGACAGGCATGTCTGGAGTTGCTGTAGAGGGTGTGCGCTTTCAGGCACTGGGGTGTCCAGAAGTCCAAGATTTTTGTTGGACTCCTAGTTAGAGAACATGGGCACAGGTTGCTGCAGCAGGACTATTCTGACTCAGAATATAAATCTGAAGCCTGAAATAGTGTTGCCAGGGCCTTAACCAGTGTGACAGTTCTCCCCTGCACAGGTGAGCAATAGACAAAGGAGAAAGCGTAATACACTTGAGCTTTGGATCAGGGAATGCTGGGTAGGGGACACCCCACAGGTGTGTAAGGATTGCATTTATTGAGTAATTGTAACAGTTAATAGGTGAATATAGTCAAGATTGGTATTCATAATGGTGTTCTGTTGTGTTTTTCCACAGCTACTGAGAAGACAGTCTTGAATGTTTGATCACATGCTGCGTATCTAGCAAGGATGCGAGAAGCATGTGGTATGTATGCATCAGAACAGTACTGTCTAAATAGTATTTTAATAATAATATTTTATAGCAATTTTGTAGCATTAAAAGTTATTTAATAGAACTGAGGATGCATATTATGTCCCAACTGTAAAGAAACTATGCATGCCTGCAGTACAAAACAATGGTGCCATAATCTCAAATAACAGTAGGTATGCATCTCTAGACTGTAAAAAGAAATGTATGCATGTAGTAGTCTGTACGACAAAGAACAGTACAGTATTTTAGTGTAGTCATCAGTTCTGGGTTCAGAAAATGCACTTCTCAATTATAGAGTACTGTTAGGTTTTCATCATTATTGGAGTGTAACTCTGTACCTCTATACCAGCGGCAGAAATGACTTTCTGTAATCTGTATGTAATATAATTGGAACACGCATATGTATCAAATTAAGCATGCATATCCCGACTGTAAAAGAAACTATGTATGCCATAGTTTGTGGCACAAAGCAATGGTGCCATATTCTCAAATAACAGTGGGCATGCATCTCTAAACTGCAAAAGGAAAAGTATGCACAGTGGTCTGTAGGACAAAAGAAATATTTTTAAAAAACACACATCCCAAATATACAATACTGTTATGTTTTCATCATTATTGGAATGTAACATCATACTTCTATACCAGTGGCACAAATGACCTTCTGTGATCAGTATAATTGGAGCACACATATGTGCAATATATGCACACATCAAGGACTGGTGGTTACAGTCTGTACTATAGTGTGCCTCTGTTATAAACTGGGTAGTCTTAAAAGTAAGGAAGAAACTTGTTAGAGTAATTTGTAGTGCTAAAATTAAAGGGAACAGAACAGAGTAAAAGAATTGTATCAATGCTGTGTATGTCACATATGAAGTTACTAATGTTCTCCCTTTTTTCTCTCTCACCCCAACACTTTTGACTCTCTCTCTCTCTCTCTCTCTCTCTCTCTTTGTTATTTTAATTGTTTTTTTTTTCATTTATTATTTGTTTTGTGTTTTTCTTTTTTTGTTTTTCCATAGCTCAGCAGGGTAGGACTGCCCCAAGGGGTCCAGCTGCCCGCACTCCATTGGCTACCACACCATTACTTTGCACATCTGGTGCAGTACATGGTAGCACCCTCTCTGCCACCCCTACACTACTGGACCCCTCGGGTAGTTCTGCCCCAAAGGATAGGCCTGTGGCTCCCTCCAGGTGCAGTGACAGAGAGGGGAGCTTATTACCAATGATAAACTGCCAGGGATGGTGCATAGGATTATGCAGTGCACTGCTGGTGCATGCCTACACTGAATGGATTGCCTGTTTTTTATCATAGTGCAGAGCACCAGTAGGAGGTGCAGACATTGGGTACTGCTGCCAGAGGCACAGTGAGGGGACAGTAATGGCAGTCCACTGGGTGAAGACTAGATTCTCACTGTCAACTGCCTTAACATGCACGGTACCAAGATTTCCCATCCCCCTCCCCATCCATGGTGTCCAACCACCTCATGTGTCCTTCACAGTCCTTGTCTCATCTTATCTTGTCTGTCTGCAATTGCTTCCTCACCTACCCAACTTACATCACCCAGACATCCCTTCCCCAACATTTCTCTCTCTCTCAAAAAAAAAAAAATGGGCACCTGTCCCACAAAAAAAAAAAAAATCATCCCATAAATATCGCTCTATTATGCACATATGTGTTCATGATATGCATGATTATTTAAAATTTTCTATACAATTCTCAACACAACAGATTGTGTTGTGGCAACCCCTCTCTCTGGGGCCAACAGTCCCAATTCAGCCAGATCTGTATGTTTTATTCTGAAAGAAATGGATAGCTATGGTTCTTTCTTACATCCGTCCTGCACATTGCTACCTTGTTTTCAATTTGTTCTTCTCCCTGCCTGATTGCTACCCATTTCACCACTTTCCTGTCCCCCCCATTTTTCTCTTTAAAGAATTAGTATGCAATGGTTCTCTGTGCACATCAATGTGCCCCAATGGTAAAACGCATTAATATAAGTGGATATATTTAAAGTATCATACATGCTTGTAAAATTAGTACTTCCACCAGTAGTCAAACTGAGTACCATCTGCCTCCAACAACAATGCATTAACACTTGCTGTCACAGTCAGATTCAATAGAAGGTTACACAGTTTATGAAAGATTTTCCTTTGTACTTCCCCTTGCTTGCTCCCCATTTTCATTAATGTCATATCTTCTACATTAAATTTCTATGAGGCAGCAATGCACAATCCCCTGTAATGCTTTATAAAGCATTATTGCGCGATACTTATTTAGTCTTGTACAGCAGTAGTGCGCAATGTTGTACACCACACAGCACTGATAAGCAATGATACTAACAAAATACTTTAATATATTACCTATAGATAAACCATTTGCAACTGCATTAATTCCTACAGCCAGAGATTCAGTTAACTAGCAGGTGTATGCAACATCAGTTAAAGCTGCCATTTGCTATATAGTCTAAAATACACCTGCTTGCTGAGACTGTTAATGCAGTGATGCACGTATTTTTTGTTTAGATGGTACTTGGTTCAAATCCATGGGTATGTTAACAGTGTCAAATAATGTTACATGTGTAAATCCAAATTCTAAACTGTGATAGTTGTTGAGGATTGTCTACAATATGGCTAGATGGTATTGATTTCCAGTCCAACTATATAATACTTAGAACTAGTATATACACTTATATTACTGCTTTTTACAGTTGTGGTGCATTGGTGTGCAGCGCACACCATCACCCAATATTTCTTTAAAGCAAAGAAATGGGGAGGATAGGAAAGTGGTGAAATGGGGAGCAAGCAGGGTGAAGAACATAGTAAAAACAAGGCAGGAATGTGCTGGAAAGATATAGAAAAGAACCATAGCTATCCATTTCTTCCACAATAAAACATACAAATTTGGCTGAATTTGAACTGTCAACCCCAAAGAGAGGGGTGACCACAACACAATCTGTTGTATAGAAAATTGTATAGTGAATTTGAAATAATCATATTGTGTCATGAACACTCATGTTTGAAATGGAAAGCTATGTATGGGATGATTTTTGTTTTGTGGGACATGTGCCCTTTTTTGAGAGATAGGGAGGGGAATAATGGGGAAGGGCTGTAGGAATGTCTGGGTGAGATAAGTTGGGCAGGTGAGGAAGCAATTGCAGACACATAAGGCAAACAAGACAAGAGACAGGTGAGGAAGCAATTGCAGACACACAAGGCAAACAAGAAAAGAGACAGGTGAGGAAGCAATTGCAGACACACAAGGCAAACAAGACAAGAGACAGGTACAGTGAAGGACACATGAGGTCAGTGAACACCATGGATGGGATGAAGGTGGGAATATCGCAAACCCACGGACATCGAGTTAGTTCCCAGTGAGAATTTAGTCCTCACCCACTGGACTATCATGGTCACCTCACTGCATGGATGGCTGCAGCGTCTCAATGTGTTATTTAATACAATGATTGAGAGCAGTGTTTCAAGCTGGTGTAGGTGTGCACCAACAGTGCGATGAACAATCCTACGCACCATCCCTGGTAGTTCATCATGGGTGATAAACTCACCCCCTCTGCAACAGGCCTGTCCTCCGGGGCAGATCTACCTGAGGAGCCAGGTAGTGTAGGGGCAGCAGAAGGGGTGCTACCAGGTACTGCACCAGACATGCTGGGCAGCGGTGCTGTAGCCGGTGAAGTGTGGGCAGGTGGATTCCGTGGGAGAGTCCTACCCTTTTGTGTAATACACACAAAAAAAAAAAAAACACAAAAGAAAATAACCACAAAAAAGAAAGAAAAAGGTTGGGGTTAGAGAAAAAAAGAAGGAACATTGCTAGCTTCATATCTGACATACAAAGTATTGATATAATTATTTTACTCTATTCTGCCACCTTTACTTTTAACACTGCAAACTCCTAACAAATACCTCTGTTTACTGTTCAGACTACCCAGCTTCTAATAGATCCACAATATACTACAGATTGCAGTAAGCAATCATTGATTTGTGCATACATTGCACATATGATGGTCCAAATATACCGATTACAGTTTACAGCAAGCCAATGGTGACACAACTTTACTGTTCCTATATTACATTGCAATAATGATGAAACCTTAACATATTTAATATATTACATATATTTAATATATTTGGGAATTGTGGATTTTGAAGGCAGAACCTATGACTACTTTGTAATAATGAATTGTTATTTTGCCCTCCAAAGTAATGCATGCATCTTTCCTATTACAGTTAAGAAAGGAATGCTCAATTTGATACAACTGTATAAGTAACAAATAAATGCATTGTAACTTTTTCATGCTAAAATATCCCCACTGTTGGGATGCATACAGACCACATGCTTCTTGCATCCATGCTAAACTAGTGGCATGGGTTCACACATTCAGTGTCCAGTCTGTGATGGCTGCGGAAAAAAACAGAACACAACAGAATACTATACCAATCCTGACTATATCCCGCTTTTAACTCTGACAAGTAGTCTCTGTAAATGACACTTACACATCTGTGGAGTGCCCCCAGTCCTACATTCCTCGATCCAAAGGTCGAGGGTATCCCTTTTTCTCATCCTGAGGTCTATGTAGTGGTTCCATCATTGTTCACCAGTGTGGGGGATACTGGTAGCACTTGTCAGAGCCCGGGCCAGACTATCATATGCCTCTGCCTTGTACTGCAAACCACAATAGCCCCTTTGCATATGTCTGGGCCCATGTTCATTGACTAGGAGTCCTGAACACCCCATCTTTGAACACAGAATCTCAAGAGCTCTCCAGGAAGCCAGCCATGCCTATCATAGATCAAGACCAATGTAGAATAATGTTTTCATGCCAATTGCAAGTATCAGTCTTACTGGGACTGCACACTTTCTGGATTTACAACATCTGAAATGGTTGCACATTGCTTACCACTGCGTAAACACATTGCGCAACAGTGAGCGCTGCTGGGAAATGTGTTTGCATGATGGTCAATAGCATTAACTGAATATATCCAGTGTAAGTGTGAAGGTGTCTGCGTCCTGTCTGCTATGTGGGTGGCCCACTTCTGTAGTTTGTGCACTGCTGCTTTACACGTAAATAAAATGTGCATAGACACAGCTATTTGTATTAAGCTGCACATTGTGCAGCAGCACTCAAAAAACCAAACTGTACACATCTGCAGTTGAATTGAGTACCATCTGTACAGCATATTAGGTATATCTTTAGCACCTGCTGCCATACAGTCAGTCAAATAGCAGGTGAATGCAGTGCCACATCTGCCAGTTGCTAAAAACTCCTTAAAATACCCTTGTTTCTCAACTGACTGTGTAGCTCCACCTATTAATGTGGCAATTCTTACCCTTTTTTGTCTCCATGGTACTGGGTACAAAGGCAGCTGGAAAGAACAATTGCAAATATTTTTATAAAATGGAAATATAGTTTGCATTGGAATGTATTGTTGGGCCACTGTTGCACTGTGCTTACCATGGTGTAAACATGTGCTTTCTCTGTTTGCACTAAGTAGCACATCGTGCAAATAGAAAATAAATAAAATAAAAATGTGCAACATTAATCTTCAAACAAGGGAAAATACATGTCATGCTGGCACACAAACCTAACATCAGATTATCATGGCATGACCTTTGAGGTACATTGTAGGTGTTGGCTGGAACATCCTGTAAGACTTATGTTATAAAGTGGGGGATATGGCACAGGTCACATCACTTGCACAGGGTGTTGTGAATTGGTCATTACAGACAGGAGTTGCAAACTAATGACACATCCCACAGTTTCTCAATTATCAAGCCTTACAACAGCATTCAGTAGAAAGTAGTTACAACTGCATGCTCTCAACTATTTACATATCCAATTACAATATATGTCACAAGTAAAATGAACATTTCTGCAACATAAATGCAAATATAGTAAGCCATAACCTAGCTATGCACCCTCAGCATCAGACATTGATTTTGTATCCCTGAATCATAAAGATGGAACACAGGGCTCTCACACAGTTATCATCACTTGCAAAGGGTGGTGTGAGTGGGCAGGAAGTCTAGGCTGACCCAAAGGGTTGTTGAATGTGTGTGAGTAAAAAGGGACACATTTGGCTAAAATAAAAAATGGAAGATAGAGAAAATGAATACCTGTTTGTGTGTATGTGTTTGTGTGTGTGTGTGTGTGTGTGTGTGTGTGTGTGTGTGTGTGTGTGTGTGTGTCCATGTGAAATTGGTTCAACATCTTGGTCTGTTGGATAGGTGTGAGCTGTGCATGGTAAGGGTTGCAGTTCATTGTTGTCACCCCAACTGCAAGACTTGGCTCTAACAGGAATTACACCGGCACAGTGTCATCCAGAACCATGCTCAGATGCACTGCTGCTATGCGACTACTATCTGCTGGACTAGTTCCCTTCCTGTAAACACCTAGGGACATGCCCCCGTGGCCTGCCACTTATGAATGTGGACAGCACATTCACTGAAGAGCCAGTGGAAGTACTGGCACTATCGGAATGTGATCTGGAACAGCCACATTGGCTAACTGCAGGTAATGTTGCTGTCATATCCCCACTGAGATGCTGTTCCCCTCCCTGCTGGCATTCCATCACAGACACTGCTCACTTCAACATGTCATGTATGCACTCCATGGCATCAGCAACATGGTGTAGGCATTCATGCACATCAAGATATGTCACATCCATCCTCCTGAACATTTGTTTGGACAAATAATGGGAACATGCCTGTGTCTCCATGATGGCCCTAAACATTTGCCAAGTGGCACTGGAAGTGACACCTGCACCAGAGAGTGGAGGAACAGCAGGCCTCCTCTGAGCACCACTATCACTTTTCCTGTGTGGCACCTTACCCACACTTTGGCTATAGTCAGACTCAACAGGCATTAGCCACACTCCACTGATCAATGTCCTCACCCTGGACCTGTCCAAAATCTGTGGGTTCAGTGAACTGGGTAGGCATAGGCCTACTGGCTGTATTAAAGGTCAATGTAGGGGATGGCTAAATGGCCACATCTGTGTCAGATTCAACTTTGCCCACCCAGACTGTGCCTCACTTTGGCCACCATCATTGTCACACTCAGATAACATACTGATATCAGGTGGCACAGTGCCCAGAGTTCCAATGTTAGAAACACCTGCAAGAAAAATACAGAAACACAGAAATAGCTTAGTAATGAAAATACTACACTGCAATATGTGCTACCAAAGTAACAATGCTGCCAGTATTACTGAAAGCTGAGCAATATGGAAAACATGACTCAAATACAAATTAACCTTTACTGTATTGCTTAATATTGATCGACACTAATGAAATAACAGTATTTCACTTACCAGCGGCAGATGGTAAGCATGCCTGTAGGCTGGATGGACATGGAAGAAGTGAAGAAAGAGGTAAGGACAACAGCACCACAATCAGCAGTAACACAGGGTCTACTACATTGTCCCCTGAATAGCAGAAGTCAACAGTTACCCAGGAATGTGCATTTGCTATCACAAACTAAGCTTATACCTGTAGCAATCTTCTAACCACCAAAACAAAAAACAGATGTGGCACAAATAACTACTCCATTTAAATGCATTGACCTGTACAACACATTTCAACTGTTCAGATAACTATTCTTACTTGGGAGATCCTCCTGTGATGTGGTTGGTGTTAGGCAGGTCCTGCTGCATTGATGGTGTACCTGGAAGAAGTTAAGAAAGAAGTAAGACCAATAAAACTACACTCACCACTAACAGAGGTAGTTATATATTTGCACATTAAAAGCTGCAAAAAACAAAAATGTACACAATAATGTGGCTTACAACTACAGGCTAAGCTTATAACAGTAGCTTCTGCAATCCCCACAAACAGCTACATGTGATACATACTAATTCATTTCTCTTCTAGCAATATACATCACTATTCAACAGTGCATATAGCAAGGCCTACCTGTAAGCTCCTCCTGGGATGTTGACACACTGGCACCCACATCAAGGACATGCTTCACATCAGTGTCTTGGGAGCTCTGGTTGCTCCAGAGGTCAGTGCAGAACTGTTCATTGAATGTCAGTGGTTGTTCTATGGCAGGGCCTCAAACTGTACCCATGAAATCATGACCTACTGCAGCAGCTCTTCCTCTGGTAGCTGTCATCATGTCAGTGGCCCAGTGGTGCACCTGGTCATATGTTCATCCATGGCTGCCCACGGCATTTACACTGGCAACTACTTCTTGCCATAATGTCATTCGACAGGCACTATCCCACCGGTCCCTTTGGAGTAGAAACACCCATGGATGCATAGGACATCTACTATGGCCTGGATTTCCCCCATCAGTAAATGGTGGGTGTCAGGAATTCACACTTTTGCATGCCAGAGCTGTACTTGGCCTGAAAGAAGACAGATGTAGAGTATACATAAGTATCACATAACAACAACATAACTGTTTATAGATGCAACATAGAAGGTAGACAGTATTACTCAATGGAGAAACATACAGCAGTCAACATATGGGAACTGGTAACAGGCAGGATGCAAAACAAGGCAACTGAGTATTGAAACATATTCTTCTTAGTGCCATTACACTACCTTGCCTTAAGTATCATCCCCACAAAGGTACAGGCAATTGCCACTGTTATGTAACACTACATCTTAGAATTGCTACAAGTGCTGTCAGAGTGCTTGTCCATGAAACATTTTAGATATCTCCCACACAGCAGTCTAACCCATGTATTTACCTGTCTTGCCAATCATGAGTAATTGTACAATGGCTTGACAAAGTGAGCCATGCTATCATTAGACTTGCAAGTCATACATAAGGATAACACTGGAGAACACTGCTTCACAGAAATTTGAAATACAGTCCAGAAATGCTATATGTATGTGATAAAAATTAAACATACCTTATGAGAATGATGACTCTTCTGTAGAGAAAGCTTGGAAATACTGGTTGAAAATACTGCTGATTCACAATGTTTGAAACATGTAGAACTACCTACAAGGTTGCCTTTTTATAGCTTGTAGATTAGTAATGGATTGCAGCTGTGAGTGATTACTGTTTTGGAGGGAAAAATCACAACTGCACTGCAATCTGCCTTACATCCACTGTCATCTTCAGTCTACACAGTTTTTACATGTAAACTTTGAAATGTAAGCCAACAGCAGATTACTCTCAGCAGGATAAAGACATAATTTTAGGTTGTGTGGGTCATAGAATTCTTTTCAGTCTTTCAAAGACATGCCTCTGTACTTTTCATCATGTGATGCTTTGTCTGAGTGCAGCAGTGTGCAGACAGGCCAACTGCAATCTAGCTGTTGTTTCACTTCACATCATAGGCCCTTTCACTTATAGCAGTTGCCATGAGGGAGCAGTTTTTGATTTTATGTCTATGTGAGGTTTGATATGGTAATATGTTTGAACTATGTTAGGTATATAGGTATGTATGACACAGTTTTTTCACATGTCTAATTGTGTGTTAACTGTGTACTATAGTCTGTAAGTATTATACTATGTGGACTGCCATTGTCCCAACATTTTGATAACAGACATACAAAAAGGCCTATATATACAATAACTGCAATACTGACACTGGAGTTGTGACTAAAAACTGTAATATTATTCATATATGTGCACTTTACATTTGAAAAGCCATAGATAGGTATGTTGCTTGACTATGGTCCCCCTGCACATTCATGGCCTACTGTAAAACATGACACCCAATAGCAGGTGTTAGAGTGTAACAATCCAAGTTTATATGTCCCCATATTGACTATGCACAGTGCTTTGTCTTACAGCACTGTAGTGAAACATGAGTAAAACACCAATACAAGTGTAAAGCTTGCATTTCCATTAACTTCTCCAGACACATGCAGTACCTCTAAATAACAGTCCTTTCTCATCCACATAATTTAGACATTAGAAACCATACCATGATGTATGTGGATAGATTAAAACCCAGGTCAGTGTAATATGGGTGGTTTAGGATGAGGTTATGGATGGCTGGATGGTCTCTAGCACATTGTTTGAACATGCACTTGTTTGATTAATACATACGCAAAAGTATCATATAGCTTATGATACCAGCATACTGCATGTAGGGCCAAGGATGAGCCCCACATACAGTAATTAAATGCTTTATGTATTGTTATGAAACAGTTCACACACACACACACACACACACACACACACACACACACACACACACACACACACACACACAGTTGATGCTAATAGGAATATACTTCACACACACACACACACACACACACACACACACACACACACACACACACACACACACTTGACTGCAGTAGAATTAGGATTCCTACCTATGTAAGCTCAGGGACCATAGAACACAGCAAAGTATGCAAGCTCCACAGCTGAAATCCAGCTTAGAGTTTGTCCAACAACACTATATAGGCAATTACATCAGCAGTGTCTCTTAAAGAGAGGATTAGGGCAAACCATGCTGTTGCAAAATGTGCTAGGTAGTTCTGTGTAGCAGCTCACTCTCTCTCTCTCACACACACACACACACACACACACACACACACACACACACACACACACACACACACACACACACACACACACACACACACACACACACACACACACACACACACTTGACTGCAGTGGAGTAGAACTCATACCTATATAAGTGTATGGACTACAGAACACAGTACTTAATGCAAGCACCACGGCACAAGCTGGACTTTTATAGGCATGCATGTGAACTTATATTAGGTGACATCATCAGGTCATGTGGGAGACAAAAGGCTGAGAGGTCTGCATGAAGTGGATGTGCCAACTTTGGCAAGTATCAAAATAGTGGGAAACCATGGCCTTTGTGAAGTAACTGTAGGATACCAGGTGTACTCTGCTAACTAGACACACACACTCTCACACACACACACACACACACACACACACACACACACACACACACACACACACACACAGAGTTGATTGCAGTGGGAACAGAACTTCTACCTATTGAAGTGCATGGACTACAGAACACAGTACTTAATGCAAGCACCACTGCAAAAGTTGGATTTCTATAGCAATGCAGGTGAACTGATAGTAGGTGATATCATCAGGCCATGTGGGGTACAATAGGTTGTGAGGTCTGCATGAAGTGGATGTGTCAGATTGTGCAAGTATCTAAAGAGTGGGAAACCATGACCTTGGTGAAGTAACTGTAGAATACCAGGTGTACTCTGCTGACTATACACACAGACATAGTTGACTGCAGTGGGAATAGAGCTCTTACCTAAGTGCATGGAGTACAGAACAGAGTACTTGATGCAAGTGCCATGACACAAATATGAGTTATACCAGACTACAGGTGTACTTATAGTAGATGACATCAGCGGTGCATGTACTGAACAACAGCTTGTGGGTCCTGCCTAGGCACATAGCCTCATAGCATTATATGAAGCTATTAGACTAATAGCAGTATTCTGTTAATAACCCTATTAGTGTAGCAACAGGAGTACCCTTATTGACCATACTTGGATGTTTAATGTTAGCAGAGCATGGCTGTGAGTACCATTAAGTGGACCTGTCCAAGTGTGAGCACACTACAGTAAATATTACATGTTGGTAGCATGATTGATACATGTTTAGAAAAATGAATGTGTCCCCAGTGTTGTACTGATTTGAGTTTGGGGGAGTCAGGAGGTGGACAGCATACTAATATATTGTAAATGAATGAGACATGCTTACATCTGGACCTTATTGTGTAATGTTTCCAATGTAATATCCAATATGGATCAGCAATTAAGTATCATATATACAGTCCCTAGCACAGTGTGCAATGAGTTTGCAAAATGGTGAGCAAAGTGTACACACATGCAAATTACACCTCATTGCATGTAGGTAAGCAGTGCACAAATGTGAGCTGCAATTGTCACATCTACCACCTGAGTTTATACTCCAGGCCTGATTTTTGCAGTGACCAAGGGCAATAATTGAATATATCCTGTTTCTATTTTTGGCAGCCTGTGTCCTGGGTGGTCTTGTTTGTCTAGTTTGTGCAATGAGGCACTCTGCATTAAACAGATGAGCAGAACCAAACATGACACCTTTTGTTTTCTGCTACAAACAAGGCAATGGCCTTGTTCTTATCATAAAACAACATGTGTCATGTTTGACTACTGTCAGACAATTTATCCACGACTGACATGTACTAGTAATGGACATGGACATCTCCTACATTCTTTATCCCATAAGTAAAGGAAAGTGAAACAGAGAAAAGAAGTGAAATGCATAAAAGCTAGGTATGTTAACCACAGTAGAAAATGAATGAAAGTTCACATTACAAATGTCTACATATTGTTGGGTTTGAACACACACACACACACCAATTGATCTACAGAACACAGGATGGATGCCTTATTCCTCATTGCCACCAGAACATAATTCAAGCATTATTCACATAATGAAGTGCAACACAATGTACACTGCTATCATTGATGAGTTACTGGTATGAGTCAAACAAGGAAACCCTGCTGTTTTGTGTAGGGGAGGCAAACCTCAATTCCTGTTACATGTCAAAGAAGCTTAGCCTGTTGTTAGTTTGGTGATTACAGCTGATGTCCTGGCATGGCACAATGAAATACATGTTATTCTCTCCGTGTGACTCGTTACTCTCCTTGTTCTGCATCTTGCCTGTAGTTTGATCTTGGGACTGTTTTTGAAGTCAGAAACTGCAATGTGTAGCATTACTTTACAAATGTGTGCAACTCTTTACCTTTGCAAATGCATGGTGCTACACTGGGGGCATGCAGTGTTCCTCATTACCTTTGAGAGGGCTGACTGTGTGAATCAGTAATGGATGAGGCATACTTCTTAGTAATGGGAACATTTAAGTGAACATATTTGTTCTGCTGTGACATGTTACAGTTATTTCTGTGGACATTCAGCTACAGTTTACTGTAGCAAGGTAAACAAATCAATAATATGCCATAATATCATTAAACAATCAGCCCAGGTTCAGGAGGATATCTCTCTACCTCTTAGAGCATGAATTGTGGACATAGCCATAAATAAAAGTGAGGCAACAGCACTAAAACAGGGATACTTGTTAAATATTGCTCTTGCAAACTAATAAAGTTGATAGAATAACAGGTTTTGTATTAACAGGAAATTTCTGAAGGACATGAAGTCTAAAACTCAGATGTGTGACATTATTTTATGACTTTAATCTTTAATGCTTTGACAGTAATCTTCCATAACACCACACATCTTTATGAAAAATCGACCAAAAATATAAAGCCAGATTCTGGACACTGTGCGACAATCCATGCAGTTGAGAGGAATGTTCATGAGGTACCTTGCAATTGCAGCAGCTGACAACAGTTTTAGTTCAGGGCTGACTCTATGTGATACAGGAGGTACATAGGCAATACATGTGACGGTAAAGGTTGTGTGAGTTATCTGGCATAAATCTGACTACATATGTATGTGAGTAGGAGAAAGAGATTAAACTCATAGGTGTTCAGTGACTGTGTTCTGCATTGTCTCTTTGCCAAATCAAGGCCATAGTGGGCACAGCTAGCTCTTTTACATTCAAGTAAAGTAATTGCTCTGCTGTCACATGTTATGATACTTTCTGGACAAACACAACTACATTTACTTAATTATTGTACCAAGTGAAGAAAGTCACATATATGGCATATTATTATTACATAATAAAATGTAGGGTTAGCACTTACCATGCAATTGCAGAAGTTGACACAGTTTTAGTTCAGGGCTGACTTTGATGCAAGCAGTACACAACCATTACATGGAGAGGTAAAGGTTGTGTGATTTGCCTGGCATCAATTTTAATCTATGTATGGGAGTCAGAAAATGGTATTAGGAACCTAGGTGATCACTGAATGTGCTATGCACTGTGTCTTAGCCAAAGCAAGGGCATATTGCACACACCTAGTTCTGCCTCTGTTCACAGCAGCTGGTGGTTCCCCCACCGACTCCTCCTGTGACTGTGCTTGTGGTGCAGTAGGCATTGGTGTGGGAGGTTATGTGTCCCTTTCCTTTGCTGATCCTGCTGCAGCTGTTTTCACAGGATCAGTTGTGCAGCACAGCACATACTGTGAAGACTTTTGTACTTGTATGTGGATCATACTGCAAGGATCCACTGGATGTATCTAGGCACCTAAACCATGACTTCAGCAGACCAAACACACCCTCTATGATGTTTCTAGTTTGAGCATGTGCCTCATGTGTTTCATTCTGCTGTGGGTGTGTGTGCACTTCTGATAGGTGCCATCAGCTACATAGCCAGCATCCCTCAGTAAATATCTCTCTGGGATGTCCCCCCCTAGCAAACATCTGGTACAGCTGTAATGTGTTCCAGATATGGGAGTCATGATAACTACCAGGGTTGCCAGCATACACATTCAAGATAATTCCCTGGGCATTGCACACAACTTGGTAGTTGATGGAGGGGAACCCCTTGTGGTTATAATACATTCTACCCTGCTCTCCAGGTGGTGCTTTGATGTGTACATGAGTGCAGTCTATTGCATCCACTACTTCAAGGTAATACATTACTCACTATAAGTGCACCATATTGCTGGCCCTCTCCGCAGACCTAAGAGGAAAACATATGTGCTCACTGGCATGCATGAGTATGGTATCCAGGAATTTGTGTAGGATCCTGGATGCTGATGCCTGTGACATGCTCATCATGCCCCCAGTTGGCCTTCGGAAGGTACCTGTAACTGATATCTTAAGGGCTACACATACCTTAGTTTCCAATGGGATGGTTTCCTCTTGGTTGGCTATAGGTCTGAGTTGAGGGTGGCTGAGCTCGCAGAGTTCTTGTAATGTCTCCCTGCCACCCTGTAATGCTCTACAAGTTCAATGTTATGTAGCATAAGAAATGTTAGCCTGGGTCTGAACACTCTTCTCCTCCTCAGCCTAGGCCTGTTGTCATCAGCACCATTAACCTCAGTTTCAGCCTAGAGCACATACATGTGGATTAAAGCTGCAGCAGCCCTTATCATTTTCTCAGGTTAAAAGTTCCTTGACTCTATTATAATGGTATTGCAGCAGGCAGGAAAAAACAGACATGAGTCTACATGGCTCTTTTATAACCTGTGGAATAGCACTGTGCTGAGAATCACCTGCTTCTGCTGCAATTACCAGCTATGTAATATACCTGCTACTTACTTGCAAGTATTAAGTGTAGTTTCAGTCATTGCTGTGCTGCATACCACTACATACCCTTGGAAGCCCTATGGCACTCTTGTGCACCCCTGTGTGCCCCTGCATGCACCAAAGGAAGAAAAAAAGAAGAAAAAATTAAAAAAAAAATAAAATAAAAAAATAAAAAGGTTGTAGGGCATGTACTTGCACCCAGCACCATTTGTACTCCAGCCCATGCTGTATATATACACATGGTGCTATAGAAATAGCTACATATCAGTTAGACAAACACCTGCTATGTATTGCTCATTTTCCTGCGTTGTGCTAAGCGCTGCAGAGCAAAAACACTGTAGAAGTCCCTACACAAAGCGATCTAGCCTACGCAATTAAATTTTTTAGTGAGTCAGTAAATTAAAGGTGTGTGGACCTCATTTGCATAGTAACCATGTAGACAGGCCCTCTTGTACACAGTTAGTAACCATGTAGGCAGGGGAACTGCAGGGAAAAGGTATGCATAACACAAAAAGGACAACCATTTTTTCTTACATTTTATTGTATTCCACAACCTACATGCTCAATATGCCTACATTACAGTATCAGTGCTATTTTTCATGCCATTTTATATTTAGAATGTATGTATACATTACTTACGGATATATTAGTAAGGGGGGAGCGAGGCTTCCATTTATGACATGACACTTAGTAATTATTAACACTGTTATTTACCTTTTTTAGAACAAGAATGACTAAATATATATTAATGTGTATATTTTTACCTTTTAAGGTCAGTTGTGTGTTGATGTGATCACTTTTACTTAGTTTGTAGACTCCTTTCCATGGCTGTATTATAAAAGGTTTTGAATACATGGCCAGGAGCTAGCCCAAGTCTACACAGTTGCTTTAGAGTTTATTGAATCATTGAGGACAGCTTTGCAGGGGTGATGTGCATGCCACAAAAGCTACATGGACTCCAGCAGTGTGCACATGATTGCGCACTGCTACACGAATTTTACTGAATTGTAAAGTGTTCGCGACCGTGATGCACACATGGAAAAAAATAACCGTGTAGGGTTTATTGAATCCCAGAGATTATTTATTTTTTTGCATGCTCTAAGATTTTGTCTCAGAATAAAAATAATGTTATCTATATTATTTTGTCAACTGTTTTAGGATGACTTTTTTTTTCATGTCACCTCTTTTAGGTTTAGATATATTCTAAATATGTATTTATTTTCCCAATTAGTAATTCACATTATTTATTCCATCAAGTATGAGGCATTTAAATAGTCTCTTTTGTTGCTTTAGCACTGGTGGATTTTCACATTGACTATGTGTAGATGTTCCTTAACCTTTCTAAGCACTGCCTGCTATCCTCACTCTCACTTATATTATGACAGTCTCTTGTCTTCTTCTTGTTCTTAATATTTTTCTTTAACATTTTATTAATATGACAATTTGCTGATTCATAACCTAATCTTTGTAAATGCATCTCTGAGTTCAGATTTAATCATAAACTGCTAAATAATTTAGTATCTACAAAGTAAATAATTAAAATAAAAACATATTGTGTGCATCAGATTTAAATGTGGTGTTTAATTAGACCATAAAAGGAGTACTGGACCAGTCAATCATTATATAATGTGTCTACTGTCAGTCAGACATTCTATTACTTTAATTATGTATCTTGAAAGGCAGCAAAAAACATGTGCACTAGAAAAGACTTTCAGTTATCACTTTCAGGAAACAGTTGTTCATAAATCCATTTCTTTAAAGTGTACATACTTACTAAATTAAGAAATGGCCACAAATTTTTTTTTCAGACATGGTAGATGACATAAAGCATCAGAAGACCTTTTTCATGCTTACCTAAATATTTATATCCTTCCTCTCCATCAACTATGGGGCTGACCCAAGTTGACTGACGAGTTGTACGACCAGTCAAATTTGCCCCCTTTGGAGGATACAGTGTGAATGCTATTTCAACCACATGTTTGCGCTTAAGTACTTCTGCCTGCGTCCCTGAAGATCCTGTATGAGGATAATAGAGAAATGTGATACAGATAAGAAAATACCTTCAAATATATTAAACATCATTTTATTTTTGTTACA
Source organism: Protopterus annectens (assembly GCF_019279795.1). Lineage (NCBI taxonomy): Eukaryota > Metazoa > Chordata > Ceratodontiformes > Protopteridae > Protopterus > Protopterus annectens. The sequence goes on from NC_056729.1 coordinate 451,994,899, forward strand.
GAAATATTCTACATTTTTACTCTTCTATGAAAACGGTCATTTAAAAGATTCCGTTTGGCACACAGTTACTCTTTACAAAAATGAGCTCATTAACCACCACATTTCCTTATTTCCCCTGAATCAAACATATTCCAGATATAATTAAGACCAAGGCTGAAACCTGTGTGTGGATATTCAGACTGTTATATCCTAATACATTCACTGTGCTATTTATAATGTCTCTGCATTAGTACCTTTACAAACCATGGTAAATAAAACAAAGGTCTTTATATGTAACGTTAACCAGTGCTCCCCCCCAAAAAAGATCAAAGTATAATAATAATCCCATTTTCAATGAAATAAGGTAAATCAATCTCTGTGCTAGAAGTATATAAAAGGTTGGCTTAGCCTTAACTTGTATAAAGAATAAGAATTTTAGCCAAAAACTTGACTCCGTTGCTCAGCACAACCAATGAAAATTGTAGTTACCTAGGCCTCAAGTTACCATTCTCTGCATTGTAGCATTGAAATGCATAAAACAGAACACTTGTTAATATGGCAAAGTAGTCCTTAGTATATGCTGTGGTTTGCAAGATGAATTAATGGAATTTCTAAGTTTGCCAGAAGTCTATAGGCATTTCATTAAATTCCTGTGACTTGAGCCTTTTAATTATTTTAGGGCCCTGTTTGCATACTGGCATATAAGGGGCATAACTACATGAAACAGTATTATTCAGCTATAGCAAAAGCATGAATATACAGTAAATTTGAAAAGTAATTCTTGAGATGGAATTTTAAAATATTTCATCATCATTTTCATCTGACTGTCATAAAGAGGCACATTTTCAAAAAAATAGGATAAAGCTAGAAAAACTGTAATGTTATATGACAGCACTTTTTCAGGATTAAACACACACACACACACACACACACACACACACACACACACACACACACTTGTTGCTGTCACAATTTCTAGTATTTTGTTAACAGCATACTAACTCAAATTTATCTATATATAATATTAATATAATAAACATTAGCAGAATTAATGCAGAGAGAAATTTCTTACTCCCCCAAAAATGTCACCTCCTTAAGAAATCTAACAATATTGCATATGTACTTTTTTATTTAAAAAAATACATTAGTAAAATAAAACTGCTGAAAAAAGGTACAAGAAACCAAACTGAATGCATTTTGAGCTATGATATTCTAGTACAGAATTTATAACAAACTCAAGAGCTGTAAAGCACACTATATAGTCTTGCATCACATTTTCATAGCACCATAGGCTATGTTCACTCCTTCAGACTGTACTGCCACTTCCATTTACTATACTATTTCCTAGAAGACATTAATGAAACAAGCATGCACAAACATAGACAGGTGATAGGAAAGATTTGGCTGTAAGAATAACTAAGCGCATACAGATGTCATTTTCCTAAACCACAGGTTAGTACAATGTTCCCATAGGAAAAAACATTAAAAAGTTGGGAGTGGGTGACAGGCAGATGTTTACAGCTGTGTCCATTTGTTGATGCTTAGGAAAGCCTAATGGCTGTTAAGATGCTAATTTTGGCAGAACTCATCATAGTATGTCACAACTGTCATGCCACTGACAAGACTAACTAGAATTATACAAGTATCCACATGACAATGTGACATGAGGCTTAATTATAGTTTGCTTTAACTCAAACTCTTTGTATCCAAGGGAAAAATCTTCCGTTTATATTTTGTCTGTCTCTAAGAGATTAGAATGAGACATAAATATTCTGTGATTACTCACAATCTGTGGAGCTGGACCCCCCCTGTGTTTATTCTACTATTTATCTTGATTTTAGTTATTTATATTGGGGGAAAGGCCACCCATTACACTAGTGCTATTGCATGCAATCATATATTTTATATTAATCAAGAAATGTACCATAATGTTAAAGAAAAAGATGGCAAACACCCATCCAGTCTGTTTAGCTTACATAGACAAGGGATTCATTAGTACCATGTGTAGCACATACATGTTTGGCACTATTTCAAAGCTAATTAATATCAGTTCTGCATTTCAGTCTTTCTATTGAAAGACTGCACAAACAATTCAGACTCTACTCTCCTCACCCATCTTTTTCTTTAAATGCCTTAAATATAATATTGAATATTAATATATTCTGCTTATTATTAAGTTAAATGGCCAAAATGAGCAGGCAGAGATGTAATAAATATCACAATCTGATAAAATGATTCATTAAGTGAAAAGAGAAAAAATATTTTTGAAAACTATATAAGTTACAAGCTGTCTAAACCTCAATCTAAATCTGAATTCTAAGTCAAATTTCAAAGCAGAGGTATGGTGAAAAGGTTATGTCTTCCTTTGTTCCTCATCATGCATGTGAATAACTTTTCTACTAATTAAGATAAAAGTAACAATATATACTTTTCATAATTATTTAAGAGATCCATGAATGTTTAAAATAATTGCAAATCAAAGAAAATACCTTTGCTACGTTTTCTGTTTTCCTGTGCTTGGCTACAAATGAAACTCACTGCCACATGAGTATGAGTGATACATCAGGGAATGTCTGTCTTAGTAACGCTAATAACCACCAGCATTGAGTATGACAGTGGTTTACCATCAATCTGATTACTTACTCAATGTATATTATTTCCTTAAGACACAGCTAATAAAAGGGTCTAGTCCTTTTTGCAAACTTAAAAGCTATAGACAAACAGATCACATTAACAAATGAAAAAAAAATGAAAGTTTGTGAATGAAGGCCTTTCCCAACCTCCATCCTGCTGCATAGTTCATTATCATACTTGTCATCCTCCCAACTACATTACACCATAAAATGATACGCGCCATCTCCATTCATCGTGTATTTGTTCTCCTAATGTCATAATTTCCAGATGTGCGCACTCTTCATTTCCATTCCTTAGCACATATAACTTAAAATAACTCCTCTCTGTCCACAAGTGCTGTACCCCATCCTCAGCTTTTACTAGACTTATTTTTTCTGAAAAAAATTGTTTGACTCTGTGCATGGTGTCATCAGGCATAGATATCTTACTGGAACACTGGAGAAGGTATTATATTTGTGTATTTTGGCAATTTCTATTATAACAGCATTACATATAATAGATGTGTGTGTGTGTCTGTGTGTCTGTGTGTGTGTGTGTGTGTGTGTGTGTGTGTGTGTGTGTGTGTGTGTGTGTGTGTGTGTGTGTGTGTGTGTGTGTGTGTGTGCATATGTGTGTGTGTGTGTGTGTGTGTGTGTGTGTGTGTGTGTGTGTGTGTGTGTGTGTGTGTGTGTGTGCAAGCTCACATGCTCTCTCGTATCTCTCTAGCTGTTATAGATACAGACACAGACCGATATAGATGCACATATACATATCTAGATATGTACAGATATATATATATATATATATATATATATATATATATATATATATATATATATATATATATATATTGTGTGTTGTTTATTTGGTTTAATTCTGGAATGGGACATCCAGTGTGCAAAGTATGTGTATCCTCTCTGTGCTTAGCTGGGTTTTCTCTGAGTGTAACTCCCCTTTTCCCACTTCCCAAAGACATGGCATAGGTAAATTAACATTCTTCAAACTGGCAATAGGTGGAGGCGGATGTGTGTAATGTGTGTTAGCGAGTGTGTATATGCATTCTGCAGCAGAAAATAACATGTCTGGCATAGATTTTCAATGTAGATTTGCAATGTCTTCCACCCACTGGTTACCAAGATAGGCTTTGACAATGCCTTGATCCTGTAAAAGGATTAAGTGGGTCATGAATAAATGTTGTGCATGTGTCTGTGTGTGTATGAATGTTATCTCACTTTGCAGGAGTGAAATAGACAAAGTGCCTTTACTGAAAGAATATGCACTTTTTCAGTAAGACTGTGGAACTATGAAGGTAAGGAATGTAATCCTTACTCACTACAGTTGCTTAAATCATTATATTTGGAAAGGTAGGGGTGGGAGTACAGGGAGACTGCACCACTGTAAAATGTTTTATTGTAATGGTGTTAATGTCTCAGTGATGCATTGTCAACATAACAATTTCAAAGATTCTATGTGTCATGCTTGGGAATGGATGTTCACTATATATCCCAATCATCAAGGACCTTATACATCCAGTGCACAGGCCAGATGCAGCCCCAGCTATGTAGTTTATGATCAGCAGAAAGACATTAATGTTGTATGGCAATCCAGCCTGTGTGGGAGTGGCTTGCACAACAGTCAAATTTTAAATGAAAATGCAAAGGTAAAGCCTCATTAAAATCTTAACTCTTGCTTTAAAATTTTTAGCGATTTAATTTCTCCATTCATTCATTTGATCATTCTTTCATTTATTCATTCATTCTTTCATTTCCAACTGATTGATTTTATTCTGATTAGTATAAGGTACATAACAAGAGAATAAATTAACTATAAGAATAACGATAAGAAAGCATCTTTTGAAATAGTTGATTGTAGTTTCAAATATCATTTGGAATAATGCCTATTGAGCAAGTCATTGTATGCATCAAACAGCTGAGTAAAATTTAGCATCAGCTTTGCTGAGTTAAAAGCCACAGATCCAGTGCCAGCTTATCAACTAATAATATAACAACCTGAATATAGCAGATCATCAAACTTCAAAAGATATACCTGCTGTAACATTTGCCAACTCTGAAAACATCAAATATTTTTGACACACTCATTTCATTCAGCATGGCTTGCTGGTTATAATGACCAGTAACTAAAACTACTTGCTGCAGGAGGGTTGGTCAAGATAGTGAACTGAAAGCAACAGCTGGTGAAACCTCTATGACTGAAAACTTTTCTCTGACAGAAAAAAAATGGAGAAATGTGTTAGCTAACTTCATTCACTAATAGAGAATTTTATAGCTTCAAATTCTTCAAAAGCTGTATTTTTGTCAGAATTTTAACTACTTGGTTAGAAAAAATACTTCAACATGAGCCACTCAAGAAATGGTACTCAGGATTCTTGTGTTAAAAAAGATATACAGTCATTAATATCTAGTATGCTGGATGTATTACTTCAAATAGGCAAACTGAACACCAACCTAGAAAGTTTCAAAGAAGAGACCAAAAAGAAGATGGAACATTTAGAAATGCTTATGAAACAACAAAGTACACAAATCAGCAATATGGAAGAAACTTTAAATGGTCACGAAGGAAGAATAACTGAAGGTGAGTCTCAGACTGAATTTCTTTTACAACAAAATAACTGTCTTATAGAAAAAAACTCAATGGTTTAGAAAAGAGACTGAGGTGAAATAACATTTGAATTTATGGTACAACTGAAAAGTACGAGGAAGACAATGCAATAAATTCTTAACTACCTAGCTACATAAAACAAACTTATCTTTTGGAATTAAAAGGGCACATAGATCCCTGAGAGCACCTGTGAAGAAGGAAAACTCACCACCATGTTCAGTTATACTTAAGTTCATGTCTAGCTTAGAAAAAGATCAAATATTAAAAACAGCATGGTCCAGCCTCCATATTAAAATAGATGAGCATATAGTTAGATTTGACAATGGTTATTCCAGTAAAGTACTGAGTAAAGCAAAATCCTGTTTACCACTGATCAATGAACTTTTACAACATTGAAGCCAGGTTGGGGTTTCCTGCAAAGATGAAATTATTTCTTTCTGAAGAAACCAAAATATTTAATACAGTGGAAGAGGCACCTACTTTTGTTAACAGCAATAAAATCCTTAATAATACTGAAGAAATTGAGTGGATCAGTATATCCCTGAAGTTATAAAGCCTAAAATACAAGTGATTCTCATTCTGCGATTGCAGGACTTTTGTTTTCTGAGACAATATATTTGCCCTTTAAATAATAGGCTTGCACTCGACTTTAAGCTTCAAAACAAATGTAAATGTATATTTATACTTTAAGCTAAAATATTTTTCATGATGAAGAATATTAATGGTTAGCTTTACTGTTTTGCTATTATATTTACAGTGAAAGACAACATATTTAATTTAACTAAACTTATCAATTTACTTCTAAATGTTAGACAAATACTTCTGTAAGAAAATGTCATTAAATTATAAAAAAAGAAATGGTAACTTTAAGACTATATAAGTTAAGATATTTATTTTATTTGTTCAATGTTGCTTAGTATGTGCATTGCCGGGTTAACTGAATGTCAGATCTAAGTAATGTGCTAATTAAAAGTGTTAAAGTGCTGGTGATTTTGTTTTCTTTGTTCCTGTGTAACCCATTCATTTCAAAGATCATTTATGAAGCAAGTTAAACTTAGAGAAAGCCTGAGAATGAAAGAATATTCCATTTCTGTGAGAATGATGGATTCTTCCCACCTTGAGCTTCCTGAAGAAAATCTAGGTCAACGTTCATCACTGATGTTTATGAAAAAAGAAAAGAGATAAATCTAGAGGTGTAAGCAATGGGAAAGTACACACATTTCCATTTTGATATTAATGGAGTTTTAAAAACATGTTTCCTAACTGTTCTAAGAATTAATTTCATATATGCAAAGTCTAACGATTGAAATGAATTCCCTTTTGATGTAAATTTTGTTAACCCAATGAAAGAATTATTACATATTTCTAATATATGTTTAGTAAACTTATAAGAATTTAGTATAATCTGCTCCTGGCTGATTTTTCATTGACTAGTGTAAGTTTAGTCAATCCAGAGTATAATAAAGTTAAAATTTTCATCAATAGAATAGGATTTTATATCTGGGAAGCTAATACCACCATACTACCATAATCTTATATGATTTCTATAAGCAATTCTCAGCTTTTTAGAATACTGTAAGAATGACATTAACATTGTTTTCCAAGATATATGTGTATACATATATATATATATATATATATATATATATATATATATATATATATATATATATATATATATATATATATATATATATATATATATATATATAAATATATATATGTGTGTGTGTGTGTGTGTGTGTGTGTGTGTGTGTGTATTTTGGGTAATATAATATTTTTAATAAGTACTTGCTTATTCTCAAAAGTAAAAAAATAAATAAAAGTCATTCCATTTTTAATAAGAAATAACCCTTCTTTAATTACTTTTTTCAAAATTATTAATAATCTTACTCACATCTTGATAGATTTTTACTCCTAAATATTTTCCAAATTATATTTCTATTTATCTTTAAACTTACTCTCTAGTAAGTGATTTAACACTAACATTTCAGTTTTATTATTGTTAAATTTCAGCAGCGATACACTTCTTGAAGCTTTTTGATTTTCTTATCTTTCTATTCAATTGAATAATCTAAATATCCTCTAGTTAGTAAAATATCTGCTAAAAGCTGTATTTTAGGTTTACAGACTCTGTTAATTGAGAATCAAGCAGTTTTTTTATTGTTTTTTATACTGTTAGCTAAGGGTTCAATAACAAATGCAAATAGTAGAAGGGACAAGGGACACCCTTGCTTTGTGCCTTTGTTTAAAGCGAGTCTTTGAGAAATGTGAGAAACAATTTTAACATATGCTTTGGAGTCACTATACAGTTTTTAATATTCCAATAAACTGTTCTGGAAATGCAAATGCTTCTAAAGTTTTAAACAAGTACTTACAATCTACATAATCAAAAGCTTTCTTGATATCTAACCTAATTAGGGCCAATTTCTTGTACATTCATTTTGCTAAATCTAAGATATTTGCTACCTTTATATATTGTCACACATTCATCTATTGATTATAAATACTGTTTGATCTTTATTAACTGATTTATCCACTATATCTCTTAATCTTATAGTGAAAATGGGAGTAAATATTTTATAGTGTACACTTAATAATGAAATAGGCCAATGTGAGGAAACTAACTTATTATCCTTTCCTTGTTTAAGTATAGGTGAGATTACAGAAAATTTCCATGATGAAGGAATTATTTTGTCACTCTGAATTATCTGGAAAATGTCACTCAGTAATTCTAAAATATTTAACAAAAGCCAACTAGATAATTCCATACTTAACCATATAACCCTGGAACTTTACCATTTTCCCTTTTTTAAAGCTTTTTTTAACTTCTATCGGGGTAATAGGCTTATTCAGTAGAGATAGTTGTTGGTCATTAAGTTTATTAATAATATTTTTCTTTAAAGATTGTCAATTTTGTAATTATCAGGATTATTATTTTTATCTTTATTAAGATCCTTGTAGATTTTTTAAAAATACTAAGCATTCTCTCTCTGTCTAAAGTACGATTATTACTGTTAGAATTCTGGATATTATTTACTTGTCCCTTTTTGCTTAACATCTTGCTTCTGTTAGCTAATTTACACACATTTTTGAAGTCATCGTATAACTGTGTAATGTTATTTTTTCTAAAGCTGTCTCCACTTTATGTGCTAAAAACTGTTTGATATTTTGTCATTCATTTTTTAAAAAAAAAAAGAACTGAACTGAGACAAAAAAAAAAACCACCACAGGACCACCAGTAACTTTTTGTTAAAGCAACTCACTTAAATTAATGCACATGAGCTTCATCAGAATGTTCTGATGAAGCTCATATGATAAAGTATGAAAAGCCCCCTTAAAAAAAGTTTACTCTGTAGAAGTCTAATCAAAAATAATCTCTTTCAATTCTTGTCGACCCCTAAAATAATTTTAATGACTTCCATATTATCTAATTTCTTTAATCGCTGTCACAGGCAATAAAATGGAACCAAGGGCAGTGATTTTTGTATTCACTTTCTTTGGGAGTCTTTATTGTCCTTGGTTCCATTTTATTGTCTGTGACAGCGGTTACAGATTTTTTATTTGGATTCAGTTGTTATCTGGTGTGACTTACAGTGTTTTGTACTATTGAATTTCTTTGTTTGTTGTTCAAACCTCACTTTGTGCATTTTATCTTGCATTTCTAACAACTCTTTATCCCACTCTTCAATTTTATTACTATCCACTCTTCACATTATGCCTTTAATATGCATTTTAAGGAGTTCCATAGTATGACTTTACTAAACTGCCCCTTATTATTCAAAGATAAAAAGATAAAAAATGTTCAATTTGTTCCTTAAAGTAACTCTTAATTCCTTTAATATCTTCATATATACTGGCAGTCTATAAACAATTGGAAATTTCCTTATATCCATTATTATATTAATACTTAGTGCATTAGGATCAGATAAAGGACAAGGAATAGATTTAAAATAATTCACTTTATTAAGTAACTCTATAGAGGCATAAGTCCAATCAATTCTAGTTTGCATTCCATGCACATATGAATAATGAGGGCAAAACATTGACTCATATTCTGCTTTTAGCAGTAGATCCATTATTTATTATTATTAATCCATCTATTTAGTGCTTTAGATGATGTCAGTATTCTAGCTTTCTTCTGTTCACTTGTATCTTTTATAGTAGATATGCAGTTAAAATCCCTTGTTAAAATTAAACTACCCTCCCAATGACTTTATGGGAAGTTTAAGTGATCTTTAGCCACTCTTGCACCTATTCCAGGGATCCAGTAAAAGTTAGTGTATACCATTTGCTATTATATTTATTATTACAAAGTTATAAATTCTTTTGGAATCATTAATGGATTCCATGACCTGAGGCATTACAGTCGAATTTCTCAAAAGTATAGCAGTTCCTCTCCTCTTTTTGTTAAAAGAAGCGGATAATAACATTTCGTATCCTAAATTATTTAAATATTGTTTGTCTTTATCTATCAAGTAAGTCTCATGCAAGAATGCAATGTCTACTCTAATTATTTACTTTTGTTGCCATTAGTTAATCCATTTACATTAATAGGTAATAAATTAAAACAATACATATTTTGTATTTAAAAATTATTTTAAAAGATAATATGAAACATTTATCCACCATATTAATTTAGTTATATATATAAGACTGTAATGCATTCCTCCAAACACTATGTTAACATTCAACATAGCTTTGAATTCTTCCTTTTTACAAACTAAAATTACTAAAACTCATAAATAACACAATCTGTATATAGTGCTAATAAAACACAACCTACCATGGATACCAAAGTTGCTAGTTTGCCAATCGAATAGACAAACTACTATACTATCGTTTTAACTTCCAACACCTAAAAATTAATCAAAAAACTAGCCAAAAGTTGCCATGACTTGCAGATACTTAATATAATATTACATATAGGTCAAAATAATAAGAGACATTTAATTTGGTTATATAGTTTGCAGTTTAAAACTATTCCCCCATTAATACATAAAAGCTTAATAATCCTATTCTATTAACCACAAATATTAAATAATCCAACAAATAGTATATTGTATACCTATTTATGTAATAGTAGTATAAATTACACATTAAATATTCCTACATTGTTAGCTCATTTAACATTATCTCTAAATAAATAAGTGTAACAGAGTAGGACATGAAGAGATAAAGACATCTGTAAACTTACAGGTGACAGGTAATCTTATCATGCTAAATTATAATATAGTAGGGAAATCAATGCACATACATATTTATCATGCTAAAACACACACACATATGTTATAGATCTAAGAAAAGCTCTGAATTAATATTTCAAGTACAAGTGTCTATATCTCAAAATTGTGTAATACTCTTAACATGACAAATATAAAAATATTTAACAATTCTTTAGCTTAATACATTAGTTCATAAAAATATGCACATTACTGAGGTCGAAGAGAATGCCTTGTTATTTATATGGAGTCAAAAATAAAACATATTTGCAGTGTATATTGTATTTCAAAGCCACAATGTGTTCAATTTGAATCCCATTCTCTCTTCCCAGATTCAAACACAATGAAACATCTACTTTACTTTTTGTCAAAATGGATGCACTGATTCAGCAATAAAACACTCTTAATTTCAGCTTTTACCCTAAAAAATGAGTTCCCTTAGGTAGTCTTAGTGAATCCAGTAACATACAACATATAAAAGCTTCAAAGTTCATATGATCAAGCTTCAAATTTCAGCTTTCAGATTATTTTCAAATATTTTAAATGATTTTATATATAAATTATATGTCTTGTATTTTCACATCTCTGCCATATGCAAGTACATATAATACACATATTTCTTAAAAGCAGTTTATTATTTAAATAGCTTTTTCTGTCTTATTTTCCTATTAGTATTCAATCTTATTCTATATGTGTTATATGTCTAAAAATTTTCCATCAAAGAGCTATTTAATCATTAGCTTAATCATTAGCTATCTATTATAGCAATAACCCATGTCTGGGTGTGGGTAATGCTGGATTTACCCACAATTGTCATGGTTTCATCATGAGGTTGAAGCCTTTGTGACCAAACAAAGCCAACCATGGGTAAATCCAGCATTAACTACATCCAGCCATGAGTTATTGCTATTGTACAATAACATTATTTAAGAAAAAAGTTACTTATTTTTCTTAAATAATGTCTTTGTAAGATGGGGCCATGGTGCTCTTTCACTTTCTTCCCCCATATCTTGGGACTTTCTTGATGTACTGCGCATGTATTTGGACTTATATTCCCATGATTACACAGTATATCAGTGTTTTGGAAAGGAAGCAATGGAGAAAGGAAATCTCTGTTGTTTTTGTTTTGTTGTTTTAATATCAAAAAAATAAATAAAATAAAATACATTGAAATCCAGACAGTTCAGACTTATGAAAGAGATGGGATACAGTAAATACAAGGACAATCAGGTATGTTTCTCTACTTTTGCATAATGTACCTGATTATACTTTTATTTTATTTGAAGCATCTCTCTTGTACTTCTAAAGTATCTGACTTTTTAAAATTATTTTTTTTAATTGAAGAAAACTGGCATCTCAATAGCCTATATTAATAGAAGAAATTCTGGGCGACCAGACTTTTTTCTATTGGTATATGCTGGATTTTAAAACGAGCACACTGGTAGGGCTTATCAATTGGCATGCAGATTTTTGAATGTTAATGGCAAATCATTGTATAATAAAGATTATAGTGTGTGTACATATTTTTTAACTTGCTAATACTGCTGTTTTATTAATATTACATATTAAATATTTCATTCCTTATGCATTTTCCTATTATTCATAAGATGTTTACTCTTCTTTTTAATTTTAGTATTACAAGCAATCTTGACTATATAGAAAAAGAAAATTCCTGTTTGTTTAATTTGAATGTGTGTTTAGCCATTGTAAACTACTGCTCTGATCTAAGCTTCTCATACTGATGTCAGAATTTGAGTAGAAATTAGTAGGCTGTTGTCACGGGCTTCTGCTACTGTTTGGCTCAATGAGAGTAGAGCTGTTGATATACTGTGATGGGGTCTGAAGCTGTGTTGGGTGGGAGTAAGAAGGTTATTATCTAGCAGGTGTAAATAGCTGAGCGTGGACACACTTTTCTAGCATTTTGGAAAGGGGGGATAGTATAGTTGGATGGGTCAGTTGAGTTTCCTCCTTTATGAAAAGGGGTTGTGTTGAAGGATTTCCATACATCTGGGACAAATAATAGAATATTTTTTCCTTTTTAAGTCTTTATGGATTCATTCAGGCCAATAAAGCCAAACACCACTAAATAACAGAATATTAGGATGTCTATCATTTTTTTTAAATAAGGTATAGAAATTCATATTAGAGAATTTTATTGGTTTCTGATAAATCATATTCAAAATGGATTATGGATTTTTAACACTTTTAGTTTTTTTCATCTTTAAAAAGGGAATTATTAGGTAGTTACATCTACATGTGTTTACAAATTTTGACCAAATAAGTATCCATGCAAGATTCATTGTACAGTCATAATCCTTTTCTGAGACAATTTGAAGCAGGCTGCCTGACTCCATAATTAAAACACAGGTGTAAGCATTGAATAATTATGAATTCCATGTTGATAAGGAGCAGTTACTTTAACATATCAGATTCTTGCTAATTGGACAGACCATTGGAATCTGACCAATATGTAATTAATAGCTTCAAATAATTTAAATGGTATGTGATGACAGTTTGGAATATATGAAATATAATTCTTGGGAACTATATTTATTTTGGTTACTGTTTCCATTCTAATTCTTGGGAAATATATTTGTTTTGATTACTATTTCCATTGCTAGAAAGGAGAATTTACTTTTATCCCATCTAGCTATGAGTGTTTCAAAAGGTGGCCAATGTTTTAAAATACTATTCTGATAATTCAATATGATACTTTGATAAACACTGATAACTATATATTTAAATTTAGAAATTATTTTTATACAGTGACAGTTATCTTGAGTCAAGAAAAGTGTATTCCTCATTTAATGGGAGAACAGAATTTGTTATACTCAATTTATACTCCATCATTACATAAAAGTGATTGAATTCCTTTATAATTCTTAGTACATACATAAGCATGCTGGCACATTAAATGCATATTAACATTATCAGTTAAAGCAATGAAATTGATTTTATAATTTGCATATTTGGAGAAATTCTTGTATGATTGTTGTGATAAAGATAAAAAAAAATGTTGCATCAAAGATAAAAAAAAAACAGAGGTTCTGTATAAATATTAAATAGGTATGATGCTAAGAGGCAACCTTGACTTATACCATTTTTCATCATAATTGGTTTAGATAAACAGTTATTTGCTAATATTTTAGTGGGGTTGTTATTTAAAACGTATGAAGTGTAAAAAGACTCCATGAATCCAATTATATTTAGTACTAAAAATAAGAAAAAAAATAGCATTTATTCTATCAATTTTTTTAGTTACATTTATCACTAAGGAGAATATTTTTGTATGATTATTTGAACACTTGCGGCTTTGAGTATATTAATTTGATTTTATTTGTTTAAATAAACCCAGACCTAAATGGTGATATTACCTTAAGAATAATATAGTTAGATGATTAGCTACTGATGTAGCACAGATTTTCATATCAACATTCATAAGGAAAACAAGTCTAAAACTGTAATTTGTAAAATTGTATTTTATATCATTTTGAGATAGATAAAACTGCTCATAATAAATATATAATTAAATTCTTATTCATGACACATGTATATGGACAGAACTGTACCTACAGCAGGGCAAGAGGGACAATAGCCTGGGTGCAAAGTATTAGGTGGGTGCAATTAGCCATTCATCATCCCAATCAGTTGTTAGTGCAATACCAACATTTAAAAGCTTGTATTGCTTTTGCAGTCAAACTTGAGCACTGCAGTGTTCCATGTGTGGTTTAAAGTGTAGCAGATGTTTGCTACATTTGCACCTATGATTAATGATGAGGAGGAGCCCTCCCTAGAAGAATTAAGAACAGCACTGTGGAAAATGAAGTCAAGGAAAGCAGCAAGCTCAGATGAGGCCACCGCAGCTGTGATAAAGATGTTGGGTGACACAGGCGGGCTATGTTTGTGTATCCAAAGGAAATACAGTGAATGGCTTCTAATAGAGCATTAAACAGTGAAGGTTTAATGTTCCAAAAATGCTGAAGAAAGAAAACTAATTAATCAAATGCCCATAGTTGGCCAACAGCAAGGAAGTACAACAATGCATAAGGTAAGTGAAGGAAACCTTTTAAATGTGCACTATTCCCCACTGTAGTGTGATCCTGGAGTTGTTATATATAGTTGGAGGTGGGGGTGGAGCCCCCCACCTTAGTTGGTTATGTTCATGGTGTTGGCCAACTATAGCCAATGAATTATTTTCATTCTTATGTTGGCCAATCTCACAAAGGGATGTTTACAGTTAGTGGCATTTAATTGCAATAATGATAGATTGCTGAAATTCTATGTACAGGTCTGGACTTAGGTGAAACAGTGCCCTAGGACTACTGTTTCAACCAATCCCCACACACACACACACACGCACACACACACACACACACACACACACACACACACACACACACACATCCTTCAGTCTTTTCCTGTCCACCCCCACCCATCTTGGGCTCCTCATACGATGCACATTACTTTTTTCTTCCTTTTCTTACATTTTGCCTTATTCTTCAGCTTTTTCAAGAACCCATAACTTTCTATATGCTTTGAAGTGGATTTTATTATTTTTTCTTTTTATACAACCACTTTATCCAAAAATGTCTTGAACTGAAATCATGATTAAGGAAATAAATTATGTTGCTGTTCAGATTTAGTTTCCCTTGCATCCTTTCAAAACACCTTTCCTGACCAGGACAGCACAATAATAGCCATTTAGGAAATAACTCAAATAAGCCAGGGCCCAAGGATCCATAAAATTATAGATGTTCCAGAATGCATTTTAGAGCAATTTCCCAGCCTTCTAATCCAGTGGTGGCCTAAACAAACAAACATATAAAAACATGAGTAAGAAAAGAAATTATCTTGTTTTTTTTTTTTTTTTTTTTTTTTTTCAAGGAGGACATAAGTTGCACCCAAGGCTTAATGTTCAAAGATGACAAAATAGTAGCTCACAATAAACCAACAAGCCGGTTGTTGTCAGGATGTACAGGTCCTATCTGGGAACTGCCTGCCTCCCAAATCCACCAAAAAAGACTGCTTGTGCAACTCTGTGGTGTTGGACTGGGATAAAAGCGGAGGTTCAAACTGCAACAGTCATGTATTTCAAGTGACTGCTGACATTCATATACATAGCATGCCTCCTCACTCCTCATCCATAACCCTCAAATGCACCTGTATACATGCCTGATGTGTGATTGTGAGGAAAGTGAAACGTATAATGATTACTGTAATGTATTCTACTTTGCTGTTCCTACACAAGCTATGAGAAAAGTAAAAGAAACAATGAGCACATTGTCCTCAACCTAAACACAAGCTATAATGACCTTATGTGCACACCTTTCAGGATTTACTGTGATGAAAATTAAAGTGATAACACACACACACACACACACACACACACACACACACACACACACACACACACACACACACACACACACACACACACACCACGTAACCTTAACCTACAGCAGCTTTCCGTACACACTCTTCCGAGCAGGGCTAGTTTTAGAATGGGTGCAGTTAAAAGCAGAGGCCATTATCAACTTTATCCTAACATGTTCACATCATAGGTCTATGTCAGAAGCTATAGTTTTCAAAGACTCAAAATTCATATTGCTGAGAAGATATGATTGAGTTTGTGAAAACTCGAACTTCAAAAAACAACAAAAATGTATCTTTTTTTCTACAGTTTTGCAGTGGAAGCTCCCCTGCACCCCCACACCTGCTGCATATTATATATACCAATGGTGAGCTTGCACTACAGTGGGGAAAAGGGTAAATTCCCTGATCTGCACTGTACCATGATCTCCATTCAAAAGCTTCAATTTTTCAGAAAGGCAATCATATCATCTTGATAATATGAACTTTGAGTTTCTGAAAACTTGAGCTTCTGACAGGGACCCAATATCACAGCCCTGTAGTCAGAAAATGAATGCATTTTTTCCTACTCATTTTCCCCTAGCCAGCAACAGCTTTTGTGGGGCCCCCACAGAGTCAAGGATGATTAAGGAGTCCCCTCTGTCCATTTATACAGTCGGGGGAGTGGGTTCCCCCAGAATCTTAGAAGATGTAAGTATCTAAATGTTCTGTGATACATTTTATGCCTTACTTTGGAAATATAACTAGGTACATTTTTTACTGATACCAATAAGAATAATGTATGTATCCTGGCATTATTGGGTGTGCACAGATAAAAATTACTGGTACATTTTCTTACACACACACACACACACACACACACACACACACACACACACACACACACACGCACGCGCATAAGCCATAGCAATACTAGTTTTGTACTTATTACAAGAAGTAGTGATACATTATGTAACACTGGTATTGGCACACCAGATCAGTGAATGCTGTTTAGCAACCAAACAGCAGCAGGCGTAGGTCATTTTTATTTACCTCTATGAGGAGTAATTCAAACCTGTCACTGTCCCTGATTCCACAGACCTTCCTTGATTTTGCTCATAATTTTGTGCATTCCTTTGTGAAAGGTTTGATTTGCTTGTAAATCATTCAGGATTACAGTCTATAAATGCAGACATCAGAATGTTATACTTATTGTCCAAAAAATGCATATTGATGCAAAATGTGTTATTCTATTAGCTTTTCAATTGAATTAGAACAATATTTAAGATGTACTCCTGATTCTGAGCCTTTATTCTGCTATAATTGATATTGTGTGGAATTCTTCATCACTAGTGTTCTCCC
The DNA here is from genome assembly GCF_019279795.1 of Protopterus annectens. NCBI lineage: Eukaryota > Metazoa > Chordata > Ceratodontiformes > Protopteridae > Protopterus > Protopterus annectens. The sequence goes on from NC_056729.1 coordinate 452,012,043, forward strand.
TGAAAGAGAAGACCATCCCTGAAGATTGGAAGTATCAGCTCTTCTTAAAATCCAAGGTATGCACTGATTGGTCACTCTGGGCTGCTGATCTCTCTAGTGCTTACCTTGTTTATGTTCATTATCAGCTTTATACTGAAAGGGTCATATCACAGGCCTGTTCAGATAAAACAGCATAATCAAGAAATTAATACATTTTTTTCTCCTTATTTTCCCCAACCAGCAGTAGCTTTTGTGGGGTCCTCACACAGTCAAGGATGATTAAGGGGACCACCTTGCAGCTACACATATTGCAAGTCCCTAACGTTGGCTATGTTGCTAGTTTTACTGGAGAGAATGCCCACCAGCAAGGTTTAAATTAGCCAGAAGCACTGTCAGTGGTAAAATATTTAATGGAATTGTGAAGGTTGTTGCTTGATAAAACACTGTTACTATAAACAGAGATATTTATATCTCTTTTAAAATTCAAAGATAAGAGTTATTACCCATCTGGTTTATTAAGTATACAAGATTGCAGTACTAGCTTTTGTTGGTTTGACAGAGATGTTACAAAATGTCAAGATAGGATAACTTAGAACAGGGGACCTCCAGCAACCATAGGGTTTGCTGGTGCCTCAAGCAGGCTATGAGAACAAAGGGGACATTCACAACTGCGGCCAATATAGAGGTATCAAATTCAGTTTCACACTGCATGAAAGTTCTGGAAAGGGTGATTGATAAATAAATATGCAGAGTACAATGTAAGATGGGAGGTAAGCAGTTCAGATTCAGATCAGGATGTAACACAACTAACCTGATGTTTGCAGTGAGACAGATAGTTAAGAAGAAGCTAAATATGAGGAAAGAGTACAACCGGGCATTCCTAGACATAGTGAAAGCATATGACAAGGTCCCAAGAAAGGTGATTTGGACAGTCCTGTGGGATCTCAGAAACATTGGTAGAATTCAGGCTATATGCAAGGACCCAATGTCTCATGTATGAACAGTGTTTGGTCTCAGTGAGGGGTTTCAGGAGTGAGTAGGTGTGCATCAGGGTTCAGCTCTGAGCTCATTGCTGTTCATATTGGTGATGGACTACAACAGAAAACAGGTCAGAGGGGACAGATCAACAAAGTTGCGTTATGATGATGATGTTGCATTACAAGTAGAGTCTATGCAAGAATTTCAACAAAGGACAAAAGAATGAAGTGCAAAATTAAAGGCACGTGATGAAACTGAGTACCGATAAGACTGTTCTAATAGTACCATATGGGAGAAATCAGAAGGAACCAAGAATTGATAGATGGAAAATAGTGAAACAGGTTAACATCTTCAAGTATCTGGGAAGGGTGGGTTGAAAAGAAGGGATGTCTGAATGAGGAGGTCAAAGTTATAATGAGAGGGGATGCAGTCAACTGGCGTAGAGTGTTGCTGTAGTGTATGACAGATGAATGCCAAAGAAGCTGAAAAGGAAGGTGTACAAGACAGTAGTGTGATTACTACTACTGTATGGTACAGAAACCTGGACAGTAAAGGGAGAGCAGTTGAGGAAGCTAGAGGTGATGCAGATGAAGTACCTGAGAAGGGTGGTAGGATGTACATTCTGCTACAAATGAAGAAAGGAGGACATCAGAGGAGAAACTAAAGAAGCTCCAATTGCAGGGGAGGTCCAAGAGAGCAGATTGCGTTGTCTTGGACACAAGCAGAAAAGCAGAAAATAATCTGGTGAAGATCTGGGACAGAAAGGAAGAGGGCACGAGGAAATGAGGGTGTTCAGCAGAGAGGTGGATAGATTGTGTGAAAGAAAAGCTGCGACAGTCAGGTCTGAGTGACAAAGAAGGTAGGGAAGTGGCATTGAATTGAAAAGATGCTGGCAGCTGACACTACACCCCAACCCCACATAGAAAAAAATGGAAAAAGGGGGTTGATGATAATTTCAATACAAGGTATAAACTCATCAGTCCAATTTTTATGATTGTAGTATAGTGGAAAATAAAACAATATGATCGCTAGTTAATTCCTGAATTGCTGAACTGAAATTTTATTGTATATAATTAACTGGTTTATTTAAGTGTGTTTATTTAAGGACTAATGATAAATATATCTAGAACTTATAACAAGATAGAATAGTTGTTTGTGGTATATGGGTTTACATGCTTAACAAATGCAAATTATTGAAAGTTACGTGTAAGTACTAATTGTGTGGTTTGTTTATTGGTAAGATATCACAATATAATTATAAAAGTCAGTATTAGTGGCACGACAGACAACACACTCATCTTTAGTGCTGGAAGACTTGAAGGTCATAGGTCCTATTCTCATTCCAAGTGATTGGATTGCTGACCTTGCAGTGCAGCATTAGGGGTAGGGGTAATTCTGAGTGTGTTGCCCTTCAGATGAGGCATTAAACTGAGGTCCCATCTGCTTGAGTTAGTGGTAGTTCAGAGGGATGTAAAATTTCCCATGGAACCTATCAAAAAGAGTAGTGGAAGTTACCTGATGCCCTGGCCAAATTTCCCTTAGTAGTAAAAATATCACCTTGGGTCTTCCCTGAAAACAGGCCACTAGTCTAGTGTGACTAACTCAGATAACTAAGAATAAATAAATAAATAAATAAAATGGTTGTTGTTAGTAACAGTGAAGAATAAAGAAGTGCACAATGTATGGGGATTGTTCAGCATGTAGAAATGAGCATGTGATAAATCAAATTTGAATTTTAAAGAAGAAAAAAGAAAGATGAATGCCTAAGAATGGTGCAAGAAGATAGTGACTACATAGATGCTGCTTCACAAAATCTATAGGAAGAGTAGGAAAAACAAACAAATTCAAATTCTGCAGTTCAGAACTAAAAACAGTTGTGCATCTGTTTACTGGATGTAACTCACTTAGAGCTGAGGATATGTACACTGAACTTCACAATAATATGAGAATACTGTTACTATGAATTATTACAACATGGGTAGCTTAGTAACATTGGAAAAATGAAGCATAAATTATAAAAGGTGAAGACAAAAAGGATCACATGGGATCAGCCTATACCAACAGCAATGACAGTAACATCAAGAAAAAATATTGCAGTTGAAGTAAAAATGACAAGAGTGGCAATGATGCTTGTAATAGCTACACTTAGTGACTGCGGTGTCCTAGTAGCAGTAGGGGCAGCTGAGACAGTAAAAAAGACTTTCAAAGCATCCTTAACTATGTTACCAGTATAGTTAACTCCATATGAACTACAGAAGAGAACAATTCTGGGTACATTATAGATGTTGAGAGGAGCACTCTTGACAAACATCAAAGATTGAAACAATACTGATTTAATTAACCTTAACCGTTCTCTGACTTAGGAATGGAGTCCATTCCTGCCCCTGTACTGAAATACCTATGTATTTGGAAAAATTAAAAGAGAAAATAGAGAACTTCAGAAGTCAGCTTCTCCGAAACTGTTTTCAGCCCCAGGGATTCAGTGCGTCTTTGTTCTTAAAAAGGTGGTCTCTTAGAGAAAAATGAAAAGAAGAAATCAACCTGATCAGCAAGGACATATTGCACAGGCCTTTTCTTATGTCGATTAGCAGCACCTAACGTGCTCCTCATTATAGTCGAGTGAATACTTAGCATTCATTGTTCTAATTGCTAGATTAACATTCTTGTTTACTGCAGCAGTAGGAGAAGCCAGGCTGTGCTGTCAAACAAACTGCCTGCATCATTCACTTGTGTAACCTGTCACTCCTGACTAGTTTTTAAACATTGCTGTGTATCACCATTGTCCATTATTGTTTCACACTATGTGATGCTTAGTTAGAATAAACATTAGGTCTTTGAATTTCCATAATAAAAGGCACAGTTTGAAGAGATTTCTAGGGGAAATAAAATGCATATGCTAATGCTAAAGAAAGAGAGGGGAAGGTAGCCAAGATGCAGTTTCTTTATTGTCCACGTTATATCAGGATGTAACTTTTCATTATTTAGCACAAACATCAAAAGTAGAACCCATAATTCTAATTAAAAAGAGGTTGACATGGAAACTCATAGACTCTTTAAGTCATCAAAGTAGCCAATTTACCTTGGGGAAATGTATACTCCACAAATGACATTGTGTCCTGGGTCACTAAATTAACCCAGCATTAATCATCCAGTATTCTTTGGCAAATATAATAAGGTGTTGGAAAATTTTTCAGTAAGAAGCTGATGCCCTTTTAAAGAGGGTGAGTATAACGTAATGTGTGAAAGATCACTCAGAATATAAAAACTAATACTCATATCAGGGACCAGATGGAAATTTCAAAATTAATTAAGGAGTTGCGTTGTGAGAATTACTGACAGGATTTTAACCCAGAAGAGGCATGATTTACATTTATAGCACCTACTACAGCTAATAGCAGCAGGGTGGATATATGGAAGTATTCTTGGTACACACAGTGTGAGACAACATTTCTACATGTGATCCCATGCCTTCATAGGTAATTGCAATGTGTTTTTGAATGTATATTGTTGGAAGGGGGGTTAAAGGGTTGGTTGTATGCTGAATTGTAGACTAGGCATTATTTGTTCAACATTTCCTGCCTTTTATTGACTAGAGACCCTGAGGCTAATATCCTGCAGAGTAATTTTTTCCCTTATAAAGTTTAGTTGCCTTTCAGGCTGTAGAATAAATGCAGGGAAAACAGAAATGCTTCCTGACAACATGGCAGCACACCAGTACAATGCAGGATTTCCATGTGGAAAACATCTTAGAAGCAGATATTAAGATAGGCTTGAACAAACCGTATATCTGGGACTATTTCTGGAAAAGGCTTAATCAGTTTTTGGTTTTGTGCCAGTCATGGTTAAAATATTCTTTCTTCCCTTGCTGTATTATATGTTCATTCATATTCCACCAACAGGCTATCACTCACGGTTAGTTAAGATGATGAGGGTGCTCTTGTAATTTGTTTGCAAAAAAGGTTGGTACAAAGTATGTGCGGCCACAGCTAGTGTTGTCACCTCACAGCAAGAGGTTCTCTGCTTCAATTCTCAGTTGGGGTGCCTTCTGTGCTGAGTCTGCATGTCCTCCCTGTGGCTGCATGGGTTTCCTCCTGGTGCTCTGGTTTCCTCCCATATTCCAAAGACATGAAGTAGGTGGATTGGACACTCTAAGTTGGCTGTAGGTCCGAGTGCATGTCCGAGTGAGTGGTATGGCTGAACTACCGTGGCAGGGCTAGCCATCTGGAGGTGTAAACCTTGGATCGAGATGATTGCCACCGTTGAAGCAACACCCTGACCCCATGTGCAAAAATGGGAAAAAGGGATTGAGGCTGGATGGAAAGATAGCCACAAAGTATATAAACGGGTTCTTTACAGATGTGTAAAAGAGTGAGGGATGAATGGCTGGATGCATGGATAGAGAGATGCAGCAATCCGTGTGTTGTACTTCAACTATGGCATGTTAGAAATGATACCCTCTGCTTATGGCAAAAAAGAAATTGAAGAATATCTTTTAGGAGGTGAAACAATTGCTGCTTATGACTGATTCCTGTCATTTTCAAGTTTAAACATTCCTACTAAATCTATAGTAACAGAGTTTTTCTTTCATTTTAATTAGATGTCATACAAGAAAGCAACATCTTTCAGAACATATCGGTGAGCCATCAGAAAGCACTATTCAGCAGTAAACAGCAGTGATGATTTGAACTGAACTTGGTATTGCTTTAAGCATTTGTCCACTGCTATGACCTTTATGTCTCATAAATGAACAAGACTATCTTTCTTTGGAAATCTGAAGAAACTCACCTGGTAGTTACTGTGAAACCTTTGTGCCCTAGTACAACAACAATGATATCACTCTGCAGCCCTTTACATGACTAACACAGTTAAAATAAGAACTGTTTCTTCTCACAGACTACCATGCCAAGCACAAAAACAATTACATCCATCAAGGAAGAAAACATGCAATAAACATACACTTTATTTATTTATTTAATTATTTGTTTATTTTAGCTGTCATTTGATAAATCCCATGGTGAACTTCCAAAGTTAGCACTGTTTTCAACCATGGCTTAGGCTAGTTGCAAGTAAAACACTGTTCAAACACAACCTACATCAATGGATGGGTGACCACAAACTCATTCATGGGGTAGCACCCATGTCTCTCTTGGACAGAGAAAGTCATTATTAACTACGACAAACCCTTACCTCTGCGAACGTCACTCACCTAACCACCACCAATTGGGGCAACTCAGGATAAATATGATTAGGCTTTTAAGGGCTCTAGGGCTGTTTTTCTATGAACCCATGAACTTATGAACAAAAAAAAAAGAAGTAATAAAGCAATACAAGACAGCATAATATGCACAGAGGGTTCATTGTATATAAGTATGTATAATAACATATAAACAGGTAAATGCATAAATATACAATATAAGAAATACAGTGCAATACAAATACAGAAAGATGCTGCATGTGGGGCAGTGTTGTTCACAATATACAGAGCCAGCACATGGCAGTACCATAGTACCATGCACACACCAGTTAATATTAATCATAGTCATGGCATTTTCACTGTTCATTTTGACAAGATAATAACACTTTTCAAGAATACATAACGCATGAAACTGAGTATTTGTAATTATGGTTTGAGAGCATAACCTAAGATTATACAAAAACAGTCATTGTGCATTAAAGATATGGTAAGGAAATAAATCTTAGCCTTTAATAACTTCATACAGAAAAATCATGATGATAATCCATGTAAAACATTCTCAGATACTACTTGTGATAATACCACTGGTGAATTGCAAAATCAACAAAAACAATGCTTTAAATGGGAAAGACTGGCTTAACTGATTTACTTACTGAAATCACTATAAATGGACTTAAAATTAGCTATGCTTCATACACACCCATAAATATGGAACTGAATGTATAGCTGAAAATTGATACCAAAAGATGTTCTCGTGTCTTGTTTCTTCTCCTACTGTATAAATTGAGAGGTAAAATCTAGTAAGTCTAAAAGGTGTTTTTGCTGTTAATATCGCTTAAGCTAACAAGACAGAATCCAGTAATACAGCTTTGCAATGAATTAAAAGACATTACCACAGCTGCACTTAGCCAGTTTGATTACCTTAATTACATTTGTAAAAGAACCAGCAGCTGAATGAAATGCAGACAATTAGGAGAAAGAAATGGTCAGCATCAGTTTTCAACAAAGCCGTGACCCCAAAACCTATAATCTTGTTCTAAAAGCACTGTCAGCCTCTGTCATTCTTCGAGGTATGTATTTCTCCACTCATCCTTTCATTAGAAAAGGTTCAGATAAAATAGCCAGGTACCTATTTATCCACTTAAGCTGTTTACCAGCTATTCAGGGAACTAGGAAGTAGTACCCAGTATAGCTCAGGCTGCCATGGAAACAACTCACTTCATCAAGGCTGAAATAGCAGAAGAGTACATTTGTATCTGCTAAATGAAAAGCACTTCTTCCTCAAGGACAGTGGTTTGGAAGGCAAGTCACGTGTTGTCACATTGCTTAGCTCTTTGCTGTAGTACAGGACTTCATCTTTAATGTAGATACCTAGCAGCATTCACAAAAGTTTAACAAAAACTGATAATCTGCTGCAGAATGTCTTAATGGGACTGTATTTTTATTAGCACAAAATACATTCTCTACTATAACATAAAATGACTCAGCTGATTAAATCATTTTGTTTTATTGGCATACTCCTATATTTCCAGTCAGATAAAGAATTCTGATGTCTCTGATTATCTACAGGGTTGGGAGGGTGGCCTAATGGTTGAGGTGTTTGCCTTACAAACACAAGGTACAGGGTTTGAGTCTTACAAGGAATAACTGGCTAGGCTTAAAAAAAATGTCTCACAAGGGCAGTTAGCCTAGTACTAATCTATGAATCTACAGGAAGTTGTTATATGTTCATAAGCTCACTACTTGTATCAAGAATCTGCAAATACAATTTCTATACACATATACTCAAATGTTAACACTTACGTCCTGGGCTTGGATATTACTGCATTCCACATCAATATGTTACATGATTGTTATTATATCATGCTCCATGCATTCTTCATACCATAAACGTTGAACAGAATATATATTTTTTAATTTACTAATGAATGCTGTTCCATCTTGTAATAACTTGTTTGCCCTGCTTTTTGTTTAAGATTTAATCTCATGTTTATGTACACTGTTTTCTATCTATATTGTATTTACTCATCTTTGTATATAACATCTTGTCTAGGCTGTAGCTGAAATGGTCCACTAAATAAATAAAGAAAATATATATACATTTATGTATTTACATTTAGACAACCGTGACTGGTATATTCAGAACAGCTAAAATTCATAGTGGTTCTTTAACTTACTGTAACCATAACTAAGTTTTTTCCAATACCAATTTACTTTTTTATACTAATGCAAACTGCAATTGCAGGTAACTGATATGTATTGATAATGTATTAATATTGCAGAAATGCTCACACTGATTACAATGGTAACTTTAAATGTTATTATATATTACAATGGTAACTTTAAATGTTATTATATATTTTCTGTCTTTTAAAAGTGTATTGTCCATAGACCATTAAATAGCTAATACTGACAACATTATAGAAAGCAAATCAAAAATGCTTTCTGAATGTGATAATCTAGCTCAGTGTGTGTCAAAGGTGACACACCATAACATTTTAGGTGACACATCAGCATTCACCAACACCCGAGTTACCAAAGAAATTGAATGAACAAAAATACAAGAAATATGTGACCCTGCACTTATCTATTAAAACTCAGCAACAACAAAAGTCATTAATTGATGTTAATCAAATCAAATACAATGTGTTCCATATTTTTTTCAGTTCAATTCAAAATTACTATTAAAAGTAGGGTAATTTTTTGGTGCACTATTTTAAGGCCAATTATCAGTGAGCATATAGTTTTCAGTATTGTAAATCACTGATTTTTCTTTTACTTTTATACTTTTATAATACATAGCAGCCCACATGATTGGACTCTATTATTTTTAAATAAATGAATATGTAAAGAATTGTTTCTCTTTTGTTTGCGGTGGGGGGGGGGGGGGGGGGTGACACACCAGAAAAGTCAAGATAGGCATTTTCCAAAATTTTGACATGCCAAGCCCAAAAGGGTCGCCATCACTGATGTAACTTAACAAATCCTAGTTCTGTGAAATTCCCCAGTTCTCTGGTGCTTATGCAGTTAATTTACCTAATGAAAGGTAACAGACATTTGGATCAGAAATGATCCTCGTAGCATTGACCTTCAGTATTGTGCTTCATCCCCAGTGATTGATTTATGCATGTATTTATTTATGCATTTATTCCTGTAGTAAGGATTAGTCCCACTAGATCTGTGAATGCTGAGGTGCAGGTAAAAAGGAGGAGGAGGAGGATCCAGGTCTGTTGCTGATGAAGGTTAATATGCTACTCCAGTACCAACTTCTTTTTACACATGGGCTGCAGTTGTCACATTTATTAATATGTCTTCAAAAACAGACTACTCACACCAGCTTCCTGAAACCCATTACTATTTTGTACTGCAAGTAGCCCTCTTCTTTACAATTAATCCATTGATTTCCTGCATACAAAAAAAAGGCTGAACAATGCACACATTGTACCCTAACATGTTAATGACATTGTAAACATAAAAAGACTGCATTTTGACAGTGACAAACAGAAAAGCCCAGATTGTGACCATCTAACACAGAACAAGTGATACAAGTAAATGACTTCCAGAAAAGTGCAAAGTTATCCTATATACACATGTTTGAGAAGGGTCTATATCATTTAATTGAATGTTTAATTCATCAAACCTTTATTCATTGATCTATATATGTCGAACATCATTTCACCGACCAACAAAATTTTTCACAGAGTAATGAACCACTTGGCCAAAGGCACACAGGAACACAAACTGCACAAAATCAAACCCACCCAAGTGGGGGACATCACTCCTACACCCCCAAATGTAGGGGCCTGCACTTCCACACCCCCAACTATATATATCAACTCTGAGATTGCACTATGGTGGGGAAAAAGGCAAAGTTATGTTGTTGGCCAAGTGCTTCCTTACCCTGGGAAAGATTTAATCAATTGCTGAAATGACGTTCAATATATAGTGGTCGATGAATAAAGGTTCGATGAATTTAATGTTTGATTAAGTGAAATAGGCCCATTTGAGAAGAGGAATGGTTGCTGATAGTTCTTTACTTGTATCTTCAAGACTGTTTTCATCTGTTTTCATGCTTAACCTCAACATGGTACACAGAGACAATTAAGTCTGTAATCAAGACTTTACCTGAAAGTGGCCTCTACCAAAATGATGTGCCTTGTGAGAAAAGTGTTACTTGAACATGACCTCTGCTAACATCTGGGTACCTAGTGCAAAGGATAAAAATGAGCTGCTGGCTGTATCATATGTACAAGTTTTTAGTCCTTCTACTTTGGTCTGCCACCTGTGTGACTCTGACCAAGTCACTTAGCCAAACAGTAGTCCCAGGCTGCCCTTGAAAAGGGACACTGTCCTGTAGGCTTACCAATTAATAGATGGAATAAAAATAGATAAAAGACTATGCTCTGTTTGAATAGTTTGTAATGTCACTGGAATCAATTCAACTACCCAGAATTTTGTTAAGTGTTAGCAATTTTATATTTTTTAATGATTAAAAGTTTGTGAAGGAAGAGGGTTCACTAGGACAGAGTTAATTTTTGCCTGTGAAAAATGTAATAGATTATCATCAAAATACATACAATGGCAACTACAAATGTATGTGTATCCACATGCACACAAATAAGTACAAACTATAATCCTAATAAAATAATGCAAAAATATACCACAAATATACAGTTTATCTTGCACCGGTAAAAGCAGCTACATAAGCAAGGTATCAACCAATGTAAAAAAATTAAAGGAGGCAGAGCAAATCTACCTTTAAAGTTAGAATCTAATGTGCGCTGTGACATACATCTACATATTTATGTAGATATGTGTGTGTGTGTGTGTGTGTGTGTGTGTGTGTGTGTGTGTGTGTGTGTGTGTGTGTGTGTGTGTGTGTGTGCGTATTACTGTGTGTGCCTGTGTATGTGTATACATATACATGTACACCCAATACATGCATACATGTATGGTTTGGAAAAGAAGCAGCAAATTTTAAAACAAAGTTAAACAGGCTATTACACAGAATAGAAAAGCTTACTTTTAACCTGAGCAATATCTCATATTCATACCACACATGAAGATGACAAGCAATCATCAAACTGTCATCTGGAGTAGCAACACAGAATGATAGAAATGCTTGGGGAGGAGATAGACAAGTTGGAATACTGATAAGTAAGAATGTGCCTACAAGGCAGAAACTGCAAAGATGCTAGACTTTCTGTGTGGGTAAAAAGACAGTTAGGAAACATACAGATGCATGTGCACAAACACACACACACACACACACACACACACACACACACACACACACAGCTAATAGAGGAATATTGAGTAATTAGTGATATGCTAAAATTTGAACACCTGACATATGTTGCTATTAGTAAAATTAGCCTTATCTAGTGGCAAGAGTCACTTGACAAACTAATGCTAATCATTTCTGCTGTGTATTTCCCCTAATGTAGGTTTCACAACAAAGCATTAAAGCTCATATAAATATAAATATATATATATATATATATATATACACACACACACGCACACACACACACACACACACATACATATACTTATATATATTTATATTTATATATATATATATATAGAGAGAGAGAGAGAGCTCAGAGTTGCAGTTAATTGCACTTTTGCTCATTGCACACAATTGACACTCCAGGCTGGTAGATATATGCACATTCTATACATGTATTCACTCAGCTCATATGCTACATTCTTTCAACTTGACTTTGTACATCTGTGTCTGATCTTACTAAGTCCAATCAAGAACACAGTCTTCAAAATTTTACAAGAGAAAGAGAAATACATCTTATCCAGTTATTTGTCAGAATATCTGATGGACTGGGGCCAGAATTATACAGTATCAAATAAGCAGCTTGGATCTTTTGATAATGCTGAGTTTGTGAATCATAACATTTTACATAAAATGAAGTACTATTGCCACCAACATCACAAAACAAAAACCAACAAGAAAGGCAAATGAAATAGAAAAGGGGAAAAGGCAGTGCACAAAGGTGAAATGAGAAAAGGTAGTCCTCAAACTTTTATGTATATACTGCATGACTTTCAACATATTTTTAAAGGATATTGCTTTTGTTTGCTAATCAAAGTTAGTTCATATTGTTTTAGCAATGTGGTTCTTTGCTTGTTAATTTGTTTTATTAATTCTATATTACTTTTTTAAACCACAAATGATGCATAAGGAAGACATTTATATGATCTCTGTAATATACAAATACATTTAAAGATAAATGTAAAGAAATGAAAGAAAAATGCAAGAAAATCTGTAAAGAAAGCAGTACATACTGCAAAAAAGAATATTTAGCACCTGATGGCATGTTTTTCACAAGTTTACCACTGCTTTGTTTCAATGTATTTTTGTGATCGAATGACACCACCCTGTAGTCCTAGTTTTATCCGTGGTCCACTAAGGCCTATTGTTTAATTAATCTTATACAATAGTCTTCTTTTTAGCATTTTATTAAAGTAAACCACAGAGAACCACGCATATATAGTTGCATGCAACAAGTAAATTGTCATAATATGATCAATTAATCAAAAAAGATCAAAGATCTGAAGTGCACAGAAGTGCACAGAAAAATGGAAACAGATTTTGGAGACATATGAAGCAGCATAATACATGGATGCAAACCGTTTATCTAAGGAATTATGGAGGAGCTTAGCATCATGACACTACTGATGCCTTTCATAAATGATTACAGAATATACATACGGCTTTCATAGTCTCTTCTGTGCAAAAAGTGTCAGGAGAAACAAACTCCTTTTGCAGTTTAAAAGATGGGGATGGAAAGTATATTTTAACACAATAACACTGCTGAAATATAAGTTAACATAAGTATAACAGTGCTTAAACTGGAGTGTTTATGCATACAATAAATAGTTTCAAATTAGACAAATTATTCTTTGTGGACTGTTTTCACAGCTGAAATATAACAAATGTCTTTGAACTGAAGACTATGCAACAGGCACAATATCTCAGGTGACAGAATTATGCCTTGTAGGTCATTAATGTTAGTGAAATAAGCAGTGCATTAATTAAGGAGTATGTTGAATGGTAAGGTAATAAAAGTTTAATGAGAAATGTTTGAGTAGAAGAGACAAAACAAAACCTACTAAGTAAGGTGCATTATTCAGCAAAGTGATGCTCTGATATCCCGTGCATGGTTTGCCCCAGTAATACTTTCCCCTTACCCTTCATACCACCACCCAACTGCAAACATAATGCCTGTGTTCTACTGCTTATCTTCTTAAATGGGGATAGTGATCCCATCACAGGGAATGCCGATAAGGCCATTCTCTATAAGAAGTGGAAGTGACCACCTGTGCATGGGATTATGCCTGTATTTTGCTGTGCCACCACCCTCTTAGAAGGGTGGAAAGGAAAACAGAATTCATAGGATAATTGAGGAGTAGGACGATGAAAGTAGCAGAGGGGATAGGGGGGTCAAAAAGCCTAAAAGTAAAACTTCAGCTTAAACTATATGAACAGTACAAAAATAATCACGCCATGAAGTTAAACATTGTGAAAGCCCAGAGAGTGGTGTAGAAATGGAAATAATGGAGTCTAAGGGAACAGACCAAAAGACAGAAAATAAGCTAACCAACAGTACTATTCAGTCTGGAGTTCAAAACACTATAGAGTAATATTTGACATACTTAAAAATAAATAAGGAAATGAAAAAATAAGTTTTAATGTAACTTATCAAAAGGTACTGGTCAACCAAATATAATGAACAAAAGAATGGAAACAAATGAAAAGATAAAACAAAAAAAATAAGAACCAGGAGCTCTTTTATGGTATAAACGTACATCCAGCCAAGCCAAAAGTAAAGCCAGGAAAAGTCCTGGTAAAAAGATTAACAACAAGCATACAACCTACACAACTACCTACCACAATCAGGAGGCATGATTACAGGAACCAGAGATGGCTGGTAGCATTAGGGTGCTACTTCCCTCCTTCCTAGTGTGAAATAATATCATTCAAATAGTACGAAATACATCTGTCTTACTTATATTTTACACAGACCGAGCAGCTGTCTCTCATTCAGGCTACAAGTACCACAGTATTTGTTTTGCTGTCGAAATGATAGTGGCAAACCAGTTAAACAATTCATTACCTGGGACCCAATTTTGCACCCTTCATCAGACTAAGTTGAGGAGCAAAAAATGGCCATTCTCTGACTAATGTCACATCTGCTCCATGAGATCTAAGCCTTGCATGTCTTACATAAAAATAGTCTGTTCCTAACAATCAGCCTTGTTTGAGAGAGAAAGGCACTCTTTCCATATTTAAAACTTTAAGTTTGCATGTGTATTGGTATGTAAACTGTTATACATCTCTAAGTCTATTAGTGTCCTAATAAACACACAACGTACCACACAATAGGCAAGGCACAGTCATCCCAATACAACTGCAACCAACACTGTAAAGTTTAAATGTTTCAGTCTAACAGGATATTCACAGCCTTGAAAACATGGCGAAAACTTAAGTGGATCTTCTCTGTACACTCTAAAGAAAAGTTGGCTCTGTTTCTGTGCAATCAGTGTGATATTTAGATTGTAGAGAAACCACTTAAACTTGCTGGCTAACAAGACGAAACAGAGTTCAAAATAAATCTCAGTTGGCTCTTTCCTTTTTTACGCACCTGAAGCTCACTCAGTTTATATGAAAGTTTATTATTAATAATAATAATATCAAAGTCCTTGAAGAAGGTAAGAATGGATGTGATGTTTCAGCGGGAACAAACAATTTCCCAACTTCTTAGGAGAAATACTATGATTCAGTAGCATAGCTAGATCAGGGAATAAGTGGTAGCCCCCATGAAAACAAAGTGATAGGGGGAGCAATCAGTAGATCTTTATTGGTCTTAAGTGCAGTACCACCATTTTTGCTAGTGTTGCAGCTGCTGTCTGCACTGAAGTGTTTTAGCACTCTTTATGTGACAACAGCTGTTACAGCTGCTTGTTACAAATGTAACAAGCAATGACCTGGCTTTTTTCTTACTCAAGGAGTGCCATATCAGTAACTGACTTTTTTTGGGTGGAGAGGGTCATCAAGCCCAAGGAGCAGAGATGGGGAAGAAGAATAGACCTAATAAAGATCGGACATTTTTGCTCCCCATTGTAAAGTTGAGGGGGTGCCAGATTGGGGGTGGCATCAGGTGCAAGAATAGCTAAGATACACCTCTGCTCTGATTTATTACAAGTTGAATTTTCACAGCCTGCTGCTACTTCTCCTTGTTTACCAGCTTTGGAGGAGGTTACTTATATTGCTTGTAGTATGGCTGGCAGTCAAACTGATGGCAAACTTTGTAAAGTTCCTTAGGTTCATAGATTAGTACTAGGCTAACTGTCCTTGTGGGTCATTTTAAACATAGCCAGTTATCCCATGTGAGACTCAAAGCTTGCACCTTGTGGTAAACACCTTAACTATTATGCCAACCTCCCACCTCAATATCTTGCAAATATTTATTTTCTCATCCAAGATAGGATCTTGTAGCTATTTATGCATCAAAATTCTGGTGAAAAAAAAATAATGCTAATCCCTCTCTTTCTCCATCTAACATGGATGGGGAAGCTTTTGACAGATGTGGGAAGATAATTTATTCTTTCAACATCTTAGCCCTTAGAATTCTAAATCATCAGGTGGACATGTTAAGTTGTCTCTTGTCTTCTTTTGGAATTATGAGGAAGATTACTGTTTATTTTCCCCTCTTCAGAAAGTAATTCCTCTTTGTATTCTTTAATTTCTTCAGTTTCCAGGGTAACTAGACATTCCTAAAATTATACTTATGACTGTGCTATCTGTCCACTGCAACAGCTTCTTCTTCTGATATGATAAAACTTACTTGGTGCATACACAGAAGTTTTCTGAAGATGTTGTCTAAACATTTAAATTATCTTTTGGATAATGTGGTTTTATTTGGTTTCCCTGCCACTTGACTACTCAAACAGTTTAATCAAAATGTAAAATTAATATAAGAGTTACAAATTTTTTCAGCCCTCCTTTGTTTAGTCAGATCCCCTTTTACAAAGCAAAACAGTCTCCACTGACTTCTAACCAGCAGATGTACCAGAAAAATGGTAGGAAGGCTCAGAGAAGTAGGAGGAAACTTTTACAGAAACAAAGTCCAATAACTTGGAATGACTATTGCAGCATCCCCGCAAGCCCCCACCACCACCACCAACACCAGCATCACCACTACTTTAACCATGTCCCAGAGCCTGGCTTTTCACCTTCATGTTTGGCATCAGACTATTTAGGACAAACAGATTCTAAGAGTTGTTCAGGAGGAGTACAGAGGGCGGCAGGTAAGCCTCCTTTGTAGGGTATTTTCCTCTAAATCAGACTCCTCTTTTCACTGAAGTAATCAACCAGATGCTTTTTTAGGCATCATAGGGCCAATTACCTCATGTCAGTGAGGGAAAAGGGTTTTACTCAATAATTCTTCTGGCACCAAAGAAGGATCTCCCTTGGAGATAAGTTCTGGACTTTTCCTTTCTCAAGTTTGTAAGTTAAAAAGTCTGTCCCTACAATCCTTGTTTCTTTTTATTCCTTCTCTATGTTTTCTGGTGGCTCTAGACTTGAATAAAACTTATTATCACACTACTATTGCCATAGATTTTAGAAGTTTTCTAAGGTTTTCTATGTCTGGGTTATACTACCAGTTGTCTGCATTAGCCCTTGAGTTATCTGCTTATACAAGGGTGTATATAAAGTGTCTTGCTCCTGTGACAGTCAGTTGTAAATAGCAAGGTTTTCACATTTTTCCTTATTTAAATAATTTGCTTATGTTTGGTAAGTCTTTTTCAAAGTGTTAGGACTCCTTTAAATGGGGAAAAAATCTCCTTCTCAATCAAGGATTCCAGGTCAACATTCAAAAATCCAACTTCACTCCTCCTCATAGGATAGTGTTCCTAGGGTACCTTTTGGATACTTCCATACAAAGCATATTCCTACCTCAAGAAAAAGTAGACATGTCTGGAATTGCCCCTGAGCTTCTCTATTCAGTCTCTGACTTTGTAAGAGAATGCCTCAGGCTTCTGTTGTTCATGGCTTCCATGATAGCATGATTCCTTTTGTAAACAGTAGTTGTTTTGGCGGAGAGGCAACATATCCTTGAATCCAGGCATCCACCTTTCTCTGACTACCCTTGTACAGTCTGTAACAACAGATGCCTCTAATTTTGTATGAGGAGCTGTGTCTATGAGAGTAATAGTGTAAAGTCTATGGACCAACAGAGAAAACCAAAGCACATCTATGTCAATGAAATGATAGGTGCTATTCACGTTTTCAATACTCTGCATCACCTGTGGTCACCAGGAACTCTTCAACTGATTGCAGACAACACTAAAGTGATGAGTCACACAAGCAAACAAACAAACAGGAGTATCAGCTCTTACCCCCTGTGCAGAGTGGCTGTGGAACCTTGGGAGGTAACAATTTAGCACTGTTCAACCATCCAGTCTTCTTACATCCCAAAAGAGCATCAGAACAGGCTGTTGCTTCCAAACTGAAGAAACTCTACTCCAGGATTCATTGCAAGCAGGGCTGGAAAATAGATGATTTTTCTTTCCTTTGAACAAGAATGTTTCTATATGCATTGCCACCCTTTCCATTGATATCAGATGTCATTCTGAAGATTCAGGACTCTCCAAGAATCATTGTGACAATTCCCTTCTGGTCCAGGGAACAGTGGTTCTCCCTTCTTATGGAATTGGCCATGTGTGTGTGTGGACAAATACATGCTTCCTCACACAATGCATCTACTCATGCAAGACAAGTGATGTTTAATACATCCCAGTCTCAAACAGCTACAACTGACCGCCTGAATGATTCTGTTTTAATATTTTTAGGTACCTTTTTCTGAGGATGTGCAGCAGGTCTAACAGAGGAAAGGAAACCTGGAACTAGGAAATCTTATATTAGTAAATGTAAAAGCTTTTCAAGATGGTACTCCACTAAGACGCAGGGCCCATTCAAGGTTTCTATACCACAGGTCTTGCAATCCATCCATCCAGAACCCCTTTTTTCCCATTTTTGAACATGGGGTCAGGGTGTAACCTCAATCATGACAATCATCTAGATCCAAGGTTTACACCACAGGGTGACTAACCCTGCCACAGTAGTTCTTCCACACCAGACACACACACACACACACACACACACACACACACACACACACACACACACACACACACACACACACACACTCGCGCACACACTCACGCACACACACACACACACACACACACACACACACACACACACACACACACACACACACACACACACACACACACACACACACACACACACACACACACACACACCACACACTCACACCTATGGCCAATTTAGAGTACCCAATCCACATACTGCATGTCTTTGGAATGTGGGAGGACACCAAAGCACCTGGAGGAGACCCACATGAATGTTGAAAACCAAATGCTGTATAAAAAAAGTCCACCAAATAATGTTGAGAAGAAAAAACCTTTATAGAAGCTTTCAGGTTACACACCCTTCCTCAATGATTAAGCATTGAAGAAGGTGTGTATATATAAAGGTTTTTTTCTTCTCAACGGTGTGAATTATTTGGGAGACCCACATGAACTCAGGGAGGACTTGTAGACTCTGCAGAGAAGGCACCTCAGCTGAAAATTTAAATGGGGAACTTCTTGCTGTGAGTGACAATGCTATCCATTGACTACTGTGCCACCCTGCATTTGTGTGCTATTATCCTAGTACCCAGATCACTAACTGATAGCTAGTACTCCAGCTGCAAGCTCTTATGTTAGGTCAGCAGTATTTGGCATTCCATAAAGACAAGTTTTCTTTGAGAACAAATCCCTCATTTATGTCTAAAGTAGTTTCAGAATTTACATTGAGCCAAGCCATATATCTCCCCGTCTTCTTTTGAGAACTTGGGAGAAAGATACACTTACAAGCGGACCTAGGCACTTTCTTTGGATTTATTAGTTTGTTTTGAGTGCCTACACCTGTGTTTTTGATCTGTAGTCGAGTTAGGAGGGATCGCTTGTATTGTGACCTGGAAGGATGAGCGTTTCAGGGCAGGAGGATTCGGGCCAAACAAGAAGACTCATTGGCCAGTTGACAGAGTTGATTGACCTGTTAACTCCTCTATGCACCCATCTCATTGCTGGCAATAAACGCACCATGGATATGGCTGAAGAAGCCGAGCAGCAGGCGTACGCACAGGGGAAGCGGAAGAGACAGCTTATTGGCGATGAAAGCGAGCGGCGTTCTTCTTGAAGGGACTCAATTTAACCCAAATAATACCCCTGGGATGTTGCAGGACACTTCTAACGGCAAAGAACCAAGTAATATTCATGGAAGGGATAAGGGCGCTATCCCAAAGAGAAATGCAAACCCGTTGGTTAGTTTGCAAGGTACTGTAAATTCACAAGTTACTCATACAAAAAAACCTACAGTGGAATGGCTCAAACGGGACATTCATTTTCATGTTAACATGAATAGTGTTAACAATGACAATAATGATGATAATGAAACGTATGCAATGAAACTTGTTAGATTAGATAAAATGCTTATGAAACATAGAACCTTAAGTATTGAAAATGCATATTTACAGGAATGTTTAGAAAAGGGAATAGTACCCAAAGGTTTAAGGGTATACAAATTTCCGAACAATGTACATATTGGGACCCATTTTCATGAAAGTTTGCTTAAGGTTTTCAATAAATGTGGGTTGGAAGTTATTAAATTAATTATTGAAGAAAATAACAATATACAAATGGAATTAGGGACTGCTATTGCAACTCTTGATGCATGTATCACTACTGATTTAGTTTATAACATCAAGGAAGAAAATGATAGGTATTTTTCTATAAGAAGAAATATTGACATTAAATGTGAGGATGTGATACAGAGAAAAATGG
The DNA here is from genome assembly GCF_019279795.1 of Protopterus annectens. NCBI lineage: Eukaryota > Metazoa > Chordata > Ceratodontiformes > Protopteridae > Protopterus > Protopterus annectens. Next base: position 452,032,129 of record NC_056729.1, read on the forward strand.
GAAAGTTGCAAAGGGATATTAGGGAATATGAAAATCATACATGTTACCCGAAACCTAATAATCAGACGAATTACAACACACGTTATGGGATAGGGAATAAATATAGAAGAAATGTACAATATAATAATAAACAAAGGTTGAATGAGGAAAATGGATGGAATATAACAGATTATGATGCTGAATTTCCCCCCCTTGGGAATAGGGGATATGCCCAGGAAAGTAACAATGATTATGGAGGAAATTTTCAGAGATGGGGGGGGGGTAAGACGGCAGGGGAGATTTCATTAGATACCCTGTGCCCGATGGGTCATTTTATTGATTCGGATGACACAATGAACAACACAGTCAAACACACCTATGAAAACTTTACTATATATAATTTTAGTGCATTGAAATTAAATTCAAACCATTTTTCACTATTAAGTAAAGGATTAAAATATATACCAAATAGAAAGGGTGATTACACACGTACTATATTAGATGTGAAGTTATTTACTAGGAAGATTAATTTAGAAGTAATGGCCTCTAATATTGGTTTTAATAAAGAAAGAGGGATTGAGAATATATTGAGGAGAAAGTCCATATACAACCCACCTTTATACCCTCAGATTAAGAATTTTGAAAATATTATGGTTGATTTTGTGAGAAACAAACACAGTGGATATTGGGTCCATTATAACTTAAGTAAGGAAGAGAATGACATATTAATGGAATTGAGTAGTAATGCTTCTCTGAGGGTTATGAAACCAGACAAGGGTGGCGGGGTTGTTATCATGGACAAAATATTGTATGAAAGTAAAATGAATACTATCTTAAGGGATGAAACAAAGTACACAGAGGTTTCACATATAAAATTAATGTAGCGCATCATAGGATAGATTCTATTCTGCAGGATTTATTGACAGAAAAAACAATTGATGAAATTACCTTGAAATATTTAGAAGTTAAGAAACCGAGGGTGGCCACTATATTCGCATACCAAAGATACATAAGGATATGCTGAACCCACCCCTCAGACCAATAGTTTCAGCTGAGGGATCCAAAACAGCCCCTTTAGCTAAGTTTATAGATGTTAAGACCAAACATATATGGACTAATAATAAGCTAATTTTAAAAGACTCTTGGGACTTTTTACGCGAACTCAAACAGGACAAGTTTAGAGAGGATATCAGGTTTATCACAATAGACGTCATTGACCTGTTTGGAAGCATACCACATGCAGAGGGTATGAGTCTTTTTGAAGAAGCAGTGTTTGAAGATGTTAATTTGAGTCTTAATGATAAAGTAGCAAGTGTGATACTTATGGACACTGTGTTAAAATATAATTTCATTATGTTTGGCGGGGAGTTTTATCAACAGAAGGCGGGGTGTCTATGGGGGCCGCTTGTGCCCCCACTTTTGCCAATATCATACTTTCCAAATGGGAAGAACAGTTTATCATTAATTGTGAGTTTAAGGAACTATGGACTTTGTATCATAGGTTCCTAGACGATATTGTTATTTTTTGGATTGGGAGTGAGGCAAAATTCTTGGAATTTATGGATTATATTAATCATACTACTAACTATTTGAGGTTCACCTATACCATTAGCACAGAATTTTTGAAGTATCTGGATATAGAAGTATATAAAAAACTAGGTAAATTTGAGAGCAAGGTGTATAGGAAGGAAACCTATGTCAATTCATACCTACATTATAATAGTGCCCACCCATACCATAGTAAAAAGAATATTGTCAAAGGACAATTTGTACGAGGTTCTCGAATGACATCTAATGATTCAGACTTCCAGGATGAATGTATATTACTACATAACATGTTCAGGGAACGAGGTTATCCTGAGGAATTTATAGGCAAATTAAGAAAAGAAGTAGAGGATGGAAGACTGGATAGATTCAAACCTATTTTGGGTAAGGGCAATGAACTTAAAATGGGGTTCGTGCAACCTGCAGAAAGTAATAGTAAAGAGAATAACCAAGTTAAATACAGGAGAAGCCTAGTTTTGGAATATAATAGTTCCAATAGAAAATTATGGGACGTATTTAAAAAAGAATGGAGTAAATTCAGTACTTTAACGGATATTGAAGAGATAACTAGAATGTCACCCAAGATAGTATTCAAAAATCCACCTAATATAGGATCCATCCTTGAAAGAGGTAACATAAGAGATAAGGAAGGTAAAAACAGGAGGTTGGGGACATACAAGTGTGGAAGATGTCATCAGTGCCCATATATTATTGATAAGTCGGAGCTATATATTGACAGTAGGAAAAGGAGAATTACAAGTAGGGCCCATTATAATTGTGAAAGTAGGGGGGTTGTTTATATAGCTATATGCCAAACTTGTCAGTCTTTCTACATAGGAAAGACTGAAAGATGTTTGAAGCGTAGAATTTATGAACATTATTATGACATCTCTAGAGCGAAAAATACTAATGCATTATACAAACATTGCAATGTATATCCTGGAGCTAGATATGAATTTTTTGTGTTGGACCAGGTTAAGCCTGATGATAGGGGAGGACTTTGGGAAGAAATCCTCGAAAATAGGGAATTATGGTGGCAGGTTTACTTGGATACTAACAATATCCCAGGAATGAATGAATTTTTAACAATTACACCCCTATTAAAAATAAGGGCCAATAAATTATAGGGTAATTCCAATTATGGACACTAGAGGGCATTTGAACATTGTGGAGCTCCAGTCTTTTTTATCTTACAATACATCATTCATTTATTTAGTGGTTAAAATGGTTTTTTAAACTGTCTTTTTTAAATCTTTTTTAAATCTCTTGTAACATATATTTTTTTATTCAATAATTTATAATAAGTATTTATTATGGAACAGTTTTTAAAGATGAATGTTTGTTTTTAATTTTTGAAATAGGTGTTTTTAGCAAAAGCACGTAGCACTTTATGACATAGTCATTAATATTAATGAATTAAATGAAGTATTGATATGATAGGTGTGTTTGAAATGAAATTTAGCCAATGAAACAGTTTTTAATTACTTCATTCAAGTATTTAAACGTGTGTAAATGTTTTTTATTTTGTCTGATGAAGTCTTTTCTGACGAAAACGCAGTTTTTCGCAAAGTGCATGTAAGAGCGTTTATTCTGTTTGGGACATTGCTGCTATTGGATTCACTTGGTAACGTGACTATTTTTATTCTGTGAAATAAAATCGTTTGATACACTTACAAGCGGACCTAGGCGCTTTCTTTGGATTTATTAGTTTGTTTTGAGTGCCTACACCTGTGTTTTTGAACTTGGGAGAAAGGGTTCTTTATATTCTGGAAGTGCATAGGCAGCTCAGGTATTATCTTGACATAACTAAACCTTTCAGGAAAGCTGAACAGCTGTTTATTTACAATAAAGGGTAATCTGTGTCAAACCAGGCTATTTCCAGATGGTTATCCCTTGATATTTCTTTTAGTTATTCCTACCATAATGAGACACTTCCAGACAGGGTCAAATCTCATTCTATAAGGGTCTTGGTTTCTTCCACAGCATTTTGGAAAGAAGTATATTCCAGATGCATTCTAGAAGTAGCTACTTGGTCCTCTGTACATAAGTTTACAAAGTACTACAAACTGGGTTCTTTTTCCAGGTCTAGAATAAACTTTGCTAGGATCTTTCTCTAGGGGTTCCAAGACTCTTATCCTTCTACTTCTCAATCTGTGTAAGCATTGATATCTACCCATATAACATAGGCTATTGCAGCAGTCATTTAAGAATGAACATAGGAAAGTTGTGTAAGTTAACTTACAGTAACAGGAAATGTTCAGTTAAATAACTACTGCAGTAGCTGCTCCCTCCCTTTATCCCCCTATGTTTTTGCTAGGGTAAGGAGTTGTATATACGTATATATATATATATATATATATATATATATATATATATATATATATATATATATATATATATATATATATACAGAAACCACGTATGGAGCAAAGTTCCTGTTGTAGTATTAAAATAAAACTATAAAATCTTCCTAGTGCTCAGGAACCAAACGGCAGTACAAATATTTTCGACTGGGTCGGAAGAAGCCTGATGGTGAAAGCGCTTACTCTGTGTGGAATAAAAGATATCTGGTTTTATACATTGAGTTTTGGCATTCCTGTCGTTGACTATTGAAGGTTTTTGGTTGTTGACTGTCGAAAATAGTTGTTCTGCCGTTTGGTTCCTGAGCACTAGGAGGATTTTTTTATATATATATATATATATATATATATATATATATATATATATATCACACACACACACACACACACACACACACACACACACACACACACACACACACACACACACACACACATATATATATATATGTGTGTGTGTGTGTGTGTGTGTGTGTGTGTATATATATATATATATATATATATATATATATATATATATATATATATATATATATATATGTATACTTATATACCTAACTTTACCTTTCTTATCAGGACCATAGCCTCTCATTTACATTTGGTAAGAAAGTTCTGAAGCTTTTGACACCCAGGTTGTTGGCTTTCTCCACTTGAGCCTTGTACATCCAACAGTCTTGGGTAAGGTGGAGGGAGGCCAAGGCTTTGGAAGACTGGGTTGTTACATCATTGGCAGGATAGAACCCATACAATTTAAGCTACTGCAAAAGTGATTTAATAGATGATCTACTGTTATGGTAATTTGTCTCATGTAACTGTACTGCCTTCACCAAAAACAAAGCAATGTGGCTACAAAATGGGGTAAGACTCCATACAAAGCATTATCACACTGTGTTGCAGTCTTTATGAATCACATAAGGCTTTGTTGGCAGTTCAGCTGTGTAGCAACCTTACTCCAAGGGTAACAATATTTATAAATCCTGACCATAGACACTGTTCAGTAATCCTACTTATAGACTAGAGTTCAATAAATGACAATAAATAAAGCAGTGCTTAAGAGAATGCTCTGTATATGTTATTATTTATCATAGGCATTTAAGTGCATACTGCAGTACTGATAGCCAATTTGATGGAGAAAATGTATGATTTAGATTTACTGTGGTAGCAACAGAAATTCAGCCATGGAATCAGTAAACATGATGGCACTACAGTACAGGGAGGACAGGTCCTCCAGATGCAGTTTTCATCTGCTGCAGTAGTTTTGTATAGACATTAGCAATAGCCATTCCCCTGGTGGAAGTCAGAAACACTGCCTGAGTAGCTGGGTAAATGTAACTATGTATGAATGCTGCTTCTTTACATGTTCAAATGCTTATAATAGTACAAGATTGCCCTATAGCTACCAGGATAATCTTGCACTGGGAAGACTTACTTCTCTGCCCACTTGTTCCTGCTAACACTATGAAGAGGTATAGGTAAGGTGGCCTGAGCAATAGCTGCATCTGAGCTGTTTAGTGGGATGGGCAAGGAAAAGAACAAGGGGCATTGTGATAGAAGCTGTCTAAGAAAATAATTATCAGGTACTGATACTGCTTTACATAAGCAAGAGTAACTACACTCCTGAGGTGCCATCCTCTGGATCAGATGACAACCAGTCTCATTTGCTTGAGCTGGTGGTAGTACAGCTGGATACAAAGGATCTCATGGAACCCATCAGTGAAGATCAAGACACTTTCTAAATAAAGTGGTCAAACAGTGTATATGTGCACAACCATCTTATAAAAAGTGTACTAAAAAGCACAATACTCATAATGTATGTGGATTCCTCTGTGTCTCATTAAAAAATATTTGACGTTGAAACTATATGAAATAAACTGTTTGGAGTGTCAACCTCAGTAAAACTAAGAATAAAAAGCATTTTTGCAGGTGGAAGCCCCCTGCTGCTCCAACATTTTTCTTCCAGACACTTTTACTTTTATATGCTAACTTCATGGTTGCACTGCTACCGTACTTCTCCACCTCTTCATGCAAGAAATCTGGACAAAGCCAAAAATAATGGTGGGACAAAGGCCCAAAAATAGGGACATATTTTAAATATTCTTTTATAATCTTAGAAAGTTGATAAACTTAATGATTTGTGTTAGCATGTATTTCTTGAAAGATATAAAGTCTGAAATTCAAATGTATTCCACTATTTTGCGGCTTCAATCATCAGTAATTTGCCAGAAGATCACGTATATTATGAGGAATAAACAAAAAATATGAGGCAAAAATATGCACATTCTGCAAAAACTGGACAGTTAAGAGATATGACTGCTACTGAGAAAAGAAATAAAAATGTCTGAATCATGGCCAGCACACAGATGCAAACCACAAAACAGAGATTTCCTATGATGAACAATGATTTGGTAGTTCAACATTAGTGAACATAAACAAGTTTAAACTTATATACTTTACATATATCAGTTGCAGAGATAACTGTATGTATGTTTTCCATAACCATTAATTTCACTTTCACTTCTTGCAGTTTTTCCTGCTTCTTATTTTTCAGTTTTTAAGGAGAATCCTAGAGTCATGTGTTTCTACCCTTATTCTTTTATTAACAAGTGCCTATTTCCCAAAATCTGAAAAAAATAAACAAAAATCAACCTCACTATTTAATATTCTTGTTAATAATCTTTATAACAAAATTGTATCCTTTTCTAATCCACAGACTTGTTGCCAGTTCAACTGCAAGCCTTCCTCAGAAATAAATATGCCACACATTTCTTTAACTGGTTTTACAATACTGAGTTATGTGTACTGGTACTGGACATACCATATTGCACTAAAGCAATGTAATTGGTTGTCCCCATAGTGATCACTTTCCATTTTTCTCAATGTTAACTCAGTATCTTGCCACATATCTTAATAGTTCTAAATGCCACCATTTTCCAGTTCATAAAGCAACTTACACAAAATATTTCACTTTTATTATTTTACATTCTCTTTCTTGTAATCCCTTTGTCAAACATATTATTTCCATTACCTGTTTATATTTGCTATTACCTTTCACCTATTATAGTAATGCAAATAGACCAGTGTTATTGTTTCTTGTATCCCACCACCCTATCCCAGCTATTAACAACCTTCAGATTTGACTATAGTTTCTTTCTAAACCAGTCTCCAATGTCTATCCTAATAGATTTTCCAGACCATTTTAACTCAAATTTCATTGCTTTGAACTATCTGAATGTAAAGTAGGGCATCTCAGTGGAAATTTTTATCTCTCCTCTAATTATCCCATGATATGGGACAAAACGTATCTCAATATCTTAGAAAAATGAGCACTATCATCCTTAATTGACAAATAAATTATCACAAGAACAACAAGGAAACAAAAAAATAATATAATCTGTACCAATATCATCTTCTTCTATGGTAAAAAATATAATTACTATATATGTTTAGCTGAAATTCTTAAAGTGCACAAATAATGCAGTTCCAAATCTGTTGGTATCAAAAAGATTCAAGTTGCATTTTAAGTACAGAAATAAAATATATCTTAATTAAATGTACACAATTATTATAAAAACTTTATCAAGAATCAGTAGCTTATTGATTTACATTTTGCTCTGTTTCAAATATAATCTCTGTTTCATCCTAGCTGAATTGCAAGGGTGTCATCAGTCGACACACTATCCATAGCTGTAATCTTTCTTTCCTTCCCTCTCTCTCTTCCTCTCTTACTATCTGGCACTGGCTTTCTTATAAGCAATGTTAATATATAACAGCATGACAGTCAAGCTGAATCATTTTAATAAATATAAAAATTTCAAACAGACTTAATTGTGAAAACAACACAGCTTGTATAACAATATTATGTGACAGAAACCTTAACATAATGGTAACTGCATGTTACCAACTGACTTGATGAATAACTCTCAGGAACCTCCACATAATGCAAATCCCTATAAACTGAGAAGACAGTCCTGCCTAATTCTTGACCCAAGTGAAACGGGTGTGAATAATAATATATTCATCAATGGGCTAATGCTATATTGTTGGAAAGTATACCTTAGCACTGTACTGAAAACCTTGAGAATCCCGTGACCTCAAAAATAAATAAATAAATAAATATATAAATAAATATACAATCTTAAGAAGATTCAAATGCTACTACTTTCATTCTTTCATTCATTTGATGCTTACTTGCTTCATTTATTATGTCTCTGGGGGTGCTAGAGCCTATCCCAGCACACATGACAGCTGAAAATCTGAGAACAGCACTTGTGATCTTCAAAATAGTGTAGATCTACAGGCACCTCATTAATACGTGTCACATCATCTACCAGCGGGTAAGGAGACCCTTTCAATGGCATCTATGCAACAAAACAATGCACTAAACTCTCTCTTAACCTACAAGAACTCTAAACAAGGCTTCAAACAGAACATAAAGTCACCTCCTAGCCATATATTGGTTCTTCAGACATAGAATTACTTGAGCTAGCTAAACAGATATAAGCCATTCTAACGTCTTCAGTCTGTATATTTCTCTCACTTTCTGCTGTACATCTACTCCTTTACCAATCACTTTTTCATACTACCATCTCCCTCTTTCTCTTCCACCAATAAATCAGCTTGACTCCTTTCCTTTATTCACACAGTGGATATTTCCTTTCTCTCCAATCCTACTTCTGTCATTACCACAATCTTTTGTAATTTCTAAGTCTTAATCTTTCCACACTGGCATCCTTTCCATCTTTTTCCTGTCACATTCTCCATGTCCTTTACTCACCGTTATTGCCTTCCTCTTCCTGGTCCTTCTGTGAAGTGTATTGAATACTAAGCATTTTTTCCATTAGATTAGTACATTGAATAATCTCCGTCAAACTGCTATACCATATGTATAACAGTCGACCAGTATTCTGCATGTTTTATATATCCTTACTTTACTGCCACTGGACATGTTTTGTTTACTTACACTTTGTTTGATTTAACCAAGTAGAACACTTTACTTACCTTTCATATATTTGTTATTCTTTGTATATGTTAATCATGAATTCTTATTTGTATTCCTTGTAGAGTGTGTATGCTACACTTAATTATATCACTTGTAATTAATAATACACCAAAGGTAAAAGTTGCAAGTGCATTGCTTGAATGGATGTATTCTCCGTTTGCCTACTTGCATTGAAATATTTACATATTTTTGCACTGACGTGATATATATATATATATATATATATATATATATATATATATATACATACATATATATTTATTCCTATGTGTGCACTCATGTCTACATCTGTAGAAATTCTATTTAAAATGGCACTTGTTGATAGTAAACCTTACATGTCCACAGTTTTTCACCCCAGGCTTTCATTTTAAGTGTCTTCTCTCCAAATGGACATCCCAAAAAAGATAAATGAACAAATAAATCCAAAAATAATGGGAGTCTATCCCTTCCTGGAATGGTAAATTGATAAGTTCTACCTCTAATATTCAACATCTGTAAATTAATTGTCAAGAAATTCTTGATAGATACTAGCCTTTTCTATAAAAGTATTGACTTATCCAAATAACTAATAGATACATGTCCTCCCTTTCTTCCTTCTATAGTTATTATTAAATTATCATTAACTTGCCTTCAGTGAATGTTAGCATTCTAGTTTTGTTTCTCAGTAAAAGACAGACTATGGTGCTATTCCAGTGATTACCACATTTAGCTGTCATCTGAATTTGTGTAATCTTGTACTGTTCTTTTAATAGTTTATTTTTCAATCTGTATATCTGCACACCATTTAATCCTCATTCTCTTTCTCTCTCTCTCCCACTATTTCTCTTTGTCTTTTTCCCTCTGTTCAGTTTCATATTATTGTCATTTAGTTTCTTCCTTTTTCATTCCTTCTTTTCCCCAACTTGAATCAGTCAAAAATTAAGATTGTATATTTTTAAAATATCTACCTCTTGAAAACTTCCAGACACTGAAGCCTCAGGGTGGACACCAGGGGAGGCTGGTGGCTTCAGATCAAAATGAGACTCCATGCAGGGACTGAACTTGTAGGACTAATTGGAAAGTGTATATTTATCCTAAGGAACAGTCACTAATTTTATGAAGTATGGTTCCAGTTTTACAAAAAATGTATTGATGTACACTGCTCTGCCTGCTTACCACTTTTCCTTCTATAGTATTCTACATGACCATGCCACTTATCTTCCACGGAACAAACCATTACACGACTGGCTCATCTCATTTACCATCTATCACAAGCAGAGCTAAAATTCGGATTAGAGTGAAACATTCTTCTTGATTATATCTGGCTGTAACTTTAGATTTGATGTCATAGAATACATGTGACTCAGTCAAGATCATGTTGCTGTCTGTTGCTACATCACAGTGACTTTTTTAACAAATATATCAGCACAGTTTATTACCACAGTCTCTACAGGAATGTGCTTGTCAAAGAAACAAGACTGAGTTGCTATATGTTGCTTTTAAACAGTGCCACAAATTATATATGAAGTTTGTAAGTTAAGACATTTGCCTTTTATATGTGATTGCATCTTGTCATTATTAATGCCACAGTATAATACATATCAAATAATGAAAACCATACTGCTATCAATTGCTTCTGAATAGTATACTAACCTAAACAAACCAGCAAAATATTGTGAAATATTTATCTTGCTTATATTTATATAACTTGTAAATATTTGCCATCAAGGAACAGCACTTGTCAAAGAATCAAGACCATGATGCTACATGTCAGTTCTCCACCAAACAACGTGCCAAATGATATTTACAAACATATAAAATAAAGTGAAACATTCCAAATGACCTTAGAAGCCAAAAATACCAACCATGATCAACAAATGAACAGACATCCAGCCACAAACGGTCAAATGAAGATAAAATATGCTTTTATTTTAAAATTACAACACTTATAAAATAATAAACTAAAAAAAAACTAAATTGTAAGTGCTTTCATTCACACTAGTTTATAATGTTGAACAAAGAACTTCATCAGACAATAACCAGCTCCTTTTCTTTTCCAAACTTATAAAGACTACGTTGTACTATGTCTTAATTGATTCACATAGACAATCCCCCTTAAACAAACTCAAGCTCAACTATCAAAATGTATAAAAAATAAAAATATTTACATAAAGACTCATCTCTTTTGTGCATTTAATGTCACGATACTCATTATAGATACATTCTCATTTAACCCTAGCCAATACTTTGCATTTAAATGAATTTGCCAGACATGCTCTCATTTTTCGAATAGCAATGGGCAAGCCCCCCCTTCATTCAAGTTCAAGGCTTCCAGGACCACAAACTTGAATGAATTGGAAGGGTATTCACATCTGTGTTTAGCTAATCCATTAGTTTCCTTATTATCCCTAAGATCCCCAATATGCTCATTTACCCTATTTTTTTAATTTATGTTCAGTTTTCCCTATATAAAAACAAATGCACTGACAACATAGGGCACAATAAACAACCCTTACAGTGTCACAAGAAAACTTATCATACATTTTAAATTTCTGGCCATTAATATTCACCTCGCTAGTTTTAAGAATGTATGACAGTAAAAACGTGCCCCACACTTGTACATATATCCTATCCATCTCTGCTTCTTAAAGTTTTCAAAAATATTCTTGAAATTACAGCTCCTTTTGTAAACTATAAGAGGTCTTTGACCCATAAAGTCTTTTAATGTTGTATCACAACTTAGGATATTCCAATTTTTACAAAGGATATCCTTCACCAAGTTACTTTGTCTATAAAAAGTAGTAACAAATGAACTTGTAAAATTTAAATTACCAGTTCACATCTGAGTGTCGATGTCAAAATCATTTCTTTCTTTCTTTTCAGTTTCATTAGGACCTGTTTCTATCTCAATCCCCATTACACCAGGAGAACCATCATCTCCTAAACTGCCGGACCGTCCTAACAACATTGGAGAAAAATGTCCATATTCTCGCTTTTTTCTGAACTTTCAACTTTATTTCTTTAAATACTGTGGTTAACCACATTTTAGAAACATCTCCTCCAATTTGTTACACTCACTAATAAAAGCTTCAGACACAGTAATCATACAGGCAAGAAAACTATTGGAATAAGTCTTTTTTTGAAATATTTCTGAGACAATGTTTCTATTGGGTAGATCCTTCTTTAAAAGGATATCCAAAAAAGAAATTGCTTCACTACTATTATGCACGAATCTTAAAAAAGTAGTTGTCGCATTTATATTTTCTAAAAAGTTCTCTGTCTCTATCCTAGGGTCTTTCCAAAGGATGAATATATCATCCAAAAAGCTGGTGGGCATATGGCAATATTTAAAAAAGGGGGACTTCACAAGAAACCTTCTCTCTCACTCCAACATAACAATGTTAGCATATAGGCCAACACACGATGACCCCATAGCAACTCTTTCGAACTGTAAGTATAATTTGCTATCAAATAAGATGACATTGTTTCTTAAAACTGTCTAACAATTGGTCATACATATTAATGTATGTTTGAGGGAACCCCCTCTCTTATCAAATAATCACAAAACCATTCCTTTCCCAAAGCATGCAGGATAACCATGTATAGATCTTTAATATCCTCAGTTAAAAAGATGAAAGTTTCATCAAATAAAATACTATTCATTCTTTGTAAGAAATCCCACAAATCCCTACATATATGCAATCCAGTCATTACAAACTCTTTCAATTTTATGTCCAAAAATTTAGCAAGGTAGGATGTAATGGAACCTCTGGCATTCACAATTAGATGCATAGGAGGTTGGTACAAGTCTTTATGTAACTTAGGAATGCCAAAGATAACAGGGGTCATAGGATATGAGACATTAAGATAATTTAATTCACCTAGGGTAACACTACCATCTATAAATAAACCCTGTAAAAAATATCATATAAAAAATGTTAAGTTCATTTATAGAACTTTTTTCATATGTGTTACTACTTAGGATTTTTTCATCTTTTCATGATAATCAGATTTATTCATAATAACCAACCCTCGCCCTTTATCTGGTTTCATAATCCTAATATCATGGATTTCCCTTAGACAATTAAGTATAAGTAGCTCATCTTTGTTTAAATTATTTCTTTTTGTTCTATCATCCATACTCTTAGCTTTTAAATTGCAAGTATCCAATTCACAAACCCTATCAAAGAGTTCAAGCATCGGATGTAAAGGGGATTAGAAGGTGCTAGAAATCTTCAGTGGGTTAGTTACAGTTTCCACATTTCAAAACATAACATTTAAATTTAATTTCCTGACATACTGTTTTAAATCTAGCAAAACATCAACCACATTCAATGATTTACGAGGTATGAAGGCTAATCCCTTCAAAAATAAGTCACACATTCCTACATCCACTTTATATGCAGAACAATTATACACATTAAATTCCTTAGTACCGCATATAACTTTTTCGACTGGTGGTAATAAGTGGTCAAAATTACAATTTTCTATTCACAGTCATATCATTTATCTCCTCCTCCTGCCAAACCTCCTCAAGTTGCCTCTGCGTTGGTTGGCCATCCCTCTCCTGTAAGGACAACTGGAGGGCTGCATGTTCTGTTGGTTGGAATCCCCCCTACGCTGATTCATTAGGAGTTCTGAGCACCTGAGCAGAGGATATTTGTCATCTAAAAAATGTTGCTCTTCGTAATTATTATTAGGGAGATTATGCTCACTATAGTTCACCAAAATGGTGTTATCCTGCACCAGTCTATACACTCAAATTTATGATGGAGGGGGTAAAGGGTATGCCACATTATTGTTATAGTCATTTACATCCCTAACCAATGTTTTCATTTTCTTCCCTTTAATAATCTCCACATGTTCATCAGTAGACCAAAAATATGTGTGTACTCAAATTTGTTATTAACAGACAGAGGGTCCTGTATTATAGTTGTATCCAATGGCATAGCATCTTTACACAGAGAATCAATAGTTATGTTATTGTGGTGAATAACCAGTTCTAAATATTCAAAGCTATGCCTATCAAAAAGTTCCAATAACTCTTAGTGGAAGGTAAAATCTGCCACCAGTCCAGTGGGTTACCGCCAAAAGCCGTAATCCCTTCGTTAACACACTTCTTTTTAAACACTTGGAAAAGTACACATTATCCATTTGCAACTTTTTAATTTTTAACAAGACGTGGTCAAACTCTGCTAAACTGTCAGTTAAATTATTCAACACTCTGTCTCACTGATTATTAAGTTGAGTCTCAGATCTTAAACAGTCATTTAATGAAACGGGAGCATTTCTTTGCCATACACCACCATTAACAACAGTACTGACCTGCTCAGAAATCAAATCAGGTGCTGCTGACAAATGTTGTTGTAAAACGCTCCCATTCAGAGTCTCATGGTCACAGTTTACATGGACCTCCTGTGAATTCACATTACTAGTCCCGTGAACAGAGATCTGCGATAAAGTTAGCTCCTCCAAGCGTTCCATCCTTTTAGATAACTGGTGACTCAATAATGTCAGATCTCCCATGGATTCCTCGAGGGATTGTGAAGCAGGAGGCTGGCATAATCTGTTTGTGCACCTCAGAAGCCAAAACTACCAACCACAATTAACAAATGAAGAGATGTCCAGCCACAAATGGTCAAATGAAAGACAACAGGGATAACAGGATATAAGACATTAAGCTAATTTCATTCATCTAGGGTAACACTACCATCTATGAATAAATCCTGTAAAAAACTGTTTATTTTCCTATATGCAGTGTTAAGTTCATTTAAAGAACATTTTTCGTATGTATTACTGCTTACGATTGTTTTCATCCTTTCATTATAATCAGATTTATTCATAATAACCAACCCTCCCCCTTTATCTGGTTTCATAATCATAACATCATGGATTTCCCTTAGACAATTAAGTCTAAGTAGCTCATCTTTGTTTAAATTATTTCTTTTTGTTCTATTATCCATTCTCTTAGCTTTTAAATTGCAAATATCCAATTTACAAACCCTATCAAAGAGTTCAAGCATCGGATGTAAAGGGGAATTGTAAGTGCTAGAAATCCTAAGTGGGTTAGTTACAGTTTCCACATTTTGAGTTAGTGAGGTGGTAATGGTAGCCTCAAAAGTCTGAAAAGAGTAACCACTCTGTAGATGCTAAATTTGTATCAGCAGGTCTTACATCCCTAAAGTTTGGAAATTATATAGACTCTGGACAGTGGATTGTGTCAGTGGAATTCTGGGTGGGCTCTGGGTTTCAAAGACTGTGGCACTGATTCTGTTCAAGGCCACGGGTTTGCCCATTGTGCAAAAGGAGGCTGCATGCATCACTAACTGATTGTGACACCATGTACAGATGAAGAATCAAGACAAAGAAGACTCCTTTGTTCTATATATCCCATTGATCTCCAACAAGCAGTGGAAATTATAAACTGAAATAAAGTACAACAGATGAGACCTGCCGACCAAGTGAACTAAACTGCTGTACTATAAAGACTTGAAGAAAGAGGTAGTGAGCTAGCGTTTGTGTTTTCTTTAAAACCTAGACTCCTGTTATATTAAGTTATTGTCCACAACAATCTAATCAGTGCTATCTTAATGACAGTCCTATTTAACATTTGTTTTCCCATAACATGGGCTGCTGCTATAGTAACTAATAATGTTTCACAATTTAATCAGGACTATCTATGTCAGACTGCTAGGCTGAAATAATGTACTCTGAACGGCAGCCATTATTAAGTCATGCTTAGGTCATCATGTGGAAACCATTTCAAAAATTTGCCTGGAAAACTCTCAAATGTAAATTATTTGCTTTATTCAATATTCATCTGAAGAAGAAAATGCAATTAATACAATCAAGTGATACATTATTCAATCAAGTCCAAGTGCTTATTGTAGAGTTACGGGAAGAAGTAGCTGTGATATAATTTGTGGTTATTTAAAATAATGTTATCCTTATATTTCATATAATTACAATAGTTTTCATATTTTACTTGAAGCAATTTAAAAGTTTTAAAGTTAATAAGTTACTCTTTTATCACAAACAGTTGCAATACATAAGTGAGCATGCCTTAGGCAAGAATAGCAAAGCACTGTACTGATACACTGCTGAATTCTAAAAAGGTCTAGACACAACATGCAGAGAAATTTATGTTGAACTTACTAAGACTGTAAAATGTTAATTAATTTCCATGAAATAATATATGTAAGAAATGATACATAGAGACACATTAATACCAATTAATACAAGTCTTAGGCAACCCTCTACTGATATATTACTTTCACAAAACAATAGAGAGACCTTCCACTTACAGTTTTTACACATATGTGTTCTTAGTTTCATTTGACAGGCTGTACAACTAACACTGATCTTACACACATGATTTGTTAATTTTATTTGGAAAATGTGCTACTAATATCTTGCTATGCTTTTGAGTTAGTGCACTGTGCCTTTATGTTTTTACACCCTGGCTGAGCCTGAAATAAGTCCACATGGATCAGTCTTCTACCACAGTTAACAAATCTAAATAAATACATATAAATATATACAATATCTCATGTAAGTACAACTACATTACTGGCACAGTCTAGCAATATTAAAAAAACTGGAATTGAGCAAGAAGTTATTGAACCACTAACCATAAATGTTTTATATCAAATTATTATAGCCTTACTGGAATTCATTGTTTACAGGATTTATACAATAATATGGTGCTTGCATTTTGCAGTATTTAAGATTGATATAATTTAATTAAGCCATTAGGTGCAACTGAAATATCAATCTGCATATTTAGTTTGTTCAAATTCAATAAGAAAAAGGACACTTAAAATGTGTACACTTGTTAAAAATCAACAGACAGTAAAATTCATACCTGGAAACAAGAAATGTGTAAAAAAGAAAAAATATTGGAAGAAAGCTTTTAAAAACATATTACACAAATAAGAACAATTATAGCAAAAAAAAAAACTTGTATGAAAAAAATAAGAAAGTAATGGTGGACAAATATGTCACAGATATGTAAAATAACTTGCTTTTCTTAATTACTTACTTAATTACTCTAATTTACAAAAAAGGAAGATGGAAAAACAGCAATTATATTGACTAATAACTTAATTCCTTGTTAAAATTTTTCACATTAGTGATAGTAAAAGAACTGAAAAATGAAATAAAGAGGGTTGCTCTATACAAAATGTACTTTGCATACATCGATGGTAAACCTTCACAAAGGTTCTAGTTCCACATTCTACCATATGACAGAGGAATGTATATAGTTAAGAAAACAATGTTTTTGTAGTTTTGAACATCTCAATAAAATGTTTAATAACAATTCAAAAGAGACTATGAGACATGATGAAACTAGGAGAGTTCAAGGGAAATTTATTTGTGGTAACTATTGAATATTACAGTGATAATTATACTAATATTAGGATAATATCAACGAGTGACTAAACCAACAGATTTTCTGTTAAAAAATAGGAATGCAACTGCTTGACATCCTGGTTGTTTATAAAATATGCTAGTGAATTAATACTAAACCTGCAACAAGAGAAAAATTAGAAATTAAGAACTTCCAGTCACAGGTTTTCTGGATGATCTTTAAACCATAGCATTACACATCCCAACACTAAAGAACTGGGAACAAAAACTACAGCAATAGTGAAAACATATTTTTAAAATTAAAATTGATAGACCAAAAATGAATGATATTTAATAGCAAGGAAGAGAAAATTTAACCTCTGGCTTAAAAAATTAAGAACTGACCAAGTTCAGATCTACAAGTGTGTAGGCTTATTCTCAAAATAACCTATCCTATTTAGTTATAGATTGGCTTTACCCATCCCATGATTGACAATTATATATTACCCCTAATAAGAATAACTGGGATCATGCCGTAGATAATTTGAGAGGATGCAGGCATGGGATAAAGCATTTAAGATCTGACTCTGCCCATCACTAGTGGAAGGAGCAGCCCTGAAATAAATTTTCTGTTTCTCATCCATAGAGCTAAGTTGTGCCTGAAAATTGAAAGGGACAAACTTTGTTTGTGAGGCTGGGGAGTCTATTCCAAAGGAACTATGTCCTTTCAGAGATATATCTGCCCCTCCAAACTGTTGTGTTGATGTTGCAGAAGAGGTTTAGATCCCTAGACTGAGTATTTTTAATGTCATTTGACTTGCTGATGTGCAATAAATCCATCGGTAATGGGTCAAAGGATGCCTTGTATTCCAGACACAGGTCACCTCTCAGCAGTCTGTAGGTTATCACATATAGTGACAGGACTTTGAGTCTGTAAATGTAGAACATATTGTTTAGACTTAGTATCCTTTTAGCAAAGTATCAGTGAGGGCATTCCAGTTGTTGCATGTGTCTGGACAGATACATGCCAAAGGGGGCATATTATATTCAAAGAGTGGCCTAATGATGGCTGAGTAAAAGGGGACAATAATTTCTCTAGATCTAGACACAATCCCATTGCTGATAAGCTGTGCAATGCAGAAGGACTTTCTTACACCAATAGACATATGTTGGTGAAAAGTTAAGTCACTGTCCAAATAAGTTCCCAAATCTCGAACAAATAGGTCAACTCTTAGAAAAATATTGTCAATGTGGTAGTTCCATGGGGTAGATGATTTCCCAAAGGTACAATAATGCATTTTACGGTATGTAGTTTCAGTCCATGATTTTGGCACCAGTTATTTATCATTTATAAAATGTTGCATTTTTATTAGCATTTGTTTAGTGGGATTGTCCATCTGGGCATAAGTTTCTCTTTTTCAGAGGAGGTCCAGGAAGAAAAGCTCCAAGTATAATACATGCACAAAACATTCAAGAAGCAGATAAGAAAATAAAATATAACTACTTTAATCAATTTAACAAAATGAATGTATATAGAACACATAGGAAATATATGCAGGGTGGTCCCTATTTGGATATTTGTGTGCTGCAAAAAATAAAACTAGAAATGGCAATTGTCCAGAGATTTTAGGACAAAAATATTTCCTAAGTTTCCTTTAACAGTTGCATAAAACAATTATTTTGCATCTGATAGCCTGAAATATTCCCCTGGATTCTTAAAAGCTTGCACGGAGTGCAAGATCGGTGCAGGAGCTCAAGCAGGCAATATATCTGCCATGCGATCCAGGAACAGCCCACAGGGGCATGCACGAGTGCTCCTGCACTAATCTTACATAGACTAAGCCCTGGTATGCAAATCACCTCATTTGCAGGTGAAATCCATGCAAATGATGGGATTTTGCAATCCAGGAAGTCAGTGCAAGACTAGTGCTATCTGCAGAAATGTACACAGTTAGTAACTTGAGTACATTTCTGCTACATCCAAAACAGAGCCATGACAGCTCCGAATAAAGGCTGCATATCAAGTAGTAAGCATGCCAATGGCCAAGTATAAGGCCATTGGCATTGCAAACAAAACAAAAAATAAAATAAAAAAAATTATTTTTTTAACCCGATCTCGGCTGTTTAAGCGTAGGGCAGTGGTGTGCAAATGGGATCGGGGGGAATAATAAAATAAACCTAAAATAAGCATTCTAACTAAAATCAGTATTCCGCCATGCAAGTCGATGGCAGGCATAAGACAACCGGGCCAGTGAGTAGTGGTTGCTAAGGGGGGAAGCTCAGTGTGAGACGTAACTATGTATTAGCAGGCAATCCTATGCAAATGAGGGGAAGGATAGTGAATCCCACTTTTCTCCAGGATGTGAGTCAGGTCCCAACAGTGTAAGAGTAGGAAAAGCTTGGTGCAAGCCTAGGAGGTAGGTGACATCATGGGGGGTGTCAGGCATACTGTAAGCAGATTGGAGCCCTGTGGCTCAGGTTTACTCCTAGCTTAGTACAGCTAAGCTAGGGGCTATGTCTAAACCTGCCTAGCACTCTTTACAAAGCATAAGCAGGTGTGCATGCCATGCACCGGGTTTTACAGGAAGAAAAATGAAGTTAAGCCAGGAAATAGCAGCAGTGTACAAATTTGTGCACTCTATGGGGCACGCACATGGGCTTAAACAGGGAGTCAATGGGAAGGGAAAACAGCAGTAGGAAGGTAATCAAGGAGAACTAGCATAGCTGGCAGGTGAAATGTATCAGAATCAGCCAATTGCACAGGCAGCAGAACAGCCCAGCCCAGAACACTACTATAAACTAAGCAAACACCTTCACCTCTGGTTTTTCCCACACTCTACACCACCGGTGTATACAAGTAGGGAAATTTTAACAAATAAACCTGCAAAATGAGAAAGGCTACAGCAGGCAACACAGAACAACATGTGCAAGAGGCTGAGGGTTGTGAGGATGTGAATGCTGCCGAATAACCCAAAGTGAGGAGACGGAGAAAAGTGTACAGACCCAGGGTAACTTACCAGGGGCTACATGAACTGGAGATAGTGGAGCACTATAGGGTGGACAGAGACCTACTACAACAAATTGTTGAGCTGTGCCAGCCACACCTGGCACACCAGACTGAAAGAGGGAAACCCATCCCAGTGGATACCAAGGTATGTGTAGGCCTAGGTATAGTAGCCACAGGTACCTCCCAAAGCACAACTGGGGATATCATGGGGATCTCACTGGCATCAGCATCCAGAGTATTCCACCAGTTCCTGGATGCCAGTCAGCACATGCCAATGAGCACGTATACTTCCTCAACACCTGTGAGGTGTTGACCAGCAATATGCATCTCTTCCACCAAATAGCAGAATACCCTGGGGTAGTGGGTGCTGTAGACTGCATGTACATATGCATCAAAGCACCACCCGGTAAACAGGGTAGGGCCTACATCAACCACAGGAGCATCCCCTCCATCAACTGCCAGGTTGTATGTGATGCCCAGAGCATTATAATGAATGTGTTTGCTGGCTGCCCTGGAAGCTATAACGATTCCCACATATGGCATCTGATGCAGCTGTACCAGAGATCTGCCAATGAGGACATCCCCTATGGTCACCTAATGGGGAATGCTGGGTACACACTTGAGCTGTGGCTGATGACACCCATCAGAAATGCAGACACACCTAAACAACAATGCCATAATGAGGCACATGCACAGACCAGACATATAATAGAGCATGTGTTTGGGATGCTCAGGCCTGGATACATCTGGTGGAGCCTTGCAGTATTCACCGGCTACATGTACCTAAATTGTTATGGTATGTGCTATGCTACGCAATATGATCCTGCGGAAAGAACTGCAGCAGGAACAGCTTGGGGCAGGGCCATACTGCCCTCCACCAATGCCAAGGCCTGCACATGCACAGAGTGACCCAGAGGAGGAACAACCTGAGCCTGCCCCAGTAGCAGAAGGAGGTGTGCCAGTATGCCCTGGCCTTGGCAAAGAGGCAACGCATAGCACATGCACTGACACAGTAAGAACCCAGGGAATGACACTTTTCTCTGACTCACACATACAGTAAAAGGCATGCCAAACATGACACTACCTGTGCTCAACCATGTATAGGGAGTGTACTATGTGCATCTGACATAGGCCGCCCCCCAGCACCATCTGCAAGTCTGGCAAACCCTCAAGGTAAGTCAATCAACCTACCAACTGCCAGATGGAGTAGAATGTGTCGTTACCTGTAACTATGGTATGGATGTGAACATGCAAGGGAATTGGGTGGTGGAATGTTATGGCAGCAGACAGTAGACACCCATAGTGGCACCATGACATCTGTAACACATACAGGAGTCACCATAGTAGCCAGTACTACACAGGGTGACAAAACTCCTGCAGGAAATGTGCTGAGTGACATGTGTGTCCATATGACCCACACATGCCAGTCAGGATGGTTCATATACCCAACAACAGTCTCAGCCAGCAGGACATGTGTAGACAAACCCAAACAGAGCCTCGGCCATGGCCCCAGAATGATGGCTATGGTTAACCTCCCTCCCAGGCCTACACAGACAGACCACAGCAGGGCAGGCAGTGGGATGTTAGTTCTGAAGGGTAGGAAGTCAGGCAATAATATGTAGGGCAACCAAAGCTACGATCTGTAGTACACTGGTATGCCTCTAGTCAGCATGATAGTTAGCAATATAGAATGAAATAGAGTACCTGACATACCTGTACAGTCATAGCAAATGTGTACAAGTGTCACGTGTGCCCCCCATATCCTACATAGTAATGTAATAACAGTCAGGTGTGCCCCCCATAACCCTGTGTAGAAAGGTAGAAAAAGTTAGGTGTGCCCCCATCCTACATAGTAATGTAATAACAGTCAGGTGTGCCCCTCCACTCCTGTTTAAAAATGTAGAAACAGTCTGGTGTGCCTCCCCCTTCCATGCAGAAATGTAGTAACAGTCAAAGCCAAATGATCGATGGATACCCTGCAGAGACAGCATGCTACCTGTCAGTGTACAACACAAAGGTCAGCACTGCAGCATAAACCTGGACACGATCCACACATTCAATACAGACAGCCATACTGGGCATGCTCACACACTTAAACACATGAAGGCCATGTCTGCAAACAGCAGTGGACCAGACATATCTGGCAGTTGCAGTTGTTAGTACAGACACTCGTCAGTATGCACCACTCATGCCTTGCACACACAGTGGATAGGAATACAGACATATATGTCAGGACAACACACTATAATAAGCCAAAGGTAGACATACATAGATGTGTGAAAGAGGGTGACAAGGAGCCATCCAGGCCTGTTCCACCAAGCACACAGTCAAAGGTCCCTAAACACATGAGGTGCAGATGTCACTCACTGCAGATACTAGACACTAGTATCTGTCAGCATTACATACTATGTGGTGCATGTGCCAGCTGTGCAACATGACTGTACAAGGAAGTAGTCATCTAGCAGCTGTATACATGTACCTGTGAAATATGACCCCATGTGAGCCCACATGTGGCATGTCAACCCCTAGATGAATGGGTTATGGCCCATGCACACACCGCACTTCCCATAGCCCTACTATGACAAGTCTGCTGAGGTCAACAAATGTGAAATACACCTTTGGGAGAGCTGTACCCCAGTAATCTCCATGGCACATCCCATAACTGCATACTGTTGCAGTGTGATAAACTAGTTAGGTAGGAGTTCTAACCCCAGACTTGGCAATTGTGTGTGTGAGTGTGAGTGTGTGTGTGTTTGTGTGCATGTCTGACTGTGTAGACAGAACTGCTTTGTAGGGTACTCACACTCCTTACAATTCATATACTCAACTTTGACAAGGCTGTTGATGTCACCCACCTAGAAATACATCTCTGGGAAGGTTGTAGCCTAGTAATCAAGATAGTGTGTGCCATAACTGCGTACTGCTGTAGTGTGATTTAGAACTGTGGTAGGGTTCCATCCCCACCCATGGCAGTTCAGTATGTTTTGTGTGTGTTTCAATGTCTGTGTATGAAGCAATGCATTATTGGCTAGTCACACTCAGTACATTTCAAATGGCCTACTTTGGCAATCCTGTTGATGTCATTCATTCTGAAATACACCTTTGGGGAAGGAGCTTTCTAGTAAACCCAGTGGTGCGCCCTTTAACAGCTCTATGCTGTAGTGTGATATAGACCTCTGTTAGGGGTTCTATACCCACCCATGTGGGTTGTGGATGTTTTGCATGCATGACACTGTCTGTGTAGGGAGCAATGCATTTTAGGCTAGTCAAACACAATACATTTCAAATGGCCTACTTTGGCAATCCTGCTGATGTCATTCATTGTGAAATACACCTTTGGGGAAGGAGCTCTCAAATAATCCCCATGGTGCATTCTATAACAGCTCCATGCTGTAGTATGATACAGACCTCTGATAGGAGTACTATACCCACACATGTCAGTTGTGGATGTTTTGTGTGTGTGTCACTGTCTGTGTAGAGAACAATGCATTTTAGGCTAGTCACATACAGTACATTTCAAATGGCCTACTTTGGCAATCCTGCTGATGTCATTCATTGTGAAATACACCTTTGTGGAAGGAGTTCTCTAGTAATCCCTGTGGTGCATCCTATAACAGCTCCATGCTGTAGAGTGATATAGACCTCTGTTAGGGGTTCTATACACACACATGTCGGACATGGAAGTTTTATGTGTGTGTGTGTGTCACTGTCTGTGTAGGGAGCAATGCATTTTAGGCAAGTCACACTCACTACAATTCGAATGGCCTTCTTTGGCAATCCTGCTGATGTCATTCAATGTGATATACACCTTTGGGGAAGGAGTAATCCACTAATCTCTGTGGTGTGTGCTATAACTACATAGTGATGTAGTGTAATAAACTAGTTAGGTAGGAGTTCTACTCCCAGACATCACAGGTGCATGTGTGTGTTTGTGACACATATCATGTGTGGAGGTGGTTGTAAGTGTGTGATACCTGTGGCCAATGTGGAGTGGGATTTTCATATTTCTTGGACCTACTATATATCACAATGTCCACCGTACAGGGATAATAGATGTGAAATAGCTGGGAGGCTGGGGTGCAAAGCCATACACAGTTAGCAACCCCAGTATTACTCAGAGCACACTCTCAACCAATATCTCATAAACACACACATGCCTAGGCAACAGTCAATATGTGGGTAGTACACTGCATATTGGCCACTGATAGTAACTATGGGGTGATAGCTGTGGGCTACAGAGGCATGGCACCCTGCCCATCTGTCCAATATGCACACACATGCAGACAGTGCACCTTCCTCATGTTTCCCAATGGACACCTGCAACACCTGTAGTGCCATCATATGTGACCCACAAAGGACATACCATGCCTGACAACATGCCCTGTATTGACAGATGCCACTGACACCAGGGAATGCCATTAGCATGCTATCAATGTAGGTGCAGGGTAAACCTGCTGCCCATTACCAGTTCCCACCACAGGTGGACAAGACTGGCACATCTGATGATAATCTGTATTAAAAAACATGGACCAGACACCCCAGGTACAGTTTCACATGTCACTGTACATACATATGGGAGGTGTGCACATCCCAGACACCGTCCATGTCATGGACTAATGAACACATACATAGCAAGCGATGCACAGCATTGGCCACACACAACAGTCACCCAGGTCACTGGATGGATGATACAATACCCACCTGTGTGGGCAAATGCAGACACTACAGCCATGAGCCACAGTGCAAACCATCGTCATGTGGCCTGAAGCCAAGGTATACCCATTGCCTGGCCTTGTACAGCCATCTGGCACAGTCAACCACCACACACCCATGCAGACATGCACCCATGCATGTCAGTACTGGCACCCTGTGTGTTTGTGTGTGTGTGTTGTACGGTGCGTATGTTCACATCCACACTCCCTAAACCCCCATGGCCATACTGAAGCATGCTGTCTGATGACAGACACCTTCCCATACACTTTGCCCATACAACCCCCGTATGACCTGTGTTGTGCATGTGATACATGCACAGTGATGTGTTGTGGCAATCTCACTACTGATGAGTTGTAATCCTGGCCCTGCCAAGTGTGTCAATATGTGTGCATCCCAGTGAGAGTGTGGCTGTATTGATGCTGGTACCTGTTCATGCGGACAGGCACGTGTACATCACCTACCATATAGCTACTGTATCCCTGTTACAGATGTCAGTCACCATCTATGTTCTAAGGGCTCTACAACAGGTAACCCATGTGGCACATCCAATAACTGAATAGAGCTGTGATAGCACTACATAGTTGTCAGGGGTTTGATACCCTGTGCTGGTAGGTGTGTGAGACAAACAGGCTTAGGTTTTACTCTCCTACCCATCTCTGACTTGTCTTTGCCTCTGTCTGCCTCTCCCACTCCCTCTCTGGTGGATGTGGAGACTGACACCCGCTTTGCTTGGCAGCAGCATGTGAATTTTAAGTGATGTTCATGATCAGCTGATGGCCTCTGCATGAATTGCAGCCCTCCCCTAGGTGATTGCATGTGGAACAGCAGTGGTAACATTCCCATTGCCAGTTGCATGGAACCACACTCCAATATCTAGGAACATCATGTTGGAGTTGGCTCTCTTCATTCACTGTGAACAGAAACTAGATCTGTTGTTTGGCAAACAGCATCTCAGATGGATTGGGGATTTACCTCTAACAACATACACTGTGGAAACAGGGCAGCACACAGGAAGGGGATGTGCCTGACCTGACTACAGACTGTAAGTCCTGCTATACTGCATTTGGAGTACTGTTGGTTTAACAGTGTGTGTGGATATGACTGTCCTACATGTCTCAATGCCCGCCATGTCAGTTCCATGTTTATGAGGAATCCCCATCTGCAGGGTCATCTGCAGGCAGGGCAGTGTGTTGTGCCTTTGGTTTCAGGAGCATCTATCTGTGGACTGCAGAATGTATTGTGAGGACTGCAGTCTACGAATGGTGAACACCGTGGCAGTTACTGGCTTCATATCCCTCATAGGACATATGTTGCAACAAACCCTGTTACAACAGTAAATGTATGAGGTTATCACAGCAACATGTCATTACTGGCCCTGTGTATGTGCTTCCAGCCACAACTCAGTCCACCTGTGTACATATGTCATGCATGAAGTGGTGCATATGTGCTGTACACCATAATTAGTGTCATCATATCTGATAAGCCAGTGAGATATCAGACTGCTACACATGTTATGTACAGTAGGGGTTATATTTGATAACATAACCTGGACATTCTGTGGATGCTTGTACAGTACTGAGGTCTGTGTACTTATGGTGAATGTCGACAGTGTGTGTATTGTTAATATGTACTTTATCCTGTGTACAGACTGTGGTAGATGTCATTGTTCTAGGTCCTGTCCTATCTGATGTTACATGCTGCTCCACTGTATGGTACCATATTGGCATACATGTTTGTAGGGCCATACACACACATGCCCTATACCACAGACAGCCATCAGACCTAACTGTGTAGCAGCCCAGTATATGTAGGGTCAGTCTGTGAGTGGCACATATCCATATACTGTAATATTATGCTAGATTAACATATGTGGCTGTGGCTGTGCTCACATTGGTTGTGGTTATGTACTTTCACACAGGTATATCTTACCCTGTGCTGTGACATACCTGTAGAGCCTGCTATATATGCAGGTACATGTGGATTCGCCCATAGGAGATGTAGGCCAGTGTTGAGCCAGTCTGCCTGTAGACTGCACAGTGCAAAGCTGATTGTAGGTTAGGAGGTTGGGCAGTTCAAGCCAATGGATATGTCTCAAAGCAGTACAGTGATGAGTTCTATATGAGCAATTTGCAGCAAAGCAGGCAATTCTGTTATAGCAGGCTTCCATTTTGCTTAGTTCAGTTTTGTTGAGATTAGTCAGAATGGGAGATGCATAGAGTAGAGTGGATAGAAGTTGGGAGCGAGCAATGGCTGATCTTGTGTTGTTGGTAAGAAATGGTTTGATACCGTAGAGTGATCCCAGTTTGGCATGTACTTTTTTAATAGTTAAGTTGAGATGACTATCAAATTTTAGGTGGGAGTCTATGGTTATTCCCAATAGCTTAGTCTGTGCCACTGGAGCGATTGGAGTAGCATTTGTGTAGTAAATAGTGAATTGACTGTTATCAGTGTTTTTGTTAGAACTGGTTATAATCATAAGCTGAGTTTTCTTTGGATTGAGGATAAGTTGGGCTTTGGTTAGGTAGTTTACAACATCAGAGAATGCTAGTTGAGTTGTTTGCAGGAGGGTGGGAATGTTTTGTGCAGCACAGATTAAGGTAGTGTCATCTGCATACTGTCAGATGCATGCTGTGTGGAGGTATGGAGGTCATTTGTGAAGATTGTGAATGGTAGTGGTCCTAAGATAGAACCCTGTGGGACTCCTATAGTTATGGGCAGCTGAGGAGAGAAAGAATTTTCCCATTTCACAGCTTGGTACCTGTCAGTTAAGTAGCTTTGGAACCAGGTAAGAGTGGAATTTGATAGGTGATACTGGTTTAGTTTGTTTAGCAGGATTTGGTGCGAGACTGTGTCAAATGCTTTGGACATATCCAAAAAAAGAGTTGACATCTGCAGGCCTTCATTTTTGAGACGGTTTACTGTCTCTGTGAAGCAGAGGAGGGCTGTAGTGGTACTATGGGCAGGTCTGAAACCATTCTGAGTAGATGACAGGATGTTGCTGTCTAGGAGATATTTTAGCATCTGGGTATGGATGCATTTTTCTATGATTTTGGCCAGGGGGAGAGTAAAGCAATGGGTCTGTAGTTATTAAGTTCAGTGGTGGTCCCACCTTTATGTATGGGTGTAACATAGGATATTTTCCAGAGTTTGGGCACATAGTTTTCAACAACTGATCTATTTATGAGAGTGGAGATTGGGATAGCAATATTATCTACTGTGAGTTTCAAGAAATAGCTGGGGAGTAGATCGGCTGCTGTTGATGAGGTTTTTAGTTTGGAGAGCATGCTTTTGATTGAAGTGGTGGAAACTGTTTTGAAGGCAAAGCTTGTATTAGTGTTATTTGTGATGGGGGGGCTAGTGAGGAAGGAACTGTTCTGTGATACTAAGGATAGAATTGAGTTCACAAAGTGGGAGTTGAATTGTGTTTCGATGGGAACTTTAGTGTCAGGGGTGGTTGATTTGGGGGTAGCCTTTTGGGTGGGTTTTTAGTAGCTGGTTTACATTTTTCCAAAATTGTTGGGGGTTGTGTTGGTATTTAGTTTGTAATGTCGTGTAGTAGGATTTTTTGTCCAGCCTAATGCATTTTTTTGCATGGTTGCGCAGTTGTTGGTACTTAGTTAGGCTTTGTGTTTTTTTTTGTTTGTTTTTTTTATAATAAAGCCAGGCAGCATCTCTGGACTTGAAGATTTGTTTGGTTTGTTTACTGAGCCAGGTGTTTGTAGAGGTTCTAACCTTGATTTTGCGCAATGGAGCAACAGTGTCTAGGTGTTGTAGAAATGTTTTGTTGAAAAATGTTACAGCCTGGTCAAGTGGGAGGGTTTTTAAGGGGGTCCATTCACAGTTACAGAGTAAAGTATTGAGGACCTCAGGAGAGATTTTTTTTGTGTTTGTCGTGGATATATAGTTAGTGGTTTTGCATATGCTTGTTCTACTAGGTATAAAGTATATTATGTTGTGGTCACTTAAGGTGTCTGGGAGACAGCCTGCGTGGGGATACAATGTGGGGTTGTTAGTTAAGACCCAGTCAAGGATGGATTCCTTTTTAGATTTTTTTATCACATATAGTTGGAATTTGGACTAGCTGCTGGTAGCCATGGAGATTTATTAGATTACTTGGTGGTTCTGATATGCAGGTGAAGCAATCTAGGTTGAAATCCCCCAGAATAAGGGTTTCTTGTGAGTATGTGAAAGAACACAAGGATAAGAAGTCTTCAGTGTTAGCAGGTGTATTACCAGGTGGAATATAGATCACAATTGTGGTGATGACCTTTTTAGGGTGAAGTTGAAGTTGTGAGATAAGTATGTCCCAATTATTGGGGGAGGATTAGGAGTTTGGTAACTGACGTACAGTTAAGTTGGACTTATACAGTAAGGCAGTTCCACCCCCTTTACGAAGTGGTCTGTCTTGTCTAATGATATTGTAGCTGGCAGGGAGAATTTCTGAGTTAGCCATGTTTTTATTTATCCAATAAAACGATCGTGTCAGCACACAGGTTGCAAGTCCATAAAACGTTTATTGTATAAATTCCACAAGCGCTTTCACCCTAACTCAATTGTAGGGCTTTTTCAAGTGTAAAAACAGTGTAACTGTTCAATCAGCCATCCTTATATAACTTCATTTTAAAAAAAGGCGCCAAAACCAGTCTGACCTAAATTTAAAGTAACCACGCACATTTTTACAACTGTCAAGTTTAAAAACACAAATAAATTCACTTTGTTTGCCAAACATTAATAAACTTGATAAAACTTTGAATCAAAGTAGTGTAAACTAACACAAAATAACCATTCTAGCTAAAAAAGAAGAAGAAAAGGATGTCGA
This sequence comes from Protopterus annectens, assembly GCF_019279795.1. Taxonomy (NCBI): domain Eukaryota; kingdom Metazoa; phylum Chordata; order Ceratodontiformes; family Protopteridae; genus Protopterus; species Protopterus annectens. The sequence goes on from NC_056729.1 coordinate 452,061,879, forward strand.
AAATTTAAAATACTTTAAAATTATGTTAAACAATACAATCAAAATATTATGTTAATAATTGTTTCAGTGGTTGTTTTAAGTGATTATTTTGATAAATCTTCTGCTTTTTTATCAAATAAGGCTTAATAAAAACACTCACTCTGAACAAATGAATTTATGAACATTTATATAACATAAAAAAGGGAATATTAATAATGCAGTAAGTAAACATTTACAAATGGAGCCTAAACACACTGGCTTTCATTTTGGGATTCTTGAACAAGTACCTATTGACCCTAAAGGGGGAGATTGGGAGAATTGGCTATGCTGTTTGGAGATCTATTGGCAAATTAGATTGAATGCCACCCACCCCGGGACTAAATGAGCACATTTCTATTAAGCCTTATTTGGGGTGTGGAACCAACCATTCTTCCCAAAGGTTTGAACAAACATTGGGCAATGACCATAGGAGTGGAGAGTCTATTGTTGTTACCAGTGGACTTACTAGTATTTTGGATGTTGAAAATGTTCAACAAGGTATACGTGTACAACAAGGTACTGTAACTTAGATTGACAAAGTTATTAACAATGAATCAGGGCGTTTTCATAATGTTAGAGAATGGTTTGATTATGTACAAAGTAAAGGAGACTTTTTTAATAATTATTCCTGCCACCAAAATAAGTCTAAAGGGGCAGGTTGTTCTTTTACAGTGTCTTCTTTAAAAGATGGAATTAGGGATCTGAAAAACAAATTGTATAAAATAAAATGTGTCAATACTGACATTGCATATTTAGAAGAATGTTTAACAAAAAAAGTTGTCCCACAAGGGTTACGTGTGTATAAATACCCTGAGGGTTTTACTTATGATTTTGATATGTTTAATGAATTTAATAGTGTGTTCGATGAATGTGGTTTTAAAATTTTAAAGCTGATGGTAAAATTTGCTAAAATGAAGGTGGATATGTTGTTAAAGGAAGCAGAGAAATTGGATGAATACATCAGAAAGGATTTGTTATTTGAATTTAATAAAGAAAGTTATGATAACAGTTTTTACAGGATTGAAAGAAAATGTGAAGAAATATATGAGAGGAAAAAAAAGACAATTAGAAAGGGATTTGAAACAATACAGTGAAAATAGGGCTTATGTGTTCAAAGGGAGAATTTATAAGAACAGTTTATACAAACAATTTGATCCTACAGTTGTAAGGGATTTGACCAAATCTAAAACAGTTGAACAATCTAAAATAGGTGAAAAATTTGTCAACAACAGACAAATTACTGTGGACGTTTTGCACCACCATCCAACCACCCCAGTGATTAATATTTCTACACCTAACCCCACCACTGTGGATGCTGACAAAGATGTGGTAGTTACTACCAACACGGCTGAGGGAGGGGAAGAAAGAGAGTTGAATGAACAGGATTTTTCTGGGGGAAAGGGAAGAGGAAGGAACCAAGTGAAAACAACAAAAAAGAAAGGAAAAGTGTAATGATTAACTTGGACAATAAAGTAAATAGGGAAATAGTTATTGATTCTGACAAAGTGACTTATTCCTACAATGGTTTTAAAATTGTTAACCTAAGTGGGATTGAGATTAATGAAGAACATTTTCACCTTTTTGAAAAAGGTTTCAAATTTGTTCCAACAGTTAGATTTGATGTTTGTGATACTCTCATAGAGTTAAAACTGTACACTGGAAAATTAAATTTTGCATTAATGTTTGAGCAGACCAATGGCTATGATACAACTAGCTTTAGAAAGGCTAGCACATTTAATCCTCCTCTCCACCCGGCTTTAAAGGTGTTGAAGAGACATGTGCATCAGATTTATATGAACTGAGTGTAGATAAAAAAATTAAGAAAAAGTTTTTGTTTAAAGCTAATTTGACCACAAGGGAAAAACACATCTTGGAGGACTTACTCAACGACAGGGGGATTTGAATTATGAAACCCATAAGGGGGGGGCGATATGGTCTTGGTTAACACTTTTGATTACTCTAGTAAAATTTTGAACATCTTGGGGGACGTTGATGTCTACATTCCAGTTTCTACGAATGAGATCAACATCTCTTATAGGAAAATAGATTTTTTATTATGGAAGGTAGACTGGATGAAAAGATTGGTATTATGTTGACCATTAAGAAACCAAGACTAGCGACTTTCTTTGGAATTCCAAAGATTCATAAACATACAACTGACCCTCCATACAGGCCCATTGTGTCAGGGAAGAGGTCTAAAACATATGCTATTGCATCTTTTTTGGACCATACACTTAAACACATCCCTAATCAGTATGAGCATATGTTGAAGGATTCTTGGCATTTTTTACGTGGTTTGACACTGCAGTCTTATGAAGGTGAGGTGTACTTTTTAACCATTGATGTGGTTGACGTATTCACCTGTATTCCAACTGATGAGGGTTTAAATTACTTTTGGCTACTTTTGAAGGACTGAAAGTCCACTTTGAGCTTTGATATTGACCTGTTGATAGAACTAATGAGAATTGTGTTGGAAAATAATTTTGTGTATTTTGACAACAACATCAAATTATACCGGATGATTTGTTTATTATTTGGGAAGGACCAGCGAACACTATTGTGGAGTTTGTTGAGTTTTTAAATTCCACCACTAGATTCTTAAAATTTACATTTAATTTTGACCAGGGTGGAATTGATTATTTAGATGTCAGGTTAGACAAAACTAATGAGGGACTAAAATCAAGAATTTATAGGAAAATACTTTAGTAATTCCTACATTTCTGATTTGTTTAGTGATAGGTTAATAAAGGGAAGAAATTATAAACAACTAGATATTCTCCTATTTTGGGGAAACCATTGGAAACTGTAAAAGGTCATGAAGTGGATAGTGAACAAGCTTTTAAAAGAGCTATGGTTCTTCAACATAGTAACATTACAAGGGAAGTTAAGGACCTCATTCAGAGAAATTGGAAGATGTTAAAACTTAGTACACAAAGTAGATGATCATCCCAACTTTGTTTACAAAACAGGAACAAATCTGAAAAAGGTATTCAAAAGTAACAATTATAGATGTACAACTACTTTGGATAAGGGAACTGGTAGGTGTGGGTATTGCAGATACATTTATCACCTTAAAAAATTATGCAACAGTAGGATTTACTTAAAGAAGAGTAACTGTCAGCCCTGTGTAGAGACTGTCCTAGTTTCAATTTATGAACATTTATATAACATAAAAGCGGAATATTAATAATGCATTAAGTAAACATTTACAAATGGAGCTTATATTAAGCCTTATTTGATTAAAAAGCAGAAGATTTATCAAAATAATAACTAAAAAACAACCACTGACAATATTTAAAGTAATATTTTGATTGTATTGTTTAACATAATTTTAAATTTCTTCTTTTTAGATAGAACTGTTATTTTATGTTAGTTTACACTACTATGATTCAATGATATATCAAGTTTAATAATGTTTGGCAAACAAAGTGAATTTATTAAATTTAGGTCAGACTGGTTTAAAATGAAGTTATTTAAAGATGGCTGATTGAACAGTTTGATACAGATGTTTTGGAGTTGGAGAGGAGAAAAGTATTGTGTTTTTTTGGAGTAGGAATGAGAGCATATGTGTTTAGTTCTGAATTGTTCCGTTATGTAGTTCTTGAACAATTGTGGACAGATATTATTATAATGTGTGGTGTCTGTATATGAGAGTGCATAATGTAGTGTTCAAGAACTACATAGCGGACCAATTCAGAACTAAACACATATGCTCTCATTCCTCCTGCAAAAAAATACAATACTTTCTCACACTCCTCACTAAGTTTAGGGATATTGCTAGAGTGATAACTTGTGGTGTTATAAAGAATTATGAGAAGACATACTAGACTTAGTTGTGTGATAGTAATGGTTATAAAGTTTAAGATGGTACTAGGTGGGGGTCTGAATAGGAATTATAGGGTTGCACTATATGTGGATGGGCAAGTAGTGTGGGTGATATACAAATGCCTAATGGGAATAAGAGTGATTGGGAGTGTTTTTTGTGGAGCAAGTTGGTGTGGTATAATGTGATCTGACTTGAGGAGCTGTGATTGGTGGAGGTGATGTGAGGGTGAGCTGTGAGTGTGGCTGTGATTACTATAAATGTAGAGGTAGTGGGGGTGGGAAGGAATAGGGTGCAGGGCAGGGGAGAGGAGAGAGCCTGAGCGTTAGCGAGGGTGAACGGAGCAGGGCAAAGCCCACCAAGACAAGAGTAAAAAGTAAGCATTACTTTACAAATCTGAACACTTTACACAAGTTCCTGAGGTCTAATGGCTTACCAGCAAGCAGAATGCAATTGCTGAAGAGCACTTGTGTCCTGGTGGGAGACTAGAAATTTAAAAATGGCTCCATGCTCAGCAGGATTCTAATATAGACTTAGTATTGGGGGAGGGAGATAGCACAAGGGGTGTAAACCAGGTGGAATGCAAAGAAACCAGAGAGGCAATCAGTGGAAAACTATCAGTGAAGGCCTCAGAGGGGGTAAGTAAGAATTCAAACTACCTGTAAAGTGAAGGAGAGAAGAGACAGCAAACGTAATTAAGGTTGGGAGTGCGTCTTCACTTTGACTTGCTGATTAGTAACCAATTTATGCACAGATTAGAGTAGGGAGATACATTAGCAATGAAGGGAAATGTATAGAGATGCAAATAAACAGGTGGGCCTCCAAGTGATACAAACTAAGGCAGAAAGCACTGAGAGGGCTGCTTGATACTTAATTTAGTCACAGGCATCCGAATTAAATGTATACTATCTATTGGACAGTTAGGATTACTGCACTAGCTGGGGGTGGGCAAGGCTACAACAGTCAGTTTTATTAGCACAATGTGAACTACTAAGAAATACTGCTAATGTAATAGCTTCACTCTTATAAAAAATACAAGTAGAATGCCTGGGTGGACTGACCCTGCTCTTGAGGCTCAAAATGTATATCCTTGTTTAGTTTTGCAGTACTGATTCCTTCTTATACTGTATGGGTGGAGTGGTAGCTGCAGACTGCAGATTTGCTTGAGTGTGCTCCTGCTCTTGAGGCTCAAAATGTATATCCTTGTTTAGTTTTGCAGTACTGATTCCTACTTATACTGTATGGGTGGAATGGTAGCCGCAGACTGCAGATCTTATGTTTCAGTAAAGCTCGGGGGTGTGGGGAGTCTTGCTCCCTGTAAATAACAAAAAAAACTTAGTTTTTCACACTTTTGGTTTTCTGACTTTTTTATTCTTTTGAAACATCAACTTTTAGGAACTTGGCATTTCATAGCAGAACCAGAGACAACAATATAGAAGAACACACTTAGATTTGATTAATACAAATGATTACTATACTGTAAAGGGGATTGCAAATGCCATTTAGAAAATGGTGCAATTGACTGTATGTACAGGCTTTGAAAAATAAAAGTCAAATGTGTAAATGATACAGTACATTCTTTAATTTAATGTAAATATATTAGGTGTACAGAAATAAGAAACAAAATGATTATGTAATTTGAAAGAATGATTTTACATTTGTGACAAGCAGTAGAATCGACACAAAATGTATTTTGACTTTTTCTTGGGTAGCTATCCCTTTAAGTCTAGAGATTAGAACTTTTATTGTTTGTTGGTCATGATTAATCCCTCCACAGTGTTGTCACTGTGGATCACAGAATCCTTAGATGATGATTAGGTACATACATGTTTTTATTTTCTAGAATGGTTTGCCTCCTGTTTCATAGGTTCATAGGCTGGTACTAGGCTATCAGCCCTAAGGCCTATACAAACCTAGCCATAACAATTCCCTGGCTATTTCTTCCCACACTATTTACTTCCCTGGACCCTTGTCTAGCAGGATGACTGATATGATTTCCTTTCTCCCATCCAATCGTCAAGGTTCCTTTTGAGGAGTGCCAAAGAGGCACTCTGCTTGACATTTATGGGCAGTCTATTCCAGTGTCTGAGGAGTCTCTGGGTCAGGAACCTATCCCTCCAGCATGTTTTGTTTATTGTGATGACAAGGTTTAGATCCCTGGAATGTGTGGCTCTAAGGGATTGGGATTTCTTTAAGTGTAGCATGTCCAACAGCTCTGGGTTTGACATGGCCTTGTATGTTAAGCAGAGATCGCCTCTGAGTAGACGATATGCGACAGAGTATAGCTGGAGTTTTTTTAAGGTGGTCAGCGTAGGGCATCTCTTTTAGGCCTGTGATTCTTTTAGTGAGGAATTTCGTCTTGAGAGGTACATACCAAATGGGGTGTTGTATTCTATAATGGGTCTAATGAGGGATGAGTACAGTGGGATAATGACCTCCTTTTTTCTGGATGAAAAATCCCTTAGTGATGAGGTGTGCCACATAGAAGGATTTCCTGAGTGTTGTGGTGATGTGGTTATTGAAGGTGAGACCACTGTCCACCTGTGTCCCTAAGTCTCTTATCACACTTTCAGTGTTTAGTGTACTGCCACCTATGTGGTAATTCACAGGTACATGTTTTTTTCCCAAAGGGGATAACTATACATTTCTTGGCACTGAGCTTGAACCCATGGCTTTGGCACCAAGCATCTGTTTCTGTAAGGCCCTTTTGTAGAGTATCCACATAATTTGTGGATTCAATAATGGCTCCCAGTTTGCAGTCATCTGCAAACTTTGTTAGCCAGAGTCCCTTAGTGTTGGCCTGTACGTCAGAGAAGTAGATGCCAATCAAGAGCGGTCCCAGGACTGAACCCTGAGGTACTCCACTTGTCACTTGTCTGGAGCTGGATTTGGAGTCGGCTACTTTTACAGTGTGGGTTTCTGTCAGTAAGCCAGTTGGCAACTCATTGGGTGACGTAGGGATTAATGCTCAGCTTAGTACGTTTATCTATGATTCCAGAGTGGGGGATGGTGTCAAAGGCCTTGGTGAGGTCTAGATAGGCTGTGTGGACCACCTTACCCTTGTCCATGGCTCTGGAGACTGATTCAAAGAAGTCAATCAGGTTCAGGAGACAAGATCGGCCCTTCATGAATCCAAACTGGGTGGAGTCCAGTGTTTGAAGGTTGCCAATGTATTTGTTTATAAGATCCATGATAATATGCTCCATGGCCTTGCAGATAAGACTTGTCAGACTAATGGGACAGTAGTTTCCGGGATTCAAGGTGGATCCCTCTTTGTGGAGTGGGATAACTGTACCCCTGCGCCACTCAGTGGGCACGAAACCTGAGATGAGGCTATGATTAAACATGACACTTAGGTGATGTGCCAGTTCATATTGTAGTTCATGTAGTACACAGCCCAGGATGTCATCTGGTCCCATGGATGCTGTATTCTTAGCTTTGGAGAGTGCATTTTTTACTTGAGTGGCCATTATTACTAGAATTTGGCAATCTTCTTGTATTGAGATGGGCCATTTAGGGTGTGAGAGGGGGGTGAAGTTGGCACTGAATCGATCTGCCAGGATATTAGCAATATCCTTGGGATCAGTATATTTAATGCCATTCTGTTTTAGCTCAGAGCAGATCTGAGCATTGCCATTTAGATTCTTGACATAGTTATAGACTGCCTTGTGGTTGTCTTTGGAATCTTTGGCAATTTTATTTTCGTAACTAGCTTTGAAGGATTTTATGAGGGATCTCAGTTTCTTACTGAGGCTAGTAAGGGAGTTTTTTTGCATCCTGGGATTTCCTCTTTTCTGCAACAGTTTCTTCCTTTTGTTGTAAAGTTTGTTTATGGCAGGGGACCACCAGATTGACTTCCTTTTTTTGGAGGAGAGCATCTTGGTTCTATTTGGGATGGCACGATTCATGCATGAGTGGATGTGCTCTTACAATGCCTTAGTGTAGGATTCAGCAGACGAACTTTCAGTTTCCGACTGCATGGGTGTCATGAAGTTTGTCACTTCTGACTTGAGTAGCATCAAGTTGGCTTTGGAGAAGTTTTGTATGGAGGTTTCCTTACTGGAGGGTGGGGTGGGATGTGTATGTTAAGGGTGATTAGCTTATGGTCAGACCTGACTAACGAGGGGGTGACCATAGGTGTGGAGCATCAATTTCCCATGTTGGTAATGACCAGGTCTAGGATATTGGAGCCCCTGGTGGGGCTATGGATTAGTTGATCCAGGGCATTGGAATCTATGAATTCCAAGAACCATTGGGCAAAGGTGTTGGTACATGAGTAGTTTTCCCAGTTAATGGCAGGGTAGTTAAAATCACCCAGTATTAGGGTGTTTGGTTTTATCTTAATATTTTCCACTATGTTTAAAAAGGTGTAGTGAGAATCTTGGGGCATGGTGGGGGATCTGTAGTAAGCTAAATTTGGATTGCAGTCTTACCTAGTGTTAGTTGCACCTGGAGAATTTCAGACACATTGTGTTGGGCAACTAGCCTGGTGGTGTGAATATCCTTGGTGAAAATGGACACTCCTCCACCTTTAGTGTTTCAGTCCTGGTTTGGTGGCTGAAAAGTGTGGTAAGAGTTGTAGCCTGGTATTGCAGGGGTGCTCTCTGGAGCCTTGAGCCAGGTCTCAGTTACTGCACAGATATCAATAGTCTCTATTTTAGGAGTGCCTTGAGAAAGTGCATTTTGAGGTTTAGACTTCTAGCATTGAGTAGCATTACCTTCATATTTTGCATGCTTGTACCTGTTACAGTGGTGGTTTTTTCCTTTGAACTTTGCCTAAAAAAGGCACTATAGGGCTGGCAAGAGCCTTAGCCAGTAACCTGAATCCCAGGGGCGACAGGTGCAGACCATCTCTGGCAAAGCATTGTGGTTTGTCGATCATGTCGTCCCAGGCAGATACTGGATCCCTTTGAATGATACCAGAAGCTTAGCCAATTGCTGAAGTCAATCATTTTGTCCTTATATTGTGGTATCATTCTAGGCGAAGGCAGGATGCTACTCAGGGTTAGGGTCATACCTGCCTGGGCCACATGATCTGAGAGGTCTTCCATGTCTCTTTTCATGTTGTCCAGAGAGGTACGTCTCAAGTCATTCACTCCAACATGGACAATGACAGAATCATATTTGTACTTGTTGTGGAGTGACTTGAGTGCATGCGTTATGTGGCGGATCCTGGCACCCGACAGGCAGCTGAATGTAATTGTCTCCTTGTTCAACCTGGTGAGTGGGACATCAGTATGCCGGACTATAGAGTCACCTATGATTAAAGTGTTAGGTAAGTTGTCTTGCCTTAGGAGCTGTTGCTGGGTGGCACACTGGTGTTTTCAGCTATGTGACACTTTGGTTGTGAATGGTGTTTGTTTACATTTCAGCTTCAGAGGCCCTTCTTGCTTGGGCAGGTTACAGTTAAGGGCCTCCACATATGTGGATTTATTGTTGCTATATGTGGGTGTTGGTCATGTGGATTTAGAAGGGCTATGTGTTGCTTGAGGTGTAGTGTGGGTGTTAACCTTCCCCTCTTGACTGTCTAGCACAATCTTGGGTGGAGAGAGCTTTGCTTCCAGTTTGACTATGTAAGTGCATCTCTCACAGGTTGTAGTGTTGGGTGGTAGGAGGAGAGGCTTGTCTGTGTACATGAGGCAATTGCTGCATTGCCCCAGTATGCCCAGATTCACCAGGTGGACAGGAGAAATCACTGGAAGCTGACCCTTGGACATGCCTGGTTTGGTGCTTTTTTTTTTTTTTGTAAAGTACAAGGGCTGTTTTCCCTTACCTTAGCAAGGTATTTTATAATTATAGGCTGTTTAGTGCCTAAGATTAATTTCTCCTTATTAACAAGGAGAGTTGAGTGCTTGTATCAGTTTAAGGCTTCCTAGTGCTTTCCAGCAGGTATTAGAGCAAGTGCTAGTCACAGGGATGCTTAAAGGTACGATGAAAAAAATGCACACTGCAGTGCACACTAGAGAAGTTAGATGTAAAAGTAAGTAACTTAAGTTTTACCTGTTTAAAATGTTAAGGTTTAGTGGAGAGTTACTATTTTTAAAACAGCAAAATGGATTGAAAGGGCTGGTCACTTTTGTATTCTGGTACTATGGAATACAGTAGGATGGTCAATAAATTTAAATAGTTTAAGGGGAGTGATTTCAAAACTGATAATTTTGTGATTACTCACACAAGCCAGTGAAAGCAGAGAGGAAATGAGATATATGGTCAAATTAACATAAGAGGCAGGCAACTAGAAAGACAGTGGTATTTAACAAGACAACTGTAACTGGGTAGGAGGGTGGGGAAACATTTCTGCCTGACTCAGAAGAGACAGAGCTGTGGTTTCTTTTGAAGTTTTAACATGCAGCTAAAGTAGAATGCAAGTAAAACACAAGGTGAAGAAAACAAACCACAGTATTCAAAATATAAAAAGGCAATAAAATAATACAAAATACAACAAATAAAAGAAAACTAACCTTTCCTTCACAGCAAAGTGCATCAGAGCCTGGATAAGCCTTTCTGGTAAAGCTCTGAAATGGTCTATTTTACCCCTTAAATAGAAGGTTTAGTTGCTAGCTCCACCTCCTCAATTCACAAATGATTAACCTTAAGTGACCTCTTCTATCTTATGAATGAGTCCTTAATTCATCAGTTCTAATTTCTGCCTGACTGACAAGAGACAGAACTGTAGTGTCTTTTGAAGTTTTATTATGCAGTTAAAGCAGAATGCAAGTAAAACACAAGGTAAAGAAAACAAACCACAGTATTCAAAATATAAAAAGGCAACAAAGTAATACAAATAAAAGCAAACTAATATTTCCTTCACAGAAATGTTTTATTTTACCCCTTAAATAGAAGGTTTAGTTCCCAGCTCCACCCCCTCAGTTCACAAATGAGTAACCTTAAGTGACCTCTTCTATCTTATGAATGAATCTTAATTGATCAGTTCTAATTTCTGCCTGACTCAGAAGAGATAGAGCTGTGGTCCCTTTTGAAGTTTTAATATGCAGTTAAAGCAGAATGCAAGTAAAACACAAGGTAAAGAAAACAAACCACCGTATTCAATATATTAAAAGGCAATAAAATAATACAAAATACAACAAATAAAAGCAAACTAACATTTCCTTCACAGCAAAGTGTAGCAGAGTCTGGATGAGCCTTTCTGGTAAAAGCTTTTTTAGTCCAGTAAAGAGTGTGGTTTCAGATGTTTACTCCTGTCTTTCTGACCTACTGGAGTGTGAAGTATCACACAATTTCATCTTGGGTCCATTACTCTTCAATACATTTATGCTTGTTTTTGGAGATCTTTTTAAGAGGAATGTTTGTCTTATCACTGTTACACTAATGCAATGAGTGTACTCAGCTTTATTTCTTTCACTTGGAAATGTACAACCAGTGTATATTTCAGCTGGCAATCTACAGGCCACACATTCTTAGCATTCTTGGTATATTGAAGTAGAATTTGCCGAAAATCATAACTGTTAGAAAATGGCTCTCCAGAAAGCCTTATTGTAATGGTTCAGACCTAATAAACATTGGACTAGTATTCCTTCATATATGATTGAAGAAAATGAGAATAGACAGCAACAGATTCTTCACAGAATCACATCACACTGCTGTGAAGCTGCATACAAGATCCTTCTTTTTGCCTGCAAATGCCAAAGCAAACTGCTGTGTTTTGACAACTGTCAAAGACACTTTCAAATGCTGTAGGATTGTGTATAATATGGCAACTCTGCCACAACTACTCAGTTCCTCATATCACAGCCCCAAAGAAATACAGATTGGGTATAGTACTAATTAAGACAGAACAGGTTTGTAATGTCTGTTCCATGTAATAAAATGAAATGTGAGACATCAAAGCACCAGACAAGACAGAAAAATACTACAATTTCAACTGCTGCCTTTTGGAGGTATATTAAAATACTGAATTGTAATCTTCTTTAGATATAATGTTAGCAGCAGAATGTCACAGCTCCATGCACTCACCCATCTCTCAGTCAGCAGAGTACATTTTGGTGTTTCAAAATCATTCTTATTTTTTTTTTTTAGTTATATGCTCTGCATGACAAAATGCAAAGCAGAATGTCACTCTGGTCAGTTAAGTAATACAACCCTATTGTTTTTTTTTTTTTCATGAATTTGATCATAGCCTCCTCTACCCACACATATACACACATACTCACACTCATTCGCACAGATCTATTGTCATTAATATACATTCAAAATTCTGGAAGGACAATAATTGAAATATTCCACTATAAGTAAATAAACAAGGAAAGGGACAACATTTTCTAAAATTCACCAAGAGACAATCTTTTAAAGATTAGGAAAAAAATCTATAATAAATAGCACAAAAAAGAAACACATGATCCTATGATCCTATGATCCAGACAAGCCAGCAATTAGAAGCACACACTTTAAGGTCTTTTCAAAGCACACAAGCAGCAGCTAGACCAAGGAAAAGCAAATGTAATTTATAGTGACGAAATGCAGAAAAAATATAATAAAATCATTTTAAAATACAGCTGCAGTCCTCAGAATTAGTTTTAAAAAGTGCAATATTTCAACTTCAAGTACTTATTTTAGCTTGGATGGTACCAGATGTAAGCCAAACACTCTCAGAACAAAGGCATTAATGCCAAATGGTTTGAAATCTGTGGAACTGAGGCAAGAACTATGCAAACAAGCTGAATTTATGGACTCAAAGAAAAGTAACTAAATAAGAAGCCTTCTGGCTAAAAAAACAATCTCAGTTTAAACCTCCATGCATGCTTCCCACCTCAGGCAGACCAGACAAACTTTCTACTGCTACAAGAATTGCAGTATTGTAGTCCCAGTCTTCTTAATATAAAAACACACATCAGCCAAAAGTGAAAATGTATAAAAAAAACAAATCATATAACTAGCTACAATAAGTAATTTTCACTTTAACCTTTTCTGCATGTTTTCCAACTTGGCCAGACCAGGCTGTCTTTCTACTGCCATTAGTACTGCAGTCCCAGCCTTCTTAATGTAAAAACACACTGTGGTTAGCCAACAGTGTAAAGGTATCAAAAATAATCCAAACAACTAGCTACAAGCAATTCTCACTTAAGACAACATGTGTGTATGCTAACTCAGACAAACCAGTATTCTTAATGTAAAAACACACTTTAGTTAGACATAAGTGAAAAGGTACCAGAATCAAATCAAAAAATAGCTGCAAGTAACTACAAGGCAATTCTAAGGCATAGAAGCCAGCAAGAAGGAACACACACTTTAAGATGATTTCAAACCATTCTAACAGTCTAAGGGGAAGGCTTTCCCAGTTTCCTCTGTCAGTACCTATTAAGATAGGCAGTGGAGATGAGACTAGCAGTAACTTCCAAGGCCGGATATATAGTAGGGCAGGGAAGCTCAAAGGCTCCAACAAATTCAGAAGAGAGATAGTAAAAATGCAATAGAATGAAAGCACATTCAGACCTGATTTAAACACCAAGCCACAGCACAGAAATTACTTGAGAAACATTGCAGTCTGTAAAGTACTGCAACTATAAGAATGCCTTAAAATAATAGTTTTAACTTTAGATTCAGAACAAACACCAAAAGGAAATACACAAAACTGATGCAAATGGTAAGATAAGTGCAGTAGTTTAAAGGCAGTTTGAATGTACTTCATTGGGTGTAAAATGTAGTGCAAATGCTTTGTTTCCAAGCTTCCCAGTGGTCCCAAGACTAAAAGGGCTCACTGCTCATGTAATGCAAATTACCAAGGGACTGAGGTTAATTGCCACAAGCTCTAGTTATAACTTAAACAGCTATCCAAATCTGGTGTTGTGTTCTAAGTTTGAAAAGTGACTATACACAAAATTAAATGAGCAATGATGATAATCCACTTACAAACTCAGAAAAGAACAATGAACACTAAAAACCCAAATCAATTTATAGCTATAGCTTTAGATTCAGAAGAGAGATAATAAACTGCAATAAAATGAGATCCCACTCAGATTTAAATACCTAGGCACAGCACAAAAATACTTCAAAAGCATTGCAACTATGGAAATGCCTTCAGTTAATAACTTTAACTTCAGATTCAGAACAAACATAAAGAGGAAGCACACAAACCTGCTTAATATGACAAGGTAAGTGCAGTATTTTAATAGTAGTTTAGTCAGCCATAAATAAAACCATAGCACTGACCTTTAAAAAACAGAGCAATGGGACAAAAACACAGGCACTTTCTTATTTTTCACCATATAAGGTCTTTATGTATATTAGATCCCATACAGCTAATTGTACTGAATCTTAGCATAAGCATAGTTTATGTAGGTAAAATATGTAGCCATAAACAGGTCTGTCTTTATGAGGAAAATCATAATTCTAGGAGAAGCATGGTTACATCTGAGGGCCAAAATCACAGCACAAGGTCAACGTTTTAGCAGTTGAGCAATATGCTGCCAGTTCTTGCACTGTCCCATCTTCTCGGATCCCTGAACCATGCTCCCCGCACCAAGTGTGACTTGCACTATGAGTGTTTCTCTTTTAGGAAGACATGTACACTATGGTAGGTGCCAAGTTCTTAAGTGTGCATGCTTTAAGGGGAGTGAGTCACCATGCTGCATGTGATCTGGGCCAGGCCATGAGTCATCATACTGTGGTTTTTACGAGGGTTTCTCATATAGGCCTTGCCTCCCACCAACATGCAAATGTGTCACAAGGGTAATGGTCCCACTTATGTCATGGCACATCTCTCTGTGCCTGGCTACCTACAGTAGTAATCACTCCCTTTCCAGCCCCGGTATTACCACTACAGCATGCGAGCCAGCATGCTCCCTGCATACCCACTCATCCTGTCACATGATAGAAGTGAAAAGAATGATGTTTAGCCATTCCTTTTCTACTGAGCTAGGTCCAACAGATGCCTCAGCCACTAGGTAAACTAGGGCCACTGGGTTAGAGGCAGGGCTTTATCCCTCTAAACCACAGAGTTGTTATCCTTAGTTGACTGGGTTAGTACCACTAGGCCAGTGACCTCTTTACAAAGGAGATCTGAAGTGGTATTTATAATTCTAGGGGAAATTTAGCCAGTGAACTGTCTAACTTTTCCTGTTCTTTTCAATAGATGCCATGAGATCTTTTTCATTGAACGGAGCTACCACTATCTCAAATAGATGAGGTCTCATTTTAACATCTCATCCAAAGGATGGCCCACTCAGGAGTTCAGCACATCTCCTTATGCTCCACTGTAGTGTCAGCAATTTACCTACTTGGTGTGGGAATAGCACCCCCAGCCTTCTGCACCAAAGGCAAGTGTGGTACCTGTTGCAGTGTTCATTTATTTATTTTTACACTGTGTTCTGAAAACACTGTGGTACTGGTTTGTGAAGCAATGAAATAACCAAGATATTGACTGAATGAAAATTAGTGTAGACAAAAGTGAGCAGCAGAAAGCAAATAGGCTTACTAGAGCCATGATAGTCATACTGTAAGATTTATATATATATATATATATATATATATATATATATATATATGTGTGTGTGTGTGTGTGTAAACACAGACAGATATAAATATTTTGCTGATGTATACCATTGTTTCAGTTTTGAAACAATATAATATTAAAAGCAGACTCAGATTAACATTTGCAATGATAGCCTGCAAACTAGAGTACTGCACAGCATGTATAAAAGCTGGGATGACAAATAATGTTTCATTTTTAATTGTAGATTAATTTAACTCATTGTGGTGTAGAGGTTCCAAAATGAATGCTGCATAATTATATAATTGTATACAAAGCTAATTGCCAGAACAAGCCTAAATGAAAAATTGTGTAACTCTAGAACAAGGCCTCTGGGATTATTTTTTTTAATTAAGGCCTAATTTAGCTGTGCTTATGAATGCAATCACATACTTTACTGAATAACAGGATTACCATAATGGAAAAGATAAGAAAAAACTATAATTAGAACAAAATGAATTTGTTAATTATAGCTTTAAAGATTCTGCATGAAAAACAACTGATTAAAAAGATGACCTGACAAACACACATTAATTACAGAATGACAGATATTGACCTTTAGGAGATTTTGAAGAAGCTGCTAAGAATGAGTGCATACTGTATAAATGTTTAAACAGCACAGAAATTTTTGTATTAATCAGTCAGACACTATATCAGAATATCTGCACTCTGACACTGTATATACACCAATATTAGATATGTTTGTAACTGAGGCATAAACTTAATTTCTGGAAATCTTTATTCTCATTAATTTTGCTAAATCTAGATACACACACACACACACACACACACACACACACACACACACACACACACATATATATATATATATATATATATATATATATATATATATATATATATATATATATATATAAAATGGCTAAAGGGTCACTGAAAAATATTAAACTAGTCTCACTAACAAAAACATTTATTGTACTTTCCCAACCAGAATGATAATCATATCATCTGCTGTAATTTGTTGCTAAAATCGTTTTGCTGCTGAAAGGATCACGGCCTATGTAAACATTTACAAATATGTATCCCTGGCATTAGTGTTAATGTACAACTAGAGCAACGTGCTTCAAATATATATTTGCATCCTTGTAGAGATTTTACCCATACAATAATAACAGTGTTGTAAAGATTTTGAGTTAGAAGCAGGCCACAATCTAAAACCTGATCCTTTGACAGTATATTCTTACATAGTAAATGAAAATGTATACAAGCAAGGACCATGAAGCACAAATACACTGCCTTCCCTTCATACCACTAACAGAATATATTGATATATGTAGCACATATCCATAATATACACAGCTTCCTAAAAGACATGTAGTTAATATTTTAGGTGGTTCTAATGCTGTTCATCTTATACCCATGCATAAAATGGCTTCCACCATAGGATATATTATTGGAATCCCAATAAATAGTCACTTGTTTGATTCTAGTGTTATCATCTCTTTGTATCACTGTGATAGAGAACCATACACTTTTACCCCTATATTTCATTATCTGATCCAGCAGGCATCCTACAAGTCACCTTAAGATCAAGTGTGAAGTGTTCTCTAATATGGTTGAGAGGGTGGCCTAATGGTTAAGGTGTTTGCCTTACAAACACAAGGCGCAGGGATAATTGGCTAGGCTTAAATGGCTCGCAAGGGCAGTTAGCTTAGTACTAATCTATGAACCTATGGCTGCTTATCTGTTACATGTTATTCAGCTGCAAATATGGTCAAAGGATTTAAATTCTCTCTCCAGATTCCACAACACAGTTCATATTATTAACTAATAAATGCTAACCACCAAGACCAGATCTCTATAATATAAGTTTCCCACTATAACATAATACTTACATTATGCTACTTCATTTCTTACTTTTTCAGTCAGCCTAATGGCTACTGATTTCTGTCTGGATATATCTAGCCTGAATAGGCTAACTGTAACATAGCATAATGTGATATAACAGTGTTGCATAACTTAACCTAACGTAATCTGGTACAACAAAGATAATACAGCATTATAGTTATCTTATTTTGAACTTGTTAGCCAGAGGAGAGCATTGATTCTATTGGACCTATTATAGTCTCAACTTGGGATAAACACAATAGATACATGACATTATATACAAAGTGAATGACAAAATGCAATATATACACATATATTACATACAGATGGAATATCATAGTTAACATGAAGGTATAAAGGCAATAAACAACTGGCATTGTATTATACAGAGTGACTGACAAAACACAATATATACATGCATTGTATACACAGTGGAAATCAGAGTCATCATGTTGAAAGAATCCAAAGTTGTGTCAGAACAAGGTATTTGTATTTAGAGGAAAAAAAGATATGAAGAGGTTAAATTTATATGACCAGAGAGAAAGCAATTGCATTTTCTTAGAGTACTGAAATGTGCATTTATTTCCGATTAGAAAAAATCCTCTTTATTCTTTCAAGATGTGGAAAACACCCACCTGCAGATCATAGTGTTTAGTTAACATATGATGTTCTTCTTTGTTTCTTCTCTCTTCTGGTAAGACCAAGTTCCAGTTTCTGAAGTACTTCAGTGTCACGTTTCTTTCTGTTCCTTTAACTACTGAGGTTACCCATTTCTGTAGTCACTCACACAGTTTAATCTCATACATTCTGTAATATCTCCAGTCATGCATGCAGTATGACATTGTAGTCCAAACAAATCTGTTTTAAATGATACAGTCACCTTTGTACACTTTAGCAGCTTAGCAATTTATTAACACAGGTCACTGCTTTAACACAAACATTAGTATTATTTACTCTCTCCAGTACTTTTTCTTAACTACATACCTAATAATCGTGCACTTGGTGTAAAAAAATAACTGCCACAAAGACAGTTCATTTATTTTTTATATTAAAACTAGCTGACACACCCTTCTTATTTCTTGCAGCCCATTTATATCTCTTTTTAGATCATTCAATATCCACAGCAACAGAAATTGATTTAGGATCATACACAAATGATTTCTATTTTAGAAACATATGCATTAAAATACAGACTCTTGTTCCAATTCAGGTGAATGCAAGTCAACACCTTATTCTTACCTGCCCGTTTTCCCATCAGCATCATGCTCTAAACTGTATCCTCTATTCATCTGTTGACCCCAGTGCGTATATATCTAACTATCTGACCCTTAACTACTCAACAAACAAGATTTAAGTTTGTGGTAAAACAAAAAAAATACTACCATAATGATAGCTTGTTTTGCCAATGAACTGATATTTTATTTTAATACATGAGGCTGAAAACTCCAGTTGTTGAAGTACCATTGATTGGCCAAACTTTTCTGTTGATAAATGCAATGATGGACAGAGCAAAATACAAGAAAAATCAAGTATGTTCTGCAAACCTAAAGAAAAAGAACTTGTAGCAAAAATAGGTGAGGCAACGCAAATAGCAGATAAACCAACAATTTATTCGATAGTAAGCACTTTCACAGTAATCACTACTGCTTCATCAGACATTTACAACCATAAAAATACACTTGATTTATATACTAAAAACCTGTCATGTGATTAATTGAATACCATACTTAATTAATTAGACACGACTTCTTAAAGTCACATAACATACTTGCATCTAAATATACATGCAAAAAGTGCAAAATATAAGAAATAAAAAATACATTAAAATATATACATGTCTCTATCACATACATATATCTGACTAGGAAGATATATACATAACCGTTCATATAATAAAACATAAAGCTACCATTAAAATGCATGTTAAACTATACTCCTTTACTTCCTAAGTCTTCTCATCTTAAGTAAAGGTTGGATAGATACAGCATCATTCAAGTCCTTCCCCATATTAGCTCTCAGCGTAATGATCCATTTTGTCTCCATTGCTTCTGTCCTGTTTCTTACATCACCCATTCTCATTCCTAGTACATTTTTGGCAATAATAAGAAATATAAAATCATGTGAAGGTCCCATCTGAGAAGTATGTTTCACTAGTACATTAGTTAATATGTTATTATGTATGTCATAAATATGTTCTCTTATCCTTAATCTAAACATTCTGTCTGTTTTACCTATATAAAATGCATTACATAGCTGACACACAGCCATGTATACTATGTGTTCGGAATTACAATTACCATTAACCCTGAAAACAAAGTCCTTCCCCAAATCTGGATGTTTAAAACTACCTGCTGAGTTAATATACATACACTGGTTGCATTTCCCACATGGGCTAGTGCAATACTTGTCAGCCTGTTTTTGCTCACTTTTATTAGGATAACATAACATCTTATTCGTGTTCTTCATATTATTAAACTGAAATTTGGGGGTGGGACCTATGATCTCTATCACTGCTGGATCCATCATTAAAATGGACCAGTATTTTCTATATACCCCCAAAATGGGCTTCACATTGTTGGTATACCGAAGAGGTACTAATCCTAACCTACTTTAATGTAAACCACTGCTTTTACTATATCTCTTATTTTGTATACTCTGTTCAGAAAAATAAGGATGGGCTGAAGTTGTTCTCAAAGACATAACATTCTGCATAACATTAGAGATGTCCATGTGGAAAACTAGTAGAACAAAGGTGGCATGGAAAAAGTAACTAGGTCTCTGGCAGCTTCAGCTACAGAATAATTACACCTTTTTTTCAGGTGGTTAACTAGATAGAAAGGGTCTGGATTGATTTATATTTTAATATCACCTTGTGGAGAAGAAGGTAAGCTTAGTGAATGATTTACTTGGAATAAGGCTTGAGTAAAGGGCAATAAAGTGTCTAAGAGTGTGGTAGATGACTTAGAACAGGATTTAAGGATGCAGTGTATCTGGGACTGGAAGGAGGTTTAACAGCTAATAGTGGTAAATTTTGGAAATAGATTGCAGCTCATGGATTATCTGGATATGGCATATCATATGAAATTTTACCAGTGATGGCAGGTGATATCTGATGAAAAGTGCTTTTTTGGGGGGAAGCGGCTAAAGTAAAATGGGGACTTAGAGAAGAGACTAAATTAGTATATAGTGCATTAATGTCTAAGGGAAATAAATTATTGAAAGTTCCACCAGGAGATAATCAGATGTCTAAATTTAGGCAGCTTTTCTTGCAATGGAGAGGGGCTTCTATGTTCTGAAAAAAAGAACTGTTTGAATTACTTATGAAGCCTTCAGCAATAAAGTAAAGAAGGTGATATAAGTCTGAGACTAGACTAGGATTTTTTTTTTTTTTTTTTGCAGGAGGAGAGTACCACAGATTTTTAGAATAAAGTCCTGTGTAGCATTAGGAAGGCTGCTACTTTGAGGAAGTTTCAGATACCTGGATGGAAATGCCTCCAGGCTTATTTATACCCCATGGAGATGTATGAGGAATGAGATAGGCAATTGGAGGATTTGCCTTAGTTAGGACCCTTTAAGCAACAACTGAGCTTGTTCACAGAGCTGCTCTGGCCTCAGAAGCTGCACCTTTCTAGTATTATATTCTTTCTTGGCTGCTCACAAGGCAAGGCAAGAGTTGATTAAGGGGAGAGAGGGCCATGTGTCTTTTGATTATGCTGTCAGCAAAAAAGCAATAATTCAAAAGTGAAAACAACCCCCCCACCCATTCTTAGACAGAAGAGGTGCACAGGATCCAACAAAGCATGGCTAAATTAAATTTGTGGAGCCCATGGAAATTGGTGAGAGAAACTACTATAATTAGGTGGCACCACAGTGACAGAAGTTTGGCAGCACATACCCAGTTCTGTGATATGCATTCATTTAGTCCTTCTTCTTTTGTTAACCACTAAAAAGTGTTTGCTTTAAGCAATTTTTCTAATGATTTAATATGTGTTTATGAAATTCTATCTGTTATTAATCAAAGTTGGATTGTTAATATAGTTCTGCTTTAAAAATACCTTCATAAGGATAGGCATCTTTACATTTTTTTTATTTTGGATGAGATTTCTCTTTCTTATAATGTACTGTCATTCCCCAACAGATGAGATTATCATGATCTACTATTTTAAGGTGGATCTAACTACATTTACTTGGAATGGCAGCACTCAGATTGCTAACTCTATGAATCTCTGGAGTGTCTAAAACATTCTTCCAGTAATACTTCCTATTTGTCTTCTTTGTCAAGTAAATGTTTGCTTAAATTAGAGTTTGAAAAAATAGGATTTGCTTAACTCATTCAAGTCAGTATGTTTATATCAGTGGAAATAGGGTTTCTTCATTCTGAGATTACAAAATGCTATGAATTTGGAAAACAGGCTTTTTTTAACAAATTGCCTTTACATACATTGATCAAAAATGTTATGTAGAAAGTCATCGTGAAAATCTAGCCAAGTTGTGACAATGACATCTACAAACAACAATCCAAAAAAAATAAAGGAGCTCAAGCTTCATACAATCTTTACAAAGTCCTCTTGATGCCAAACCTTCCATGCAATATCACTGCTGAACATCATTGTTAGGAATTATGTCCATTTCCTTGACATTTAACACATCATACATGAAAGTTATGTACTCAAGCCGCGGTGGTACAGCGGTAGCATTGTTGCCTTACAGCAAGAGGTTCTCCTGTTCAATTGACGGCTGGAGTGCCTTCTGTGTGGAGTCTGCATGTCCTCCCTGTGGTCGAGTGGCCTCTAAAAGACATGCATGAATGGGCGTGCCTTCGCTGAAGGTTGGGCATTGAGCTGGCAACTCGGCACCATAAAAAAAATCTACCGTCAATCATTAACAGACTGGAGTTCTGCTGTGGCGACCCCTAACCGGGAAAAGCCGAAAAGACAAACAACAACAACAGCATGAAAGTCACGTACTCACCATAATGATAGCTCTGTGTTGTCCATTTCCATTTGTTTCTCAATGGATGGGTCTTGGATCCAGCCACGGCCACATCCAAGCTTTGAATCTCGTTTTCAGGCTCCTCCATCTACCTATAATCCCTGGGAATAGAACAACTACCTCAGATCAAGTGTGCCTGCCCAAAAAATAAAATGTAATGTAAATTCTAAAACCTGAAAAGGTGGATGATTTTAATAGTGGTGACCTGCATTAAGGAAAGAGAGGAAGATAAAAGCAATACATTCAGGAGCGAGAGCCAGGACATCTAGGTCCATCTCAGGATGAAATTATATTGTTAACAGACAATAGTGCTACAAAGACAACAAATAAGGAGGGAGAAAGTGGGAGGGAAGTTGAGGAAAGGATGGAAACAGACAACACAAATCTATTGTTATAGTGAGTACATAACTTTCGTATCTGCTGTTGTCTTTTCCATCCATTCCTCAATGGATGAGACAAAGTCCCAGCTACTTTTATACTTGAAGAGACTTCATGGAAGGATATTCTGGAGCACAGCTAAACCAAAAGAAGCCCTAGATCTGGATTGCATAAACAGTTTGTAATGAGAAATGAAGGTATGAACCTCAGACCATGTAGGTGCAGTACATATGTCATCAAACGGAACTCTGGAGAAAAAGGCTGCAGATGAAGCCACAGATGTGACAGAATGAGCTTTTGGAGTGGAAGGGAGATGAACTCCCTTTTTTGGTAAACAAATGAAATATACCAAGTCAACCATCAAGGAAGAATGAATTTGGACACAACCTTTCCTAATTTAGAATTAGAGAAGGACACAAATAACTGGTCAGATTTTCTCAAGGGCTTAGTTCAGTGAAGATAAAGATGTAATTGGTGACAAACATCAAGTAAATGCATGGTATAGTTGCCCTTGTTTGAGAAACTTAGGAAGAAAACTGGAAGATTTATGGTATGATTAATGAATTCCAAAGCCACCTTAGGGACGAAAGAGGAATTATTTCTCAGAGACACTCTATCTTAGTGAAAAAAGAAGTATGGAGGCTTTGAGAATAAAGCACAAAACTCAGAAATACTCTTGGCAGAAGTGACAGCCACCAAGAATAAAGTCTTCCAGGATAAAAACTTAAGACCCATTTTTGCAGCAGTTTCTAAGGGATGGCCTGCCAGGGTCTGCAAAAGAATGGTAATATCCCACAGAGGGGCTAGATCTCTAAGTGGAAGCCACAGTAAGAAAGTATCATGGAGAAAGGCCTTGAACAGTCGGAGGGAAGCTGTGGGTGTATGCTTTTCTCCTATGTGAAAAGAGGAAATTGCAGCTAACACAGCTTTAATTGTGTAATAACTATCACAATTTTGAAAAGGTGTGCAGAGAAATCCAACATAGAAGGTAGAGGAGCTGAAAAAAGGATCAATATGTTTCTGTACAGCCCAGATAGAAAATCTTTTCCACTTACTTCTATAAGTCTTCCTAGTGGAAGATTTTTGAGAGAAAGATAAAATGTAGACAACTGGGGATGGCAACCTGAGCTGTCAAATCATCAATAAAACTAAAGGCACCATGATGCTAGGTTGAGGGATTGAATACTTAGCTGAGGTAGCACCAAAGGGTGAGAAAGTACATCTGGATCTGAGCTCAGAACCCAAACTGGGTGAATTAGATGAGGCCAGAAGAAGGGAAACCACACCTGTTAAGGCCAACAATGGGCTATGAAGATTACCTTGGCCTTCATCACAGATGCTTTCTATAAAAATCTTTGGAATCAGAGGTGTGGGAAAAAATATAAAGTAGAACTGAGGGACAAGGATGCATTAGAGCATCCTGAGGTGCCTCCACCATCATAGGGATTAGAGGGAAGAACTTGTTACATTTGGTGTTGGAGGTACAGGCAAAGAGGTGACAAAAAGTTGTTTCCAATGGCTGAAAGTCTGCTCTATTGCCAATGAGTTGAGGGACCACTCATGAGGGAGCAGAATGGATCTGCTCAACTTGTCCACTAGTATGCTGGATTTCCCTGGGATATGCATTGCAATTAGAAAGCAGTGAGAAAATATTGCCCATTGCCATACTCTCATAGCCTCTTGCCAGAGAGGCTAAGATCTGGTTCCTCCCCATTTGTTGATAAATCAAACAACTGCCATGTTGTCTCTCAGAATGGAAATCACACCTTACGGGAGAATGTCCTGGCCTCTGTCTAGGATCATGTACCTTGGACTGTCTTTCCCAAATAATATATCTTCCTCACACCAGCTGGGAAGCATCCACAGTCACTGTGGCTTGGTGTAAAGGAAGAATGAATGGATTTCCCTGTATAGCAAATGGAGACTCCAGCCATCACTGGATGTGTATCCTGCAGATGTTTTTTTAGATTCTCTAGATAAGATAAAGGTTGTATTCAAACTGACCACTAAACTGCCAGGGTCCATTGAAGAAGAAGCATGCAAAATCAGGCCAGTAGAACTAACATGACTGAAGCAACCATGGAACCTAGAAGATGAGAAACTAGTCTTGCAGGTGACTTCCAGCAGAATAGAATTTTTAGAGCTTGCTGGTGAATTGATGAAATTATTGAAGGAGGAAGCTTTACAAATTAAGAGGTGTGTCCAAAGTCACTCTGATAAATTCCAAAGCTTGAACTGGGTGTAATCTGGACTTTTTGTAAATTCACTGTGATTCCTAAGTCCATACAGATTTGCAGCTAGGAGTCATAGGCTTGTATGAGTAGATTCCTGGTAGGGGCAGTGATGAGCTAGTCATCCAGGTATGGGAATACATGGAAACCCTGCCGTCGAAGATCAGCTGCTACTATTGCCATACACTTGGTGAACTTCCAGGGGGCTTTGATGAATCAAAAGGGCAGTACTCTGAATTGGAAATGACTGGCTGCCAGTGGGAAGCAAAGATACTTCTTGGATCTCCTGTCCATCTTTATATTGCACTATGCATCCTGAAGATATATCAAGCACATCCTATCATCCTTCCTTAATAATGCAAGAATGGACTGAACTGTGACCATCCAGAATTTTGTTAGTATGTTTTACAAATTCATTTAGTTGACTTATGTTCAGCATTGGCCTTTGGTCCTTGTTTTTCTTTGGTACTAAAATAAATCTTCTGAGTAAATTCTGGATCCTTTCTGATCTGATGGGACCTCTTGGATCACTCAGTTTCTTAGTAGCTTTTCTATTTCTTAAGTGGCTGCTTTCCTTTTTGAGGGTGGAACATCTGGAATTCTTTTTTTGAAGTGATGGTGGAGTATGAAAAGTATAATACAGCCTCTGGTTACTATCCACTGCACCCATTTGTCTTGAGTGATGACAGTCTTGTTGGGTGTAGGGATAATTGCCCTTTGACTGCTTCCAGAGTGCTGTAAAAGATTTTTCTGAGAAAGGACCCCTGAAGCCTTGGTTTTGTAGACTACCTCTGCCTCTTGGGTGGTATACATTATAAGAGTTTCCCTCTCTGCCTCATAGAGCTCTTCTCCAGAATTGACTGATGTAAACCACTGGGACATATGAAACCACATCTTCTTACTTCTCATCTGATTTCTGGAGAAGGTCCATTGAGGTGTTGAGAATTTGATCCCAAGAGCAGAAAGGGATTTACCATCCTTCTTCCTTCTGGAGGTAGTGTCTTTGACTTTAGGACCAAACAAAGTTGATCCATCAAATGGAGCATTGCTGAAGGACATCTTCAAATGTTCCACAAAATCATAAAGCTGCATCCAGGTCTGCCTCCTAATGAAAATGCCTGTATCAGCTGCTCTAGATGTACCCTCTGTAGCATTAGAGATGAGACACATAAAAACATTGGAAAGAGATTGGAGGGTATGCCAACTATGAATCAATAGCCTTCTTTTAATGTGAGACAGGGTCCCTGGAAGAGATTTGGCAATCTGGTTGGTCAAATCATTCTGGAAGCGGATAGCATGTGCCAGGTAATTCAATATTATCACCAAAAAGATAAGTGAGGTGCACACACACTTCCCATATCTGTCCAGTGCATGCAACTTCCTGACAGTTGGACAGACAGAGGAGCTATCTTCCACTACCTCCTTCTTGGTGGCTGATGATTTTACCATGGAATCTAAATCTGGACCCTTGCTTTAGTGAAGTCTATCTTTAGGAGCTATTAAAAAGTTATCAGGCCTCTTAGGGATAGGTCCAGTCATGTCTGGTTCATTCCATGCCCATAATAAGATCAGGTCAATCATCTCATCTGTGGTGGGAACTACGTAAGAAGTAGATGGGCCAGAACTGAAAGCTTTGAGAAACACTGAGTTATCCAGGGAAGAGGCTTGGGAGGACCTACCCCCTCCATGTCTAAGAAGTTCCAGAAGCTGCCCAAACAAGACATCCTCAAGGGAGAATCTTAGGGGAAGCCTCTCCTTCATCAAAGTCAGTGTCAGTGGTAGGAGATTCCTCAGGGGAATCTAAGTCTCTTCTCTTGCACATATGTGTCCAATGGATGTCTGCTTTGAGAGGTTAAGAGCAGGACTCAGAAAAAGAGATGAATTCTGTATGGAGAACAGACTTAACGGTTTCTGAAACTGGCTTCCCTGATGGGACAGGCAGAGCTGGCTTTGGACCCTGGGAGATCCTATGAGGATGGGTAGGATCCAGTTCAGAAATTACAGATCTCTCTCTAAGCTAGTAGAGGATTCTCGTAACACCTTTGAATGCCAAGCCTGAGATAAATCCAGCAAGCCCTGCCTCTGGAGCCAAAACTCCTGAAGATGGCTCAAACCTGGAAGCCCTCTGATATGAGTCCAAGGCTGATTCTGGTAGCTGAACTATATAGATATGATGCTTCTAAGGGAAGAAAGAGATCCAAAGACTTTGGATTTGAAGAGACCTGGATAGATATCTTGGTCTATCCTGTATTGGAGACCAGAGCCTAGGAGTCACATGTTTTGGTAAAAAACTGAGTGGCATAGCACATCTGATGATTACTGGATCCAAAAACAACTCTGGCTCTGATGGTTTAGGTATATTTTCTGGTGGGGCTGAAGCCAATGAAGTTGGTGGGTCCAGTAACCTCTCTTTGAGGACTTTGGCTTGTCCTTTTCTGTCTTTATATGCATTTCTTTTCTTATTAGCTTTCTTAGAAGAGGATGGGGAAGAGGTAGCAGCTGCTGACTTCCCTAATGCTGAAGAAGGTTTATCTCCTGGGGTTAGCTGTAGTTGACCCTTCAAAATGAGCTTATTTCTCCCCTCAATCAAAGACATCTAACCAAATGCTTCACAAAGGGAGCAAATTACCTCCAGGTGAGAAGGATCCAGACAATAGATAGATTTCTCATGTGTCAGAATTAGGAAGCTTGTGAGGACAAGCTACACACATTTTTAAAGTTTGATGGCTTATCTGACATTTTGTATAGAGGATACTGAAAAAAGAGTGATTAAGAATCTGAAAAAAAGTCTTATAAAATGATACACATATATATACATAGGTCTAGGACTTTTGAACTAATGATCAAAAGTCCGAAACCCAAACAGCCGGGCATACTTATGCAAAAGTGCTTTTCACCGAAGAAGCACTTTCTCATAAGTATGCCTGTTGCTGAGGCCGTACTACAGTGCGGATAAGGGAAAATTCAGTATAGAGGATACTGAAAACAGAGTGAGTAAGAGTCTGAAAAAAAGTCTTATAAAATGATAAAGTTAAAAATGTTTTTTTTAATTTTACCACTGAGAAAGAGACTAAATACTATTACAAAAGTAATAAAGTAATAAGAAGAAGGGGGAAGGAAAAGGATTGATATAAAAAAAATATATATATCTATATATATATATATATATATATATATATATATATATATATATATATATATATATATATATATATATATATATATATATATATATATACACACATATACATATATATATATATATATATATATACACGGGTCTAGGACTTTTGAACGAATGATCAAACGTCCGAAACCCAAACAGCCGGGCATACTTATGCGAAATTGCTTTTCACTGAAGAAGCACTTTCACGTAAGTATGCCTGTTGCCGAGGCCGTACTACAGTGCGGATAAGGGAAATTTCCCTTTTCCATATAAGGAAAGGATAATAAATACACACACAGTAAAGTACAATTTCCCTTAAGAGCACACAGAGATCACAGTCAATCTGGGGCTGGTCTCTTCCTTTCTCTCCAGATCCCCAATAAGACTCCCCACTGGCACAGCTATAGGGTCCAGATCTCAGCCTAGTGGGCAAGCTAAAACCTCCAGCACCCTCTCTGTCCAACCAGTGCTTCATGACCCTGGCCAAGTAGCTAACACACATACACACACTTTGAGATAAGAGTTATATACAACCACACAGACACTCCTGGGGAAGGCTGGCACAGGTTCTCCGGCTGTACCCCTTTTACCCAGACTATATGGTAGAAATCATTGCCACCACCCACTAATATTTATCAGCTAGCAAAAGACCCTTATGAAAGGGTGTCCAATTATATTGTGCAATATTATTATCCAACTGGTAAGTGCAACTGAACAGTCAAGGCTTATTGAAGTTGCTTGGCCAGTATTACTATATGCATGCAATGTACTCTTAGAGCTTAAAGTATCTCTACACAAAACAAACACAATTGAAAGATTTAAAAATATTTAATAATAAATGATAAAAACACAAGAAAATACTTCTTACTACACAGTGCTAGTCAAGCGTTCAGAGATCACAGAGAAATACTTAAAATAATACAGTAGAAAAGTTCTGACATAAATACAGAAACAAAAATCTAATCTTCCTAGTTTCTAGCTATATCTAAGAGAAAACAGTTCTAAAATAAACTTACATATAGAACAAAGCAGTGCTGGTGATGTTGGATGTTCTGAAGACAAATGTTCAAATGCCCTCATTCTTTCTGTCCTTAAATTGATAACACAGTACCACTGAGTCATTTCAGATTGCATAATTTATTTCTGGGTCCCAGGCTAACAGACTCTCAGAGGTTAATAGCCCTTTTGATCTTGTAGCTGGTATGGAAGCCAAAGCAATAAAAGAAATTATACATGTAAATTCTAGCCATTAACTCTTCCCTCAAAACAATAGGCAGAATGCCTCCCTCTAGACATCTCAGCTCTGAGTTTGAGATCAAAGAATTTCACAATGCTTGACTTATCAGCTTTCTTACAGCAGACTGCACTGTTGTTACATTTTTTCAGTTCAACATCCAATAGCCATTTCACATTTAAGAGAACAAGTCTGTGGCTTACATTAATATTTACAAATTATAGAATTATCTACAAAATTTTATCTCGCTAGGCTGGCAGCCTTCACCTATCTTCACAGTAATCTTTATAAATCCCTGTCAATATTTAAAGCTGCAAGAATATCAGTAGGAAAACTAAAATTAGGAGGAAGAAGGTGTGAGTTATGTCTGTGTTGTCTGTCACTCAGAACAGTGTACACTTTGTCTACACTTAGTGTAGGCTTTATTGAATCCGGCCCATAATCTTTTTATCCTTTACCCCTGAAGGTGCTCCCTCCCAACTTCCCATTAAGCAATCATCAACTTGCAGAATAATCAATACCTGGTCTGTTGCTTTTGGCCAATTACATTTTAGTACTCCACACAGTAGACTTCCTGTCTGTTCTCATAATATGTGATAATTACTCCAATAATCAACACCATTTTATTTTAAATGTTATGCTGCAGATGGCATTCACTGTTAATAAATTGCTCTTAAATTATGTAATCACCTGCTCAGGTGCAGCTCAATGTCCATGCCATATAGGTAGTCTTTTTAAATTTTGAACATTCTCTCATAATCAAGCCAATATTTTCAATGAGCTTATCTTATAAGTTCATAGGATCATAGGTAAATACTAGGTTAACGACTTGAAAAGGCCCTTTTAAGCCTATCAGTGCATCCCAAATATATCTGGCAGACTTCAATACCTCTCATTTTATTGGGGATACAGCTTGGGAATGGGTGATCAAGCATTTACAAGCTTCTTCTTTCTAGTGGTGGTAGGGAAGGAGTAAATTTATAATTCCCCATCCAGTGATCCAAGTAGAGGGAGGAACCCTGCTTCACATGGACATGAAGCCTGTATCAAAAAAGGTGGAGTCTCAGAGACAATAACCATATGAAATGACAGGACTCACTATAGACAGAGGCACAAAACATGGAGACTGAATGGCCTAAAGATACACCTACATAAAATCAAATCTGAGATGACCATTTCCCAAACAATTCTCTTTCCTCTGAGGTATGACAAGCTCAGAGTTGGTCTATATAAGTTTGAGTGTATGGGGGGGGGGCTTTCCCTCCACATCAGAGGCTGCAGAAGGGGCTTTCCCCCCTGCTAAAAAGAAGTTTAAAGGAAAAGATCAATGTTTGAAATTTGCTCTTCTGTAGGGTTTCCAGTCTTTTTTTTTCAGTCTGTGAGCACTCAGCATCACCGGTGCTGACATTTCAGTAGGAAGCTGTCTGATACACATACCTGTCCCACCATGTCTTATTTTTGCTGCAGACAAGGTTTAGGTCTCTAGATCAAGTGTTTCTAAAGCCATTTGTTTTATAAACATACCACAGATCCATAAGGGATGGATCACATGATGCGTTGAAGTCCATGAAAGATCACCTCTCGGCATGCTGTAGGAGACAGAGTACAAAGATAAGGGTTTGAGGTGGTCTACATATGACATATTGTCTGCACCATGTATTCTTTTTGGGAGTAACCTCTATGGACTTTTCAGTGAGGTATATGCCTGGTCAGGTACATACCAAAGGAGGCATTATATTGCTCTAATGACGGCAGAGTAGTATAATGGAGTAATGACACCTTTGGACCTAAATTTCATACCTTTGCATTAAGTTCTGCAACACACAGAATGAATTCCTTACTATAGACACATAGTGGGCAAAGGCCAAGTCACTGCCAAACTGCATTCTTAAATCCCTGGACCAGAGTTTCAGCTGTTATGGGTGTAGTATCAATGCAGTAATTTCATAGGGTGGGCAACTTTCTGAAAGATACTATTATGCATTTCTTGCCACTGAATTTCAGACCATGACTCTGTGGCACCATTTATTAGTCTGTATCAGGCCTTCTTGGAAGATGTTTGTGTCTTTGGGGGATTCTATGACTTTAATTAGTTAGCAATTTTATGTGAACGTGGTCAGCTAGAGGCCTTCAATGTTGACCATGACTTCAGAGAAGTAGATGCCAAAAAGGAGCGGCCCCAGCACCGAACTCTGGGGGATTCCACTATTGACTGGCCTAT
This sequence comes from Protopterus annectens, assembly GCF_019279795.1. Classification (NCBI taxonomy): domain Eukaryota; kingdom Metazoa; phylum Chordata; order Ceratodontiformes; family Protopteridae; genus Protopterus; species Protopterus annectens. The sequence continues at coordinate 452,093,275 of NC_056729.1, forward strand.
TTTGTGGAGGTAGACTCATCTACCCTGACTTCTTGTGCTCTTTCTGTGAGCCAGCTGGCTGTACAGTGAGTGACACAGGAATTTATACCTAATTTTATGATCTTGTCTACAATGCCTAATTAGGTTATTGCTTTAAATCTTTGGCCATTTAGAAGCTAGCTGCAACCACTGTTTTTCCCTTGTCCATTGCTTTGGTGACCTCTCTGAAGAAGTCCATCACTTTGAGTTAGCATGACCTACCCTTGCAGAAACCAAACTGGGTAGGATCCAATATCTGAAGGTTTCTTACATCATTATTTATCACATCGATGATTATTCCTTCCATGGCCTTACATATGAAACTAGTCAGTCTTATTTATGTTAGCACAATCTAACACAACCAGTTTATTGTGTCCATGTTTCCTTCATGAAGTAGGCAAGGTTACCCATCAGTGTAACAGTCAGATGGCCAGAGGGGAAATATGTATGTATATATATATATATATATATATATATATATATATATATATATATATATATATATATATATATATACACACACACACATATATATATATATATATATATATATATATATATATATATATATATAGGTTCCTATCTAATGACCGAAGTGACGGAATGCTGAATTACAGATTACCGAGACCGGTGTGCCGAACGTACATATGGGTCTACTTCAGATAACTGACAAACAGAAAGACTGAATTCCAAAATGCAGAAAGATGGACTTTGCCCCTTCTCTACTGTTGTGCGGTCTTGCAGTTGCCATATATAATTAGCAGGGTGTGTGAGGGGCACAGCCCCCCCCCCACATGAGGGGTGCAGCAGGGCATGCTCCCACCATTAAAAATGTTTTCACTGTTTTGAGTTTTCAGTATTTTGGGATTCAGTCTTTTGGTTAGTCAGTCTTCTGAAGTAGACCCATATAGCTAGTGTGCTGAGACACTAACTACAATAAATAGAAATATTTCAACATCATGGAGTCCCTCAGATTTCACTTGAAATTAAGAAGTTACCCAAGCTCATCCTTTAATGTGACTCACTACTAAGATTTAAAACCAAAATCCACTAAAACAGTTACCTAACTACAACCGAACAGATATAAGATGTACCTTCGATGGAAAGTACTACTAGGCACCCATCCCAAGCTCTTGGCCAGGTTCAATCTACTTCCTCAAAATAAATCATCCCACTGAATAATGAATAATTGCTTCATGCATTATTTATAGTCAGCAACTTAAATAAATGAAAAAAAAACGTGAAAAATACCTGAATTTTTGTCTCACTACATACAGCTAATCTAAGTAACTTATTTATTTATTGCTATAACAAATTATTCTCCCATAATCTTTCAAATCAGTGGATATTAGCCTTATGTCATACATCTCATGAGAAGTTATCCCAATAAACATATTCAATCGTATTATAATAATGACAAATGTATATTACCACATAAAAAGAAAGATATATTCTTACTTAATATTCTGTTTAGGGAAGTCTCTGAGAGGCATGCACTTACTTCCTAATATCAAGGCATACATTTTATATACTTCCATTAAAACACATAACCATTGCAAAGTTCTAACTCTGCAATAATTGCCTAGAAATACATAGTCAGGTTCTTATATCACCAATCATAAATACTAATGCAGTACATGGGAATTATTAATTTTAGTTGTAAGCAGAAGTGTAATAGCTATCTGGTCTTTTTTATTAAGCATCTCTTGCATATCTGTTAGTTGAACATTTCCAACAATTATTTTCAAATAAACCTTTTTCCTTAGATATAAACTTGTCTATTTTTAAACAAGCTTCTTTAGCTAGATTATAAGTTAAGCATCTTGTATCATTTTAGCTATGCACATGACCAGTCAGGATGGGTTTTACATTCCCACATTTATTTATAAATATAGAAATACAGAAACACAGAAACAGAGCAGGTCAAAAACAAATGGGTAATACATCAAAATATAAAACATGGGTGTGTCACTAGCAGATATACTTAAGTCAGAGACAGACCACAAAAGCTCGACATACTGGCACAAATACAGCAAGATGAAGAAAACATGACTGTAGGCTCCATCTGTTAATATTTAAACCAAGTAAGTTTTTTCATCGTTTCATTCAAAGACTTCTGGAGTCGCCAAACAAATGAACATTTTAGTTACACTTATGAAATGACGAACAGGCAATCACATGTTTAAAAATTCAATTAAAACATTCCAATAAAATCAAACATTATTTACATTTTAAATGTACAATATATAATTCATGTAGCTATAGTTTAACAACACTTCAATGTAAAATATGTTAGCTTGATGAAGTACAGAAGCCTGAACAAGAGTGCTTACTGAAAAGTATAACCTGTATATACACACTAAGTTGAAACATTGCACCTGTATTTGATGTTTCTACATATACGTCTATGAGTACTGGTCTTTGGACATTAAATACATTTTTGTCTGTTGCTGTTTAAAATGGTGAGATATTTCATCTGAGGAAAAATCTTACGTGAATTTACAACTGGTTTATCACATCACCAGGAGGACGTTACATGTTCACTTTGGAAGGAATAGTGGCACCATCTACCAGCCCTATGGAAGGCAAGGAGAACTGACATGGAATATACTAACAGGCAGTATTTCTATTTTTCATTTCATGAGCTATAGAAGCTATCTAAGAACCTATATTCACAGTATGGCATGTAAGGCTCCTTACAGCTTATTAAAATAATAATGTTTCACCTAACAGCTTGTTGGTTAACACAATGTACTGGGGGTAGGTGTTAGTAACACAATATTCATGGCTACATGGAGATTAATACAGCGGACTGCTTGTAAACTGTTTTCATTCTATGAGGGTTGGGGTTGGTCATCTAAATTATTCAGTTGATAAACTATCTGTGTCCATTTAAGCCTTTACAGACCACTCAGAGTATAAAAATCTAGGGGCAAAGATTTTACATGACAGGAGACTGTTAGAGGCAGATTTGGAGCAAGGTAAGTTATGTAAAATTAAATGTGATGTGGCAAATTTTGAAAAGGGATTGACATTCTTGTGGTGTGAACAGTGCAAACCATTTTGGTATGTAAATGCTAATAGAATTAGACATAAAATAATAAATTCAAGAGAAAAAGAGGGTGTTGCATCCTACAAAATACTCTTGTCACATCTGGATACTGGTACTGACATAACTATTCTGACCTTTTATGAATTCTTCTAGTTATTTTATAAATGATTTTGAAATTTCAGTGCTTTACAAAGGTTTGGGTTTTGTGCCTACCTTTTATGTTCCTGAATGTACTGTTTGTCACGAAAGGAGATACTGCCAGCCCAGCTAGCTGAAATTTTGTAAATAATTATATGTCATTTGTGAATATTAATATGATTTGCATAGAAGTATAACAAAAGGAGACACTGCCAGCCCAGCTATCTGGAAACTTATAAAGGATTGTATGTAATTTGTGAATATTAACATGATTTATATAGAAGTGTAATAAAAAGAGATACTGCCAGCATAGCTGGCTGGAATTTTGTAAATGGTTATGTGTCATTTGTGAATGTCAACATGCTTCATGTAAGATGCTTGTGTTACAGATGTATTAGAACTGTATGTCATATTGTACACATGTGTGCTGAAGAAATATTTTGCAAAATACTGAGCAAAAATGTATATAAACTATTGTAACTGTTTAAATGTATATATTTTAACAGGAGAACTGGAACACAGGAGATTAACTTGCAAAACTTCAGAAAATAGTTAAAATTAAATTACTTTATGACTTCCACCATTTTCCAAAAGATCTGAGGCCTATGTATTTTCACAGGTAGATGCTAAATGCTACCAGCTGCATCAGTCGGGGGTTTCACCTGGGATAGAGTAAGATGACAAGATGTGATGTAATTTTGCAAGCTATCCCAGCAGTAATATTTGGAATATTAATTTAAGAACACTCTAAGAGAGAGACTGAGCATTCTGTATTTTGTCTTTGACCTGACAAGAACATCCACACACCACATCTGTCTTGCTTGCTCTGTAAGTAAGTTAACTAGGGTACAGTAATTTCTCTTAGATACAGTCAGGAATATAGTGAAGTATAGTTTAGATGTCTTCTCTATTTATTTGAGACTGTTCTGCAATGCTGTTTTAAATATTTCCTTTGATTTTGAACTCTGATGTAACTGTAATTATATACTGAGTATTTTCTTCCACTTTTCTTATTTATTATTAAATAATTTCTTATATTTATTATTAAATATATTTAAACCTTTCAGTGTGGCTGATATTTGTGTGACATATTTAACTTCTGAGAGTACTTGCACATTTATTTGGTAACACTGTCTAGGCCACTCCTAATAGCCTTGCTCTTGATCAAACTACCATTTGTATTGATAGTAACATTACACAGTAAGATTGGATATGTTTTGTTAATGGCCTTAAAGTAGCCGATAAGGATGTGGCTGTTGGCAGTGCAGTGATTACTTTATAGTCTAGGCAGAAGGAGGCATGACTAGTAAACATGTGCCAGCCTTCCCCAGGTGTGTGTGTGTGTGTGTGTGTGTGTGTGTGTGTGTGTGTGTGTGTGTGTGTGTGTGTGTGTGTGTGTGTGTGTGTGTATGAAAATCATATCTCAAGGAGTGTGTGTGTGTCAGCTGCTTGGAGCAGGGATACAAAGCACTGGTTGGACAGAGAAGGTGCTGGAGTTCTTGGCATGGCCCCTCAGCTGGGATTTCAACTCAATAGCTGTGACAGTGGGGAGTCTTATTGGGGTATCTTTAGAAAGAGGGAGAAACCAGCCCCAGCTTGACTGTGGTCTCTGTGTGCTCTTAAGGGAAATTGCACTTGATTCAGAGAGCCACATCTGGAAATACTGTGTGTGTACCTGTCATCCTTCCAATGTATGTCCTGCACTGGTGCTTTTGGTGAGGATTGAAGCTCCTTGATTACTGTTGCCAGTGGTGGGGCATCACATATATTGGTTAACAGTGGTGGGATAGCTACATATTAGGATTCAGTGGTGTGGATATTGAATTCCTGTAGCCAGAATATGAAGAAGTTCCTTACATTATGGAATGAAAGGTCTTAACATGTTGATTAAACTCTGTGATATTACCCTGGACAACTTTCTTTTGTTTCTTTGGATTTGGGCTTAGCTAAGACCATTGCCTTTGTAAAGGACATAGGGAACTTTTAGATCCCAACAGTAGCCCACATGTATCTACGATCCATGAAAATATTTGACACACAACTACATTTTGCATTAAAACTTTTAAAATCAGACAAGGAATTGATTACCCTATTTTGAAAAATAATTTGTTCTTTACAACTGTTGTTCTGAATAGATATAAATTTGGTTTTTGATGGTGAAGACTATGGAGTGAGCTCTAGCTTGGTACAAAGAAAATATGGTTATGAAACAATTTTTACTAGGGGTTTTAACTATACCTAAATATTGCTCACCTTGTCATTGTTGTACACACTATATGATGGTCTGTAATACATTTTTTTTACTTCTGTGAACTCCACTAAGCATACCCCTCAAAGTATGAAACCACTGAAAGTGTAACTAATCGATCGGTTACACTGCAAAGGAGTCAAACAGCCAGCTCCCAGGTATTCAGCTCTCCAAGAAAACCTCCAGGTCCATAAACGTTCCAAAGGTATTTATTGAATGAAAACACACACAAGTAAAATACAAATAAAACGAACTTCATCAGAACACTTTTGAATCTAAACTGAAACTTTAAATATAAGTGCCAAAGGAACTAATTGGACCTGTTAACCAATGATGTATAAGCACTTTGCATTAATGTAATTAAATTAATTAAATTAAATTCCTTTGAATTGAGCTGAATAAAACAGTGTTACAATACATACTCAGAAAAATGTCCTTAATCCATCAATATCTAATTAAAAACATTGGACAAAAACATAAGACAAAAAACTTTAAACAAAAAACTTGCCCTATAGGTTACCCTTGTGCATGTTGCAAAAAATAACTAATTCATCATGTTATTGTGTGATAGTTGTAATTGGTAATGCAACACATCGATTCAACACCAAATATACAATAATAATATATAAAAGGATAATATATGTTGAGAAAATTAAATTAGGTTATTCATTAATTTAAAATTTACAACAAGTACAGCCGGTGCCCAAAGACACGTTCTAAATAATATCTATTATATGTATGCACTATAAATGTGTTAAAATCATTGTTAAAAATGTTGTATAAAAAATAAATAAAATATAAAATGTAAAAAATGTTTTTTGTTAAAATGTTATATATATATATAATTAACTTATAAATACATTCAAAAATACATGCCAAACCTAAATCCTTTGTAAAATACAACCATGACTAGTACAAAACCAAAAATCTTAATCCAAAGAAAATACATATACAAAACCTATATAATATTACAATGTAGCAAATATAATAATTTATAAATTCATGTTGTATATATCAGCTGTTGTATATAAATAATACCTATATATTAATGTATAAAAAAAAAAAAAAAAAAAAAAATATATATATATATGTAAAATATGTATATAAGTATAATAGATGTATAAATATATAGATATATATGCAAATGTAAATAATTAATAATATAATAAATAAATATATGTACACACGCACGTATACTGTTAAACTATTAAAATAATGTTTATTTTATGTTGTTATATAAATGAAAAATATATATATATATAATATGTAAACTACTTGTGTAAAAGTTTGTGTAAAAGTTTGAATGCTCAAATAAGGGGTAAATGTAAAATATGAGGTGATGTTATGAAATAAATATAATAAATACCAAATATGTTATATTGTCAACGTATCATGTGTAATATAGTATTCAAAAACTATACCAAAATGGTTAATAAAAAGTTAAAAACTAACCAAATGAATTAAATTAGAAGCTCCATTACCATCCATGGCAGAATAAAAAAGGTTATGTATTCTACATAGTATATATTATGATGTTCCGTAACTTATATATGTATTAGCCATATGATACTCCATAAATGCCCAACCACTAAAACCCTTTTATACTTTTCATCCACAAAATGGGTTTTAATATGATAAATTTCATTTAAACCCAGGGTTGGTTGGCATTAAGTAAAATCTGTAACTTTAATTCTAATACATCTAAATTATACTTAGTAACCTTTCCTTGTGAATCGAACTGTTGGTGAATAATCCCAAAAAACATAAAAGAATGATTTGGAAATTGGTCAATGTGTCTGGCAAGGGCGTTTGTTAATTTATTATTCTTAATATTCATTAAGTGTTCTCTTACCCTTGCCCTAAGTTGCCTGCTAGTTTTGCCAACATAAAATCCCTCACACTGTTGACACTTAGCTATGTAAACAACATTTTTTGTGTAGCAATTGATATATTGTTTAATCCTTATATTATATCCATTAATAGTTATGTTGCTATCTGTATTGATCATATATTTACAAGTTGAACATCTGCCACACTGCCATACCCCTCAACCTATTAGAGCAAGAAATCTGGACAAAGGCACAAATAATGGGAGGACAAAGGCCTAAAAATAGGGACACTTTTTAAATATTGCTCTTACAAACTTAGAAAGTTGATAGAACAAATGGGTATGCATTAGCATGAATTTTCTGAAGATTAGGAAGTCTGAAACACAAATGAGTGCCATTATTTTTTGACTTCAGTCCCCAGTGATTTGCCAGTGATTTTCCAGAAAACCACAATTTTATGAGAACCAGACCAAAAATATGAGGTAAAAATCTGGACATTCTGCAAAAATTTGTACAGTCGAGAGGTATGCCACTAAGACATTTGAGATATAAAATCTTATCACGTTCCACTTCTTGGATTATATACATGGCAGTCTGCAATTGCAATGCCTTTCATGTGGCCAAGCATCCTGACCCTAGAAACAGCAAAATTCTCTTCATATCAGTGATGGTAATTTCAAGAGGGAATACAGTCCTTTAGTAAAACATCTTCCTAAACATTATGGTGCATTATTTACCATTGTTGGACCTGATAGGTTCATAGGTTCATAGGTAGGTACTAGGCTATCGGCCCTAGGGCCCATACAAGCCTAGCCAAAAAATGTACCCTGGCTTTCGCCACCCAAGAAAATTATTTTCCTGTGCCCCTGTCGAGCAGAGCCACAGAAGTGATCTCCGGGGTGAATTCCCCATTTCCCATCCAATCATCAAGATTTTTCTTGAAGAGTGCTAATGAGGAGCTCTGTTTGACATAGATAGGTAGTCTGTTCCAGGTTATTTATGGATGGATTTCATAAAAGTGAGAGGTGTCAAATGTTGGATCATGAAGAAAGATTTTGGATTACCTGTTTTGCCACATTATATCCATTAGGCATGAATGAAATATTTTATTTAGGAATATATATTTAAAAATAGCAATGTTTAGCAATATACAGGGTGTTTTAGCTAAGATAGTTTATTCTACATAAATTATATTGTTATTTTGGTTGTCCCATGGGGCTATTAATTACATTATAGTACTTGAGATGCTTGATAAACTGGTTTCTTTTATTTAATTAATACATATTCTTTAGGAGTATAGGGTAATACATTCATTATAACCTTTTTTGTAGTTCATTTTCATTGGTATGCATCCTGTATATTTAACACAGATCAGCTGACTTCATATAGTTTATAACACATATTCTCCTAAATTTTATTGATTTATTGTTTGTTGTCTGAACCTATAGCACTTGTAAATGTTAAATGTTTTAGACATTTATTTTCTGAGGGAAACCTTGATCAATTGATTTAATAATTTTATAAAATGATCTTTTACTACTAAGTTTTGTTTTTGTATCATTATTTAGCCTATAAAGATTTCTCTTTATATTTGATTACTTGTTCAATATATATTACCTATACTTCAAAAAAAACTCCATCAGGATATTGCAGCAATTACGTCTAATCATACAAAGTTTATGTTTAATTATTTTATTATTTCTTTCCCTTTAACTTTGACATTAGGATTTTTGATCACATTATATGATTCTCTATAAAATAATTATGTCTGCCTTCTAATTATGTTCCACTGACAAATCTGTTATAGCAAAACCAGTTTGTCAAAGGGCTTTTCTTTCTGATTTTGCATGTGTTGGCATTTCTTTTTTGGTGTGTGTGTATATTTGATTTTATACCGTACACCAAGCTGGAACATTGCACCTGTATTTGATGTTTATATATCTATCGATGTATAGACAGATAGATATAGATATAAATATCTGTAGTTATAGATACAAAGATATATAAGGTAGTGTGTACATATGTGTACACTGCTACAATTGTAATATTAGTTGACAAAGTGAATGTCTGTAAAATGGGTTTAGTTACATCTCTATGAAGCAGGTGCATTTTATAATACCTTAGAAGCATTTCTGGACAATCTGCTGGATTGCTGCCCAGTCCTGAGTGGTTAAAGCCTACCTTCTTATGTGCATTAAGAAGATGTTGAGGCTTGGGTGTTAGAGTAGTTTATTATATATAAGTACATCAGGATGGATGCCAGGAACATTAAACTTAAACTATCTAACTGACTACATGCTTGCATGCTCATACTCTGGCTGCTCACTCAAAATGACACTCTTGCACGTGCTCATACTTATATGCATGTGCTGACTCACTGGAAAACATCTTAAAGGTATAGCACACACTCTGATCTATATCCTCACTCATTACTGAACTATCTCATATAAACAATGACATTTGAATAGGCATGCAATTATACAGACGCTAATAAAGAAAAACAGCAGTCATGTCCAGGTTGCCAGATATCTGGAAGTAGGTTTCAAGATGCGCCCTGATCCCGTGACATAATAGTTAGGACTGGGTTTATCAAAAGGGACAGTCACTAGGGAATGTTCCACAAACTCTTAATCAATCTGGGCATACTGCATGTTAGTTTGGGTAAGAGTCCTCAGTGAATAGGCTAGTGGACAACCCTCTTGAAGAATGACTGCACCTAGACCAAACTTAGAAGTATCACAGGAAGGAGTAAATGGTTTGTGAACACTGTATTAGCTGAGAGTTACTGGGCTGGCAATTTTCTGCTTCAGGATATCAAATACTCTTTGGTGCTATTCTGACCATGACCAAATTACATCTGTGCGTGTTAGCTCTCTGAGCAATACTGTAAGTTGACTTAAATCTGAAATGACCTTACCTAGATAGTTGACCATGCCAAGAAAATGTTGTAGGGCTTGAACATTGTCTGGAGCTGGAATCTCAAGAATTGCTGTTTGCTTTAAAGGATCTGGTCATACGCCTGAACTGGTGAACAAATGACCAACATAAGTAACTTCTCATAGCCTGAATGTGCACTTCTATGGATTCAGATTAAGATTCACTTTGTGTTCTCTTTCCAGAACTTTCTTGAGGTTTCTGTCATGTTCGACTTCACCATTGCCTCCTACCAGAATATCATCTACTATAATAGCACATGGATAACCATAAAAAAAAATTGCTCGATTGCATGCTGAAAGACTTCACTGGCAAAATTTCTTCCAAATGGCAATCTGTATTGTCCAAATGGAGTACTGAATGTGGTTAACAATGATGATTTTTGGTCAAGCAAAATTTGCCAAAATGAGCTCTTTGCATCTAAGACAGAAAAACAGTGGCATCTGGCATGAGGGCAGCAACCTCTTCATCTGTGTGCATTGGATGATGAAGCCTTTTAAAAGCTTTGTTCAAGTCTCTCAGATTAATTCTGATATCATCTGAGATTTTCTTATGAGCTATTACCATGGTGGATACCCATTCAATAGGTTCTTCTACTGGAAAAATTATTCCTTACTGTACCATTTTGTCTAGCTCAGCTTTGACTCTGCTCTGCATATCTACTGGAACCTCCTGTGTTGGTCTGCTAACTGGGCTGACCTCTGGGTCTAACGTCATACAGTACACAACTGAAAGTTTGCCTAGTTTGTCTGCAAAAATATCAGCATACTGAGAAAAAAATTGTTTGGGTGAAATTTGAGCTGTTGTCATGCAGACTTACATAGTGAACTTCTTTATTAAGTGAAGACTGTCCCATTTTCAAACTGTCTCTAAGGCCTAATAATGACTGTACATGTCTCTTGACTAAGAAAAATTGCAAGTCATAGCTGTTCCCAGCTGAGTTACATGAAAGCACTACTGAGCTTTCAGTTTGAATCTCTTCACCACCATAAGCAACAAGCTATACACACCTTGTCAAATCAAGTTGTTCTGCAGTTTTTACTCTATCAAATATTTATGCTGACATAACATTGCATTTTGAGCCAGTATATACTTTGAACTCTATGGGTCTCCCATTAATCCAAACAGTACAAAAGACTTAATTCTTTGCACACAGATCTACTGCATTAACTGTTTCACCAAGCACAAACATACCATCAACATAAAAAGCAGGGCTGCAGCTTTCTAATTGATCAACTTACCTTTTGGAATGCCCTCTTTTAAAAAAAAGAATGTGCCTTATTTGATTTACAAAACCTTTTGAAATGACTTCACTTATTGCAAGAATGACACTGCTGACCAGAAGCTAAGCACTTTTCTCTTTTGGGTTCATGATTTTCACCACAGTTATAACAGTTGACTATGAAGCTAGGTGGGGGCAAGTGTTTTGACTTTGCTGACTCACCATTATACTTCACTGAGCATGCTCTGGAATTTGCTGGAAAGACTCAAGTTTTCCCAAGGACTGTTACAGGACCTGCAGTAGCTGACATGTGCTTGGGCCTGTTTCTTTTAACCACGTGTTGCATACTATCAACATGATCTTTGTCACTGTGCCTTCCACAGCTATTCTCATTTCTAACCATACTCGTATGCTTTTTTCTAAGCTCTTATATCTGACAAATCTCAATGGCCTTATTTAACGTAAAAATCACTGTCTCAAAGCAAGATCTTTCTCACTGTGTCATTATTAATACCACACACAAGCCTGTCCTTTATCAACTCATCTCTCAGTTCACCAAATCTGCACGTTTTAGTCTTGTTTTCTAAGTCAGTTATATATGCTGCAAAGGTTTCACCAGGCTTTTGATCCCTTGTATAAAATAAGTGCCTTTCCATGATAATATTCATTTGGGGGTTACACATTTCTATAAATTTATGTTTTAAGCACTCAAGGTCTTCCATTTTTTCAGCCGGTACCACAATATGGTGGTCTTCCCCTCCCCTGCAAACACAGCAGCTGCATACACAAATGAATGCTCTCTTTCAATTACTTCTGAAACAGCTAAATTAAGCAGAATAAGTGCCTTTGTACATGCATCTTTGTCAGAAAAAGCAGCCAGTATGAAAATATTGTATCCCTGCTCAAACACTCCAATTTTCTGCAATATTGTTATCAAACACAAGAGGTACGGGTCTGCAAAACCCTTCTGCCATGACCACAGATTATAGTAAAACACAATGCAAAATGGCCTTTATAGTTATGTACAAATATTCACACACACCAGGTACTTGTAATAATATTCAAATGCACAATAATCTCATTGACATACTGTACTCTATGAAATATGCCTTGAAACAACTGTACTTTGCAAAATATTCTTTGAAACAACTGTACTCTGTGAAATAACTGCACTATACTACTGCAAACACTTGCAAACAGTTTCTTCACTTCAGATATTTTGAATAGCTGTAGTTAATGCAAAAAAGTAGCACATAGAGAAAACATTTGGTCATTTTCTCTTTTTTGTACATTTTATGTGATCTGGATATTGTTTCAAATGTTTTCATAATTATTTTTAATATTTTTATCAATATGTCACAGTTTTGGACATTTCATTTAATTAGAAATTAATTTTGAGCATTCTGAGTGCTTCATTTTATATTTATAGCCAATGAAATCATTTAATCAACTTTTAGTACCTGGAATTTGTTTCTGACCTGCAAGTTGTTCGAGCCGTAGGGATGAGCCACTCCTGTATATTCCTTGAACTTTAACCGGTTGGCTCATGGCCGTAACTCTGGATCCCATTCTGATACCATGTATCCCTTCTTATGTGCATTAAGAAAATGTTGAGTCATGGGTGTCTGTTTAAGTAGTTTATTGTATACAAATACATAAAGATGGATGTCAGGAACATTAAACTTAAACAAACTAACTAACTGACTACATACTTGCATGCTCACACTCTGACTGCTCACTCAGAATGGCACTCTTGCACTTGCTCAGTACTTATATGTATGTGCAAACTTACTTGAATTCTTCTTAAAAGTATATCACCCACTGATCTACAGTTAAAGCCTACCACCTAGCTACCACAACATGTATACACTTCTTGTCTTAATCACAAGTGGACCAAACCTGGTCTGCATTATTGCAACAGATACTGAATCACCCGACATTCATTGTTTTGCTGTATCTTATGAATGAGAAAGAGAATGGACAACTCATTTACCAGAATTAATGAAACCATTTCTGCCAGTACATCCAGATCTGTTAATCAATATTTTTTCCAAACATATACTTAGCTATATATAAAATAAACTAATAACTATTTTAAAGTCAACAGGAAAATATAACAGTACTTGATAGAGATATAGGGATAATTCTAAAATAGGTTCCAGAACCCACTACTAATGTCACATTTTGAAAGATGAATTTTGTCTTATGCTGTTATTATGTATATAAAATTATTATCAAAACATTTGAAATTAGTCTTTTAAAAAGTATCGGACACCAAATACAATTTGGTTAGTGGTGTTTGCAATGTTGGTACCTTGTCAACAAATGAACACATTAAATTAAGTAAAATTAATAAATTAAAATAATAACATAATATTTTACTGCATGCCTCTTTCCAAAGGTAGACTACCCTCTTGCTGTTCAGCTCTGCAGTGTACAGTAATGAAGATCTAATCATGCACCATACAACCTGAGCTCAACTAACTACTCTGGATTTGAAGGAGATAGGCAGGCAGGCAAAGGTGAGATTAGTGGTCAATGTTGACTTATTCTTTGTAAAAAGCAGAGGAATTGGTCTTTTCTTGCTGCAGTGTCACCAGATAATATAGAAAAGTTACACAGTATTCACCTTATGTGGGTCAAATATAGGCTTGGCTCTGCCAATTCATGTCTATGCAATCACCTTTATGAGTTGAGACTGAGAATGTGCCGCCTACAGAAGAAGGTTTTGGAGGCCATGAGTGCAGACTAGATGAATTCAGTTTGACAAAAGAGGTTTTAGGAAGGACTGGCTATAGAAAAAGCCATGATTCCTCTATAATGATGATGGCTCCAACTCTGATGCTCATTCCTTAACCAGGCAGAAAAAATGCGCCATAGAGCTCTTGTCTGCCGAGCAAGTGAATGGACCATTTTAGTATGCAGAGTGGAAAGCCTGAATGCCACAGGGGAAGTGGGAGGAAGAATACAAATAAAAAGATAGGCCACCCACTCAAAATGTATATGTATTTGTTTATTTAAACTTGTGTACTGATGAAGAACACTGATCAGACATTGACCAGTTTATACAGGCTCAACTTGGGATACATTGTAATATAATAAAACAATGTACAGTATTCAAATAACAGTGATTTACATTTATGAAAAAAGTATAGAAACTGACAAATAATATATACATAGTGCATATAATAAATCAAATATATGTACCTTTGCATGAGTAGAATAAAAAAGGGGACTAGAGTTAAAGTAGTAGGAGTAGAAATGGTAGACAGATATAAGCAGTATTACAAAAATTAGGAAAGATAATGGAGACCAGTAAGATGAAAGAAAGGGTTAGATTTTGTGTACTAGGCTACATCAGTAATGATGTGGTAAGGTGAATCACAGTTTAGGGTGAGTGAATTACTCAAATGAGTAAGGTATGAGGGAAAGGCAGTTACACAGTTGGATATATTAGTTTAGGTTACATGTTCTTTAGATGGACAATTGCATTTAAACTGTTTTAATAGTTACTGTTTTGAACTGTGTCCTGAAGGCATTGTTAATAGCACAACAGGTAGTATACTTGCTTTTGATGCAGAAGGCTGTGGGTTCTACTCCCACAGTAGATAAATGCATTGCTGATACTGCACTGTGTTGTAAAAAGGGTAGATGCGAAGATACCTAGTAACTATGAGCCTGTTACCAGTTTGCCATCCATTCCCTATTGCAATATTGCTAGCTTATCATTTTTTTTAGTGTAAGATAGGCAATTTATTCCTCAAGGGTAACGGGCACTTTATTTGTAGATGAAACAATGAAATACAAAGTTGTTTGCTAGAAGCAACCTCTTCATTAGTTACATATCTCTTTAATGTGGAATTATTTAGATGACTTTTACTTCTTCAGAAATTGTGCATATGTACTGATACTGGTGAACTGTAGAAGTCTGAGTAGACTTTTATGATGGAAATGTTCTGAACTGGGAAGTTTTGTCATTACTGGTGCATGCATTTTGTTTCATTGTTTACTGGAAAATTTTCAAAACAATAAATTTAAAACACCCTCTAAAACTGTACTGTATTGTACAAGGAATATAATTTAATACAATCAGGAAGGTGTATGGGGCAGCCACAGTGTTGCAGTGGTTAGCATTGCCACCTCACAACAAGAGGTTCTCCGGTTTGATTCTCGGCTGGTGTGCCTTCTATGCAGAGTCTGCATGTCCTCCCTGTGGTCGCATGGGTTTCCTCCGGGTGCTCCTGTTTCATCCCAAAGACATGCTGCAGGTGGATTGGACACTCTAAATTGGCCCTAGGTGTGAGTGTGTGTGTGTGTGTGTGTGTGTGTGTGTGTGTGTGTGTGTGTGTGTGTGTGTGTGTGTGTGTGTGTGTGTGTGTGCCTTCCGTGGAAGGTTGGGCGCTGGGCTGAAAACTCCACTGTCAAGCATGAGCGGACAGGTGATCTGCTGTGGCGACCCCTAACCAGGAAAAGCCAGAAGAAGAAGACAATCAGGAAGGTGTATGAAAGAGCATGTGTATGTTTCATGTGCAAGGGGCCTGTGATTTGAAAACAACCCAAAGTTAATCTGCCACTGGCAAAATGTATTTTCTTTGAATGTGGGTTTCAATGCTGTTTCAGTGATTGTGACTTTTCAAGGGCAGAGACGTTTTAATGCTAAGTCTGTTCTCATTGTGAGACTGCATTGCTTTTTTTAGCAGATATGATATCTATTAGTGTTTGCGCTGTAAAATGTAAAATAAAACTTTTAAATGAAGTCCAAATCATCGCAGAAGTAAAGCAGTATGCACATTAGTGTTTATGGTAAATGGGGTAAAATAGCCAAGTAATGGTTCATTGGAATGGCTGTAGGGGGGGGAAGCTCCATTCGACCATGATTTGTGAGGGGGAGAAGGGCAGCAAACTCAAAGACAGCCCCGGCTGAACTATACCTCTCAACTGTCCAGATTTTTGCAGAATAAATAGATTTTTGCTTCTTATTTTTCGTTTGTTCCTCATAAAATTTGTGGTTTTCTGTCAAATCATTTAGGAATGAAGTCACTAAATAATGACAGAGACTGAGTTTCAGACTTCATAACCTTCAGAAAAATGCATGCTAAAGCGAGACCTGTTATTCGATCAACTGTCTCAGTTTATACAAGAGCAATTTTTAGTAATGTTTATATGTTCCCCCCATATATTTGGCCTTGTCCAGATTTCCTGCATTAATAGGTTAAGAGGTACATGCAAATAAATTGCTTTATAAAATTAGGCATATCCAAACATCTCAACTGTCCCCGATTTTGGCTCAAAATGTTGCTCTTCCCCTAATAATCCCTCCGCAAAATGGCAATTTTGGAAGAAAACATAGAGGGTTTACAATTAATAAATAACTGTAATAATCAGTTATAGATTACTTTTATTTCAGAAATCTATGTAGATTCTTTTATTTTGTCAGCTGCTCAAGTTAGCAGTACTAATATTAAAAAGTGTCCCTTCTTTGACAGGTTCCCAGCTGTATTGTGTGGCTATTTTATATTTTTGAATCACATTTTTGGTCCATTTTTCATAAAATTGTGTTTTTCTGGCAAATTAGTGGCACATCATTAAAGACTGAAGTTAGAAAATAATGACAGATATTACAGTTTCAGATTTCATACCCTTCAGAAAATTCATACTAATGCAAGACCTACTATTCTGTTATCTTTCTAAGTTTATAAGAGCAACATTTAAAAAAAATGTCCTTATTTTTGGGCTTTTGTCCCACTTCTATGCATGGCTTTGTCCAGATTTCTTGCTCTGAGGTTGAGAGGTATGACAAATGTGTCAGGGCCATCGCAGTCAGCCAGAGACATTTCAAATTGTGACATACTTGTTGCACCCCACTCCCCCATGTAGTGACTCTGGATGTGTCCAAGCAAGGCAAGGAACAATTATGCAGTGTAAATGTGCAGACTATCCCCCCATCCAAGGTAGACACAAGTACTACAGTGGCTTTTCATCTGTCCTTGATTTTGCAGAATGTTCTGGTTTCTGTCATATTATACTGTTGATTTATGCTTATTATTATTATTCAGAAAGTGCCTGTTTAAGTAGCAGTGCTTTAATGACCATCTGGTAAGCTTGTCTGTGATTGTAAGATGCAAGTAAGTTTTAATAAGTATACTGTTAAAGAATTGCCAGCATTGAAAGCCTTTCTGCTGTTGCCATGCAGAGAATACTTACATAACTAGATAACATATAAGCCTTGGGTATTGAAATGCATATGACAGTATTTGTAATAAAGGACAGGGTTACATTATTTTAAGAGCTCATTACAGGCTTTACCTGCAAACTAAACAGAATGCCAATCTATCATGTGTGGTCCATATCCTGTGCAGTAATCCTTTAAGCAATGTATGTTGAGCTTGTTTCCTGTTTGCATTTCATTTTTTACTTTGATCATGTTTTCCCCATGAAACAAGTAGATAGTTGTTGTCAGGCAGCAGGTCTTTTTTGGATAAGAAACATTTTTACAAGTGGGGGTATCACAGAGATTGTTACTTTCAGCATGTTACTTGGTACTTTAATAAAGCTGAATATAAATTATAATTAGAACTGGAGTACAAGGAGAAGTGGTTTGAGTTGAGTGCTGCTTGTTTTTTATACTTGATTTTGACTGGAATTCCAGTAATGTATTTAAAAAGTAATTTATTTTTTCATACCTCACAACCTTTTTGTTTCCATCTAGATATGGATTGAAATATTTTTTTCTTCTAGACTTCATTTTGTCTTGATTGGACTCTCATAATGATGGTTTGGCACCCAGGGCAGAGTATTTAATTAAAGTTACAGTTTTTGCGGTTTTGAGCATAGCTCCTCCCCTTTCTAGTTGGCCACACGCATTCCAATTGACCTCACCCATTCAGCTGTCTCCTGCAGCCCCCCTTTGATTTGAAGTCACCAGCTGCCACTGACTTTAACCGGTTGGCTCATGGCCGTAACTCTGGATTCCATTCTGATACCATGTATCCTTTCTTATGTGCATTAAGAAGATGTTGAGTCATGGGTGTCTGTTTAAGTAGTTTATTGTATACAAATACATAAAGATGGATGTCAGGAACATTAAACTTAAACAAACTAACTAACTGACTACATACTTGCATGCTCACACTCTGACTGCTCACTCAGAATGGCACTCTTGCACTTGCTCAGTACTTATATGTATGTGCAAACCTACTTGAATTCTTCTTAAAAGTATATCACACACTGATCTACAGTTAAAGCCTACCGCCTAGCTACCACAACATGTATACACTTCTTTTCTTAATCACAAGTGGACCAGACCTGGTCTGCATTATTGCAGCAGATACTGAATCACCCGACATTCATTGTTTTGCTGTATCTTATGAATGAGAAAGAGAATGGACAACTCATTTACCAGAATTAATGAAACCATTTCTGCCAGTACATCCAGATCTGTTAATCAATATTTTTTCCAAACATATACTTAGCTGTATATAAAATAAACTAATAACTATTTTAAAGTCAACAGGAAAATATAACAGTACTTGATAGAGATATAGGTACAATTCTAAAATAGGTTCCAGAACCCACTACTGATGTCACATTTTGAAATATGAATTTTGTCTTATGCTGTTATTATGTATATAAAATTATTATCAAAACATTTGAAATTAGTCTTTTAAAAAGTATCGGACACCAAATACAATTTGGTTAGTGGTGTTTGCAATGTTGGTACCTTGTCAACAAATGAACACATTAAATTAAGTAAAATTAATAAATTAAAATAATAACATAATATTTTACTGCATGCCTCTTTCCAAAGGTAGACTACCCTCTTGCTGTTCAGCTCCGCAGTGTACAGTAATGAAGATCTAATCATGCACCATACAACCTGAGCTCAACTAACTGCTCTGGATTTGAAGGAGATAGGCAGGCAGGCAAAGGTGAGATTGAGTGGTCAATGTTGACTTATTCTTTGTAAAAGCAGAGGGAATTGGTCTTTCTTGCTGCAGTGTCACCAGATAATATAGAAAAAGTTACACAGTATTCACCTTATGGGTCAGCAATATAGGCTTGGCTCTGCCAATTCATGTCTATGCAATCACCTTTATGGGTTGAGACTGAGAATGTGCACGCCTACAGAAGAAGGTTTTGGAGGCCATAGTGCAGACTAGATGAATTCAGTTTGACAAAAAGAGTTTTTTTGGGAAGGACTGGCTATAGAAAAAAAGCCATGATTCCTCTATAATGATGATGGCTCCAACTCTGATGCTCATTCCTTAACCAAGGCAGAAAAAATGTGCCATAGAGCTCTTGTCTGCCGAGGAAGTGAATGGACCATTTTAGTATGCAGAGTGGAAAGCCTGAATGCCACAGGGGAAGTGGGAGGAAGAATACAAATAAAAAGATAGGCCACCCACTCAAAATGTATATGTATTTGTTTATTTAAACTTGTGTACTGATGAAGAACACTGATCAGACATTGACCAGTTTATACAGGCTCAACTTGGGATACATTGTAATATAATAAAACCATGTACAGTATTCAAATAACAGTGATTTACATTTATGAAAAAAGTATAGAAACTGACAAATCATATATACATAGTGCATATAATAAATCAAATATATGTACCTTTGCATAAGTAGAATAAAAATGGGGGACTAGAGTTAAAGTAGTAGGAGTAGAAATGGTAGACAGATATAAGCAGTATTACAAAAATTAGGAAAGATAATGGAGACCAGTAAGATGAAAGAAAGGGTTAGATTTTGTGTACTAGGCTACAGCAGTAATGATGTGGTAAGGTGAATCACAGTTTAGGGTGAGTGAATTACTCAAATGAGTAAGGTATGAGGGAAAGGTAGTTGCACAGTTGGACATATTAGTTTAGGTTACATGTTCTTTAGATGGACAATTGCATTTAAACTGTTTTAATAATTACTGTTTTGAACTGTGTCCTGAACAGGAAGTAGTTTTTCTGATCAGTTCAATCAAGAGGATGTGACTGCTATAGTTGTGGGGCCAGTCCAATGAAGCAATGGCTAGTAGAGTGCAATCTGAAAGAAGGGGTTAGTAAGGAAGGAACGGTGCTAGGTTGACGTCCTATGTTATAAGTTTGAGTGACAGCAAAAGTTTGGAAGAAAGGCAGGAGGGGGTGTCTAGTTTGAGTATTTTGAAGAGTAAGGAACCAAGAAGAAGATTTTGCCTGGCCTGTACTGGAAGCTACTTAGACATTGAAAGAGCAAGGCAGTGGTGTTTATTTGATGGTGTGCTAGATACAAATTGATATATTTTATTCGTGACGGTCTAAAGAGTGACAGTGTTCTTGACAGAGGCAGAAGCATACAAGAGAAGTCCATACTCAAGTTGAGCAAGAAAGTTGCCTTTTCTTATAGCAGCCATTGCTGGATGCAAGTTTAACTGATGTATGTTGTTGGCACAGAAGAGTAGACTGTTGAACTTGGCTCTCAACTTTCTATGTGCTCATGGAAGTGTAATGATTAGTCTAGCCAGATGCCCAAAAATCTAAGGGAAATGCTGGTTTAAGTGAGATTGTTATCACAGTCAAGGCTATGAAAGCATTGGGGAGATCTGGATAATGTTGTTTGGGTGCCAAATAACATGGACTTTTTTTGGCACTGGGCAGAAGTTTGTTGGAGTTTAGCCAGTACTGTACCTGAAGACTGTCCTTTTGAAGATGAATTTCAATTGTATGATGTGTGGAATCAGAGCTATAGATGACCATATAATCTGCATAAAGGTTCAGGTTTAGTTGGAGTTTGTTGATGAAGACTGGGAATAGAAGAGGTGTTAGAATGGAGCTCTGTGTCACTCCAGAGTAAATAAGGGAACTATTGAATGGACTAGGTCCTAGCTTTACCTGGAATGGATGGTTAGATAGAAAGTCTTTAAACTATGCAGTGGTAGCAGGGTTGATCCCAATGTCTTGCAGATGGGGAAGTAACATTGGGTGGTTGACCATACCAAAGGCAAGGATTAAGTCAATGAACAGAGCTCCAATAATATTTAATTTATCCAAATTAGTTAAGATGTTGTCAGCCACTGTCCATACTGACTCAGTATCCATGCTATTTGATGGACAGCAGATGGCATTTGTGTAGGTAAATGGTAAGTTAGTTATATAAGACTTTTTCAAGATGTTTACCAAGGGTGGATTAGATGGAGATGGGACAGAAATGACTGCAAGAGGGCTTATTTTTTTTTTTTTTCATAGTCAGACAAAAGAGGATCTCCATATATTTGCCCTTCATCCATTCTAAGCTCTATTCAAAAAAGCTACTTAACTATCAATTCCCTATCATTCATTCATTCGCTAAAACACAACTCTACCTCCATTCCTTCATAACAACATTCATTTATAATTTTCTATTTCTCTATCAAAACACTGTATTATATGATTATTACCTCAAATGCAAAATCAATGTATCCTATTTATTTCCTATTATATATTTGTTCTATTATCTATATTTTATTCCTGCCCCTTTTTGTTCTGGAAGGCTTTTTTAAATTGTTGTACCTATTTGTGTGTTCTGTTTTTTGAGTTTTTCCCCCAGGACTCCATTGACGGGTTCTTTAGGCCCCAATGGACTATCCTGGTAAACCAACTGCAAATAAATAAATAAATAAAATAAA
Source organism: Protopterus annectens (assembly GCF_019279795.1). NCBI lineage: Eukaryota > Metazoa > Chordata > Ceratodontiformes > Protopteridae > Protopterus > Protopterus annectens. The sequence continues at coordinate 452,115,355 of NC_056729.1, forward strand.
TAATAAATTTGCCATAGTAGTGGTATGGTAAAGGTTGCAAATGTGTTTAAGATGGGCAGTGATGAGATTTCTACAGTGGTCCAAGAACCAAGGGCAGATATTGTCACCTCCAGGAAGTGAGACCTCAGAAATCTGTTCAAGCATGGTACAATTTTCTTAGAAGTGATTTTTGAGAAGTTAAAATGTGGAATGAAATCAGAGGATGGGGGGTGGGTTAGGTTGCATTTGTTATGTGGCTTCACTGTTGGTAGGTGAGGCTGTGGGAAAGCTTAAGAATTTTTCTGAGGACGTCAGAAAGTGGAAGATTACCAGAGGGACAGGGTACATACCCTAGACTGGAAAATTAATTTAGGGGGGATCTTTCTGTTAGTTTATTAAGTTCCTGCCAATAATGTTTAGGGTAGTGAAGAAGAGACGTTTGTTTACCTTTTAGTTGTTTGCATTTGACTCTGTGGGAAGCCTATAAGGGCACATTTCTCAGAGTTTTGTAACAGTTAAGGTTGTTGGCAGCAGAGTCACATTTCCACATTTCCCAGACTTCATAGGTTCATAGGTTTATAGGTAGGTACTAGGCTATTGGACCTAGGGCCTATACAAGCCTAGCCAAAAAGGTACCCTGGCTTTCGCCACCCAAGAAAATTATTTTCCTGTGCCCCTATCAAGCAGAACCACAGACGTGATCCCTGGGGTTAATTTCCTATCTCCCATCCAATCATCAAAATTTTTCTTGAAGAGTCCTAATGAGGAGCTCTGTTTGACATAGAAAGGTAGTCTGTTCCAGAGTATGGGAAGTCTCTGGGACAGGAATTAATCCCTCCAGCATGTTCTGTTTATTGTGGTGACAAGGTTTAAGTCCCTAGAGCATGTAGCTCAGAGGGATTGGGATTTCTTTAAGTGGAGCATGTCCAACAGCTCTGGGTTTGACATAGCTTTGTATGTTAGGCAAAGATAACCTCTAAGTAGGCGATATGCGATGGAGTAAAGCTGGGTTTTTTTTGAGACGGTCTGCGTAAGGCATCTGTTTGAGGTCAGTAATCCTCTTTGTGAGGAATTTTTGTGGCCTTTCCAGTTGTTGTAGATGTCTTGTGAGGTACATACCAAAAGGGGCATTGTACTCTATAATGGGTCTAATGGGTGATGAGTAGAGGGGAACAATGACCTCTTTTTTTCTGGATGAGAAACCTTTTGTGATGAGGTATGCCACATAGAAGTATTTCCTGACCACTGTGGTGATGTGATTATCAAAGGAGAGACTACTGTCCACCTGTGTCCCAAGGTCTCTTATCACACTTTCAGTGTTAAGTAGACTACCGCCTATGTGGTAGTTCATGGGTACAGAGTTTTTACCAAGGGGGATGGCAATGCACTTTTTGGCATTGAGCTTGAGGCCATGGCTTTGACACCAGGCATCTGTCTCAGTGAGGTCCTTTTGTAGGATGTCCACATCATTAGGAGTTTTGATTATGGCTCCTAGTTTGCAGTCATCTGTGAATTTAGTTAGCCAAAGACCTTCTGTGTTAGCCTGTACTTCAGAGAAGTAGATACCAAACAGGAGAGGACCCAAGACTGAACCCTGTGGTACTCCACTTGTCACTGGTCTGAAGTCTGATTCGGAGTCTGCTACTTTCACAGTGTGGGTTCTGTCAGTAAGCCAGTTGGCAACCCATCTTGTGACATAGGAATTTATACCTAGTTTAGTGAGTTTATCTATAATTCCAGAGTGGGAGATGGTGTTGAATACCTTGGCGAGATCTAGATAGGTTGTGTGCACTACCTTACCCTCATCTATGGCTTTGGTGACTACTTCAAGGAAGTCTATCAGGTTTAGGAGACATGATTTGCGTTTTACAAACCCAAACTGTGTGGGCTCCAGAGTTTGGAGATATTCAATGTCTTTGTTTATGAGTTCCACGATGATACGTTTCATGGCCTTGCAGACCAGGCTCATCAGGCTAATGGGGCAGTATTTCCTGGGGTCTGTTGTGGCCCCCCTTTGTGGAGTGGGATAACCGTCATGGTGTGCCATTCAATGGGCACAAAGCCTGAGGTGAGGCTATGATTGAACATGGTACTTAGGTGGGGTGCCAGTTCATTCTGTAGTTCGTGTAGAAGGCAGCCTGGGATGTTGTCAGGTCCCATGGATGCTGTGTTCTTGGCTTTGGAGAGTGAAGTTTTTACCTGTGCAGCCATGATTACAGGAACTTTGCATTCTTCCCGTATAAAAATGGACCCTTTAAGGGGTGAGAGGGGGCTAAAGTTAGCACTGAACCTATCTGCCAGCATGTTGGCAATATCATCTGGTTCTGTATATTTAGTGCCATTGCGCTGTAACTCAGAGCAGATCTGAGTGTTGCCATTGAGATTCTTGAAATAGCTATAGAATGCTTTGTGGTTATCTTTAGAATCAGTGGCGATTTTGTTTTCATAACTAGCTTTGGAGGATTTTATGAGAGATCTCAGCTTCTTACTGAGGCTGACCAGGGAGTTCCTCCAATCGTGGGATTTTACTCTTTTTTGCAACAGTCTCTTTCTTCTGTTGTAGAGTTTTTTTATGGCAGAAGTCCACCAGATTGGCTTCCTTTTTTCGGAGGATAGCATCTTGTTTCTTTTAGGGATAGCATGATCCATGCACTCGTGTAAGTGCTTATAAAGTGCATTTGTGTAGGATTCAGCAGTCTTACCTTTATTGTCCATCTGCATGGGTGTCGTGAAGTTTGCCACTTCTGTCTTAAGAAGCGTGAAGTTGGCTTTGGAGAAATTTTTTATGATTGTTTTCCTAATGGGGGGTGGGAGCAGGATGTGGATGTCTAGGGTGATTAACTTGTGGTCGGTCCTGACCAATGAGGAGCTGACCTCTGGTATGGAACACCAGTCACCCATGTTGGTGATGACCAGGTCTAGGATACTGCTGCCCCTGGTGGGGGTGTGGATAAGTTGATCCAAGGAGTTGGAATTGATGATTTCCTGAAAAAGTTGAGCAAAAGAGTTGGTACGTGAGTAGTTTTCCCAGTTAATGGTGGGGTAGTTGAAATCACCCATTATTAGAGTGTTGGGTTGTACCTTAATATTTTCCAGTGGAATCCTGGGGCATGGTGGGGGGTCTGTAGCAAGCTACAATCTGGATTGCGGTTTTGTCCAGAGTTAGTTGAACTTGGATAATCTCGGATGCATTATGCTGAGCAACTAGCTTGGAGGTGTGGATAACCTTAATGAATATGGACACACCTCCACCTTTAGTGTTTCGGTCCGGGTTTAGTGGCCGAAAGGTGTGGTATGAATTATAGCCTGGTAATGCAGGGGTGCTCTCTGGAGCATTGAAGCAGGTCTCTGTCACTGCACAGACGTCAATGTTCTCCATTTTAAGGAGTGCCTCGAGTGAGTGCATTTTGAGGTTTAGACTTCTAGCACTGAGTAGCATTACCCTCAGATTTTTCTTGCTTGTACCTGTTACGGTGGTGAATTTGTCATTTGAACCTTTCCTAAAAAAGCCACTATAGGGGTGGCAAGAGCCTTTGCCAGTATCCAGAATCCCAAGGGCGACAGGTGCAGGCCATCTCTGGCAAAGCAGCGTGGTCTTTCGATCATGTCATCCCTGGCAGACAGACACTGGATTCCCTTAGAATGACACCAGAAATTTAGCCAATTTTTAATCACATGATTTCATTAGGGATGTAGGCTCTTTGATGAGCCATTCAGTTTCCGGGTCATTCAGCAGCCTTGAAATCACTGGGAAGTGGGAGTTCTGAAGTGAGAGAGGTAAGCCTGTTAGTATACTGGTGGCAATGTTAACATCAGAAAAGGAGAAAACTGGGAACCAATCAGTAGTAGTAAGCTTTGAATGTGGAATGAGGATTTTATGAGTGGGGCTTACGTATTAGCCAGGAGGGAGAGAGGTATTTCATCTGAAGATTTTGTACAAAAAAAATTCTGATGCATTGACATACCTCTCAACTGTCCAGACTTTTGCAGAATGTCCATATTTTTGACTCATATTTTGGTCTGTTCCTTATAAAATGTGTGGTTTTCTGCATTTTTGTGACAAATTACTGAGGATTAAATTCACTAAATAATGACAGGCATTGGAGTTTCAGTTTTCATATCCTTCAGAAAATACATGGTAACACAAGACCTTTTATTCTAGCAAATTTCTAACTTTATAAGAGCAATATTTACAATTTGTCTTGATTTTTGAGGCTTTATCTCCCCTTAATTTCTGGCTTTGTCCAGATTTTTGTGCTAAGAGGTTAAGAGTTATGTGGCGCAGTGATCACTAAAATTGGGTAGGTGAATGGAGATACAGGACATATTGTTAGGATGGGTTTTAGTAATAAGGTCAAGAAGTGAATGGTGATTTGATTTGGGGTTGCGTTTAACTTGGACGAATGTTAGTTGGAGCACAATGAGAGATCTGCAAAAATTCAGTTAAATATTGCTTAATTGGGTTCCAATAACCTGGATGATGACGCATTTATTTGGTTTGATGTGAGAAAGTAAGGGTAGGAGTCACTTTTTTAAAGAAATCTGTGGAGTAAAGTAGGGGGTGGTATATAGGCAATGGCCAGGTTTAAGTACTATGAGGATTTGACTGGAAGTTGAGTCACTGGACGCATTGGCTTGGAAAATAACGTGGAGATGTTATTTTTGCAGTAGCGTAAATCCACCAGCAGGTCTGGCAACTTGCCAGTCATCAAACAAATAAGTAAACACAGGGAAGAAATCGTGTATATAGTAATGGCTACTCCTTAAAAACTCAGTTACTGCAAGACAATGAGGAATGGGATCTCAGAAAAGAGTTTTCTTTGTCAATATTGTTTCTAATGCTTTTAACATTAACCAATGCACTTGACCGGAAACACGATTTTGGAGTGTGTGTGTGTGTGTGTGTGTGTGTGTGTGTGTGTGTGTGTGTGTGTGTGTGTGCGTGCTAGTGAACTTGAAAGGTATTCAGAGACAATGCCATTGGTGTGGGAGGAACAGAAATAGAATGATGTGAGAAAAGAAATGTCAGAAGTAGGTGAGGTATGATAGAGGAAATACGAAGTGTTGGCAGATAAACAGGTTTTAAAGTAGACTAGAAGTATGTGAGGTGGGAAAAGTGGCTGTACAATGTAGCACATGTGCATGAGTATTAGAGTAAAGCTGTGGTGGCAAATATTATAGTAGGGGGTCAGCAGGTGATGTTCAGAGGTTTGAGGATGTGCTTTGACTTGAGCTTGTATGTCCTGAGTAGAGTGTAAAAATTAGTAGAGCGTCTGAGCTAAGGCTAAGAGATCTGTGGTTATGGTACAAAAATGTTAACACTGAGTGTCTGGTGGTGAGGATGGGGAGCAAAGTGGGCCATATCCCCATGCCTGTAGATATCAGTCAGACTGCAGTTGCTCAGTGCACCTTGGGAGATATGATGATGCCTGAGAAGGATTAACAGGTAAGTGTATTTTGTTTCACAGCTATGTATGATCACTTAAAATAAAAACGTCATATGGGACACTAAGCAATACAGGAGGATTTGGCTACCTAGTGCAGATATAAATAAAAGTATAAGAACCTCAGTGAATCAAGGAGTTTGACCAAAACTGGTAGTTATTAGCTTATTTCTCTGTTAGCCATGATAACTATGAAAGCCAAAACACTAAACTGCAGCTGTGGTCTTTCTGAGCAGTCCTTTTTATGAATGCATAAACTGAAAGCACCTCATAAAAAGATAGGTAAATCTTTCTACATTGCATGCCTTATTTCACCTAGCAGGAGTTTTGTAAGGATATATAACTCTACTTGGCTGGGAGGGAGATGGTAACTGAGAGTTTGATAGGTGCAATGTGTTTGGCACTATCCTGCAGTACCTTATTTCAGCAGATAGAAGTTCTGTAAGGTTCTTTAGCTTCAGTTGGCTGGGATGGTGAGTGCTAATTCAGAGATGTGTACATGCAGTCTGTTTGGCACTGCCCCACAGAACTTGACAGCAGGAAAGGTCTGTGACTGCCAAAAACTGAGATGGAGAGAAATAACCATACTGCATATTTCACTCAGTAGTGTTTGAAAGTGATAAACTACTGCTCTTTACAGTATGGAGCAAGTATTTTCTTTATATCTGAGGTCTACATTTCCTTACCTGCCATGAAGGTAAAATCATTGTTTCACTGAAAAAGAATAAGAAAGGCTTCCACAGAATAGTTTGTCCTGATCAAAACCCTCCATTCTTACTGAAACAAAATGGTCATACAATCCCAGCTAAATTCCTGTTTGCTTATTTATTTTATCTTTTGGCATTTGTTTAACAGGATAGTCTGGCTAAGAAGTATGCTTTTTCAGCAGAGGCTTGGGGCGAAAAGCTCCATCATAATGCAGACATCATGGACATCATTTGCATTATTTTATCATTTACAGCCATTTTCATTCATGAGCAACAGTTCCATCATTCAGACATCCTTGACATCAGTTACATCATTTGCAAACCATTTTCATTAAAAGTAACAGTTACATGTGTGATGCCCCAACACTGGCCCAGTAATCAAGGGGTCTCAATCCTCACCACTGGCAACAGTGGGGAATGTACACACTGGGAGGATGACAAGTACACACACAGTAAAGTGTAATTTCCCTTAACAGCACACACAAACCACAGTCAGTCTGGGGCTGGTTTCTCCCTCTTTCTCCAGATCCCCAATAATACTTTCCACTGGCACAGCTATAGAGTTTAGATCTCAGCTGAGTGATCAAGTCAAGACCTCCGGCACCCTCTCTGTCCAACCAGTGCTTCGTGTCACTGCCCAAGCAGCTCACACACACACACACACACACACACACACACACACACACACACACACACACACACACACACACACACACACACACTTAGAGGTTTGACATATACATGCACAAACACCTGGGAAAGGCTGGCACGGATTTACTAGCTATTGTCCCTTCTGCTCAGACTATAAGATAGTTTTGCCTGCCACCAGTCACTCCTTATCAGCTACTTTAAGGCCCTTAACAAAGGGTATCCAGTCTTACTGTGTAATGTTACTATTAATCCAAATGGTAATCTGACCAACAGCAAGGCTGTTAGGAGTGGCCTGCACGATATCACCAGATAGATATGCAAGTACTCTAAGAGCTTAAATATGTCTCACAAATATCAGCCACAAAGATAGGTTTAAATATATTTAATAATAAATAATAAAAGAACAAGAAATATGCAATAAATAATCACAGTATCTTCAGAGTTCAAAATCAGAAGAAGTTTTTAAAACAACATTGCAGGACAGTCTCCAGTAAATACAGAAAACATCTAAACTAATCTTTACTATATTCCTAGCTATATTTAAAAGAATTAATATACCCTAGAAACTTGTTATTACAGCAAGGCACGTGTGGTGAATAGATCTGTTAGCTGATGCTGCTATCAGATCAAAAGAAAGATACACAATGTTTAGTCTCTCTCTCTCTCTCTCTCTCTCTCTCTCTCTCTCTCTCTCTCTCAGATAGTTCTTAAATTAATATCAAATATAACTGCTGGGTTAGCTTGGTTGACATCACTTTTTCTCACCTGACTTTAGTTCCCAAGCTAAACCCCCATTGTCAAAAACTATCAGCATTTAGCATCTCTCTGTGAAAATACACATTCTTCAGCTGTTTGCAACTGCTGGAAGACATAAAACAATAAAACACTTACAAAACAATGCAGACAGCACCCTAGCTCTGGACATCCTGACATTTATAACACAATCATAAAAAAATTTAATTTCAACTGTTTTCTTGAAGTTTTTCAAGTTAACCCTCTATGTTCTAGTTCCCCCTTTTAAAACATATACATTTACACAATTGCAATAGTTTATATTCATTTCTTTTCTAATTCAGCAGAGTACAATGTGGTCACACCCCTAAGCTCAGTACTGTACAAACCCTTTTCACACACACTTCTGTGCCAGCAGTTTGATATGGACATAACATACAGTTCTAATCTAGTGGTAACACAAGCAATTGCATCATGCTGATATTAACAAATGACATATAACTATTTGCAAAATTCCAGATAGCTGGGGTAGCATTATCTTCTTCTGTTACACTTCTATATTAATCATACTAATATTCTCAACTAACAAATAATTATTTACAAAATTCCAGATAGCTGGGCTGGCAGTATTTCCCTTTGTCACAACATGGGTTGTATATGAATATTTTTTTTTCACGATAAAGAGTTAGAGCAGCCCGATGAAAGGAAGGAGGGGAGGAGGCACAAGGAAGATAAAGGTGACAAGATGATAGAGGAAAGCATATTTGTGATAACAGTACATAAAATTTTGTGCAGTTATATTCGAACCAGTTTAACAAGGGTTGGTACAGTTACAGAGCCACTTATCTAGCAGGTGTTGCTTCTGTTGGCATTTAAAGTCTGTCAGGTTGCAGATTGTTCTTAAGTGGAGTACGATAATATTCTACCCAATAGCAATGCAGTGGGGATACAGGAAGTATCCTGCATCATTGTTAGGATAGTTATGGAGAGTAATGATTTGCCAGTAGAGCATAGCTGTTTCTTAGTAGTAAGAGGTTGAATGATGTAGTGAAGAGGTGGAAATTTTTGTAACTGATTGTGAGTACAATAAACAATTGTTTAGTTCAAGCCAGGTTAGCTGTTTTAGAGAAAAGCAGTGATGTTATCTATATTTTTGGTTGGCTGAGAATTTGGCTATTTTACTGTAGCTTTGTTCTGGTTTGGCTGACAGAGAGTTCAGATTGATTAGGATAGGAGAGACATATAATAGAGTGGGAGTAGGGAAGAAGTGACTATGCTTTGTTTAGAGTCAGTGAGGTAGTATTTTATTCTAGCTAGACAGCCTAGCTTTTGGTGTGCCTTCTTTATGGCTTGCTGAAGATGGAGATCAAATTTTAGGTGGTCATCTATAATCACACCTAGAAGTTTCATGTGGGATACCAGTGTTCTATATTGGTTTAGTTGGATGGCAGTATATTAAAGTTAGCTTTTTGAAATTTGAGAGAGTTGAGTTGAACAGTAGTAATTTACTTTTTTGGGGGGGTTCAAGAGGAGCTGTGAGTTATCGATCCAAGTTTCTATGCTGGAGAGGGATTTCTGGATTCTTGGAACATGGGTAGTGTTCTAGCAGCACATATCAGAGTGGAGTTATCAGCATAGTGTACTCTGGTGGCCCCTTTGGCTGCTATCTTTAAGTCATTGATAAATAAGTTAAACAGTAGTGGTCCTAGGATGGAGTCTTGAGAAACTCCAAAGGATGTAGGAAGAAAAGAGGATAACCCATCTTGCCATTTCACTGCTTGTGGCCTATTAGTGAGGTAACCAGTTAACTGAGGAGAGTAATACACCACAGGAAGAGAGTTTAGCTAGGACAAATGATGACTAAATGCCTTGAATAAATCCAGAAATAGGACTGAGGTTAGAAGACCTGATTTCTATTGTGATTTATTATACCAGTGAACCTTATAAGGTCAGTGATTGTACTGTGATTGGGTCTGAAACCATGCTATGAGGGAGAGAGGAGGTTATGGAAAGTAATATATGTAGCAAGTTGAAAGTGACTACATCTTTCTAAGATTTTGGATAAGGGTGACAGAATGGCAAGTGGTCTATAGTTTGTGAGTTCGGTTGATGAGCCACCTTTATGGTGTGGTATTATATAGGATTTTTTCTATAAGGTAGGGACATATTTTTATTAGACAGAGCAGTTTATTAGCATTAAAACAGGATACGCAATGATAGCTACAGGGAGTTTAAGATATTCAGATGGAAGTTGGTTGGGGCAGTGGTTGCTGTCTTAAGGGTGTTTTGGTATTTTTTTATTGCAGATGTTGGGAATGGAGTGGGTGAGAAGGTCTGTTGTGGATTTAATGATTGGGGTGAAATGGTTGCATATGTAGTAGTTTTGTTTTGTAGGAAGGAAGTTGCCTTTTTTATAAAATGCGAGGTAACTGTGAAGCAATGCTTTGGGAGTCATTTGTTGGGGATAGGCAAGGTTAGGTTGATTTTCCAAGACTGAGCAATGCATTTACTGATTTCCAGAAGTTTTTTGGATTGTTTGATGAAGATATTATTGTCCTGTTTTATGCATTGTTTGCTATGGTTCCTTCACTGCCTATATTGTTGCAGAGATGTTTGAGATTTGGTTTGCAGTCATGATTTTCAGGGTTTATCTCTAAACTGCATGAGTCACTTTGTTTTTTTAGTTAACCAAGGGAGGTGTTTGTTTTTAACTCATTTGATTTTTGATGGTGCTTGCTGTACTAGAATATTTAGAAAGATTGTATTAAATGTGTCTACTGCTTCATCAAGGGGAAGAGTTTTTAGTGGAACCCAGTTACTCTGGAGCAGGCCGGAAGTAAAAGTTTCTTTGCTGAAGTTACTGAGGTTTCTGACTGTATTATGTGATGAAACTTGTGGGGTCATTCAGATTATTCGCATAGGTGGTGGTCACTTGGACTACAGGGTAGGGTGGCACTTGTGGTAACATTGTTTGGAGTGGATGTTAGAATCCAGTCTTGGATGGGTTTTTTGATGTGGCAATTAATTAAGAGAAGCCATATAGGTGAATTGAATTTGTGGAGTTTTCTAGGGCTATCTTTTTCTAGTCTATGTAAACATCTCCTAGCAAGATGGTTTGCAGTCTTTATGTTGGCCGAGATCCAGGATGGGAATGGCTTTACTAGGGGGTATGTATATACCTGTGATGGCTAGAGATTTGTGAGGATTCCGTTTGAGGAGTAAGATGAGAGGTTCAGATTGTTGAAAGTGGTTATAGGATCATGTCATATAGAGATATCTAAAACATTTCCGTAGAAAATAGCAACTACTGTTTTTTGTTAGTTGTATCTTGTCTGAATGTATTATAACCTGGTGGGAGTATTTCTGTATCTTTGGTAATCAACTTTAACCAGGTTTCTGTGGTTATAAAGAGATCATAGGTGTAGTGGGCTATACAAGTATGAACTTCTGTGATTTTGTTATAGAGACTTCTTGAGTTACTGTGTAGTATTTTAAGTCCTAGGTAGTTGGAGGGGTAGCTTGTTACTGTTTCAGGGTGTGTGGGGGCTGGTTTGGCAGGGTCTGGGTTAAGATGAGTAGATCTGTGAGTGGAATGTATATCCCCTCTCAGTACTGTTGTCCAGTAAGGAAACTGGCTATTAAAGAGAAATGTATATTTGGGCTTGAGTTTATACATGAAGTAAAAAAGAAAAAAAATATAATAAGATAGGAAACCAAAAAAAGAAAGAATCCCACCAATCACAACCAAACAAATCAAATCACACAACACAATTACAGGTTTCATGAGACCTGATAGGGGTGAGGATGGTAAGTAATGAGTAATGTCGACTATTTTGCCAAAAATGAAAAATTTTTAAACGATGAAGGAACTTACAGTAGAGCACAACAAAATGAAGTGAACAGCATTTTATAAAATTGATTGATTTGTTTTATGATGCATTATTCAGGGGTCATAAATGAAGTGGAATATGACTAAAATATCCTACCCAAACAACAACTACAATTCTGACAAAACACATAGAGGCACCCATAGACAAAGCAAACCAACTTAGCTGCATTTGTGGCATTGTGGACAAGAAGGAAGTAGTGGAGGATGCGGTATTTGGAGCCAAGGGCATTGTGGCATTGGCATTGGCATTGCCTTGAAAGGTTGAATTATGGGGATGGGGAATGAGTGTGTTAGTTTTTTAATCACAGATGTCATTAATCTTTTTTCTCAGTAATTCCATGAACAGACTTGAATTTTTTGAACAGTCTGTTGACCAGTCTGAGAGTAGCTTTATGTTGAGTTATGTATAATATATATTATAATAATATATAAAAAATAATAATTATACATCATTCATCATTAAAGGAGATATAGGGGACAAAGATGTGCCTGTGTTGGCTGCCCATTGTGTTTTGTTGCTTAGGAGAAGTGGCATGAGGAGAATAATATTTTTGGGGTTCTAATTCCTATGACAGATTTTTGACGATATTCTTTTTCTGACGATATTTAATATATCTGAATAGGATAGAACAGAGTACAGGAGATTCGGTGGCATACCTGAATGGAACATCTAACTTTTGAGATTTTATAAATTTTATGATAATAATGTATTGAATGGGATTCAACTAAGAATTGGTAAATGAACTTTTTAATAGTATACCAATTCCAGGCTACTCTCTACTTAACATTTCACTACATTATAATTATTCACACCCTCACAACAAGGGAAAGTTCTGGTTGAGGGAAATGTGATGATTTGTCGAGACTTGTTAGTAATGAGGACAATCTTTAGGGTCAGAAATGTACATACTTATTGGTATGTTTTGGAAATTGGTATGTTGAAGAAAAAAAGAAACTAAAAAAAAAAGATAGGAAAGAAAAGAGTAGATATATGCCTATTTTAAAAAGTGGGAATGAGATTGGAAGTACACTGTCCTCGACATGGATGGGGAAGAAGAGTATTATGTGATGAAAAAAAAAGGCTTATATTGAGATACAAACATAGAAACAATAGAAACAAGTGACAAGAAATTGAATTGTGTGGAATACTTTTTGGAGGTAGAGGTTAATTGTGAATTGGGAAACAAACCATAACATAACATATGGGTTAGCTACAAAAAAAAAAAATACTGAAAAAACTAGTCATTTTTTGTAACATCTAATATGAAAAGTAACTTTCCTGGTCGGTGCCTTATTGTCAGCATTTGTTAACCTGTGATTGATGGTCGTGATTCTTTTGCTTGAGTTTATACATGATTTTGGATAATGATGGAGCATGTGATGCTTACTTGTATTTCAGGGTACTAATGTAACTAATGTTGAGTAGGTTGGAGGAGACATTACAAAACTGTGTTATGGTATTCCGGTTTAAGTATTGTGGGGTAGGTGTAGGCAAGTAACAGTGGGGGAGAGACTTGTGATAATGGGCTGAGAGTGTGACTATAGTGAGAAATGCTAGTGACAGAAGATCAAGTAGTGGCATATTTGGGATTTAGAAGGATGTACAGATAAGTGACAATATGTGGTACAAGGAATGTGGGAGGATGTAGCTAGTAGTACTTATTAATCAAAGAAGTAAAGTAGAGTACGATAATAGGTAGAACTAATACGTAGGCACAGGGGCTGATAAGTAACACTGATAGGTAGGTATAGGGATTGATAGGAAGGTATAGATAAATATTAATATGAATGAGGGTGAATTTATATGCTGAGGAGTCTGATAGTGTAGAATAGAGTATTGATTTAATTATGTATGAACATAGTGATTCATAACACATTATAAAACCATCATTTAGCATCATTAGAAACATTTCTGATTACGTTACATAGATTTTTTTCTTAAATTGTAATAATTAACATAGAGTAGAGTCAGAAATCCAACAATTCCAATTTTTTGTATACTCTCACTGATACATGTTCATAAGAAATGTAGCAAGCAAAGGAGAAGCAATCGCATATTCATTCAAGCTTTACATTTTCATGCAGTTTATATTTTCAAAATAATTCTAAATTCATTATGTAGATAGTCTTCTGTATCAGTAATAAAGATATATATTTTTGTTATTCTAGTAGAACAAGAAAATGCTTTTTTGTGCACCTGTCTGTGTTAAAAAAGATTATCCTTTTCTCCCAGATTATTATGCAGAAATACGGTTATTGTATTTTATTATATTATGCAGAAATACGGTTATTGTATTTTATTATCATTTTGTTTCTCTCTCTCTCTTTAATCATCCCTTCATTGTGAACATGTCATTCTTCAAAATGTTTATCCTACTTTGTATATCTAAACCCTTCCCTGCAGGTGTATTTCCCTCTTCTTGCCTTATCATCTGCTTTATTTCTCAACATGTGTTGTGCTTCAAATATTTGTCAGTTTTGAATTTTGGTCTGCACTGGGTCTGAAATGCAACAGAAGTAGATAAAGATATATGCTTAATAAAATAAGAAAGTATAAAGTACCTGGCAAGTGAAAATTGAGATAGTAATGTGTAATCGCATTCAAAATATTATGTTACACAAGGCTTAATGGAGGTGACTTAATTTTTCACATTTCTGCCTGTGTATGGAAACAACTGTGCTGCTTGGTAAAACTAGGGACTAATTAATTCATTGTTGCTGACCATAATCATTAACTACTATTACTGTAGTTCTTTTATACTGACAACCAGCATACATCATTTGGTATATTCTTGTTTACTTTGTTTAAATATGGCCCTCCAGGAAACACTCTGTGTATTATTTCAGTGTCTGATGAAGTCTGGATTACGATGAAAATGTACGAGTATTGTGGCGTTTATGTGTTAAGTGTTTCCTGGATTAAGCTACTTTTTGGTGACTTTCCAGCAATCTTTTTATTTGTTTTTTCTGAATCAGGGCAGACTTATATTGGGAGCAAGTCTTCTGGAATCTGGCCCAACATCTTTTTATTCTCTCATGCAAACATGTAGATTGTCTATCATTACTGTCTCACTGTTTAACGTTTCCCTAACTTTACTGAAGCTAATTCCATTTTATTCAGTCGATGTAGCATTGTACTGATTTTTTTTTTTTTGTGAACATAAGGCTGATTTTACCAAAAAAAAAGAATGCGCTACATTGGAAGCAGAGATTTATTCCATTTGGTTGATTGCTCTCTCTTGTGAAGCAGCCAAGCTAATGTCTAGTATTTAACATGGGCACCAGTGATTCCCAAGGTACCAGTGGACATTCATTCAGGGAAGGAAGGACAATACAGTTTGCTACTCGAACATCACTGTTACCATGATAACACTTTCATAAAAGACCATTGGAATACAGTGAAGATTTAACAAGAGCAGCAGCATCATTTACAGAAAGCACTGTCCATAATGACCAAAGAGTGGCAACTTTAAGGCCAAGGATCCATATTGTTTGTCAACATCATGGAAAAACTGTCAAGGATTAGTGACATCTATTTCTCAAGAGTGACCATATGACACTTCACATAAGTAATAAATAAGGTTAAAGGCTCATAAATCCATAACCAGACTAAATCAACAGACTTGTGGAGACCAGAGAAAGATAGGAGTAGAGCCTTCTGACTTGCTAATCAATAGGTCAGTTGTGAAGGTCTACTTTAGTAATAATGTCTAAAATTACAGCAGCAATGTATCTGATACTAACTCATCCACCACAGTAGGGTGAACAGAGTAAAGGTCTAACAATTAGCATTGTTCAGGTGTACTCAGACCTTTCACCCAGTGTTTCCAGCTCTCCAGGCAGTGGAGCTGGAATGGAAGAAGTCCTCTTTGAGACTTTGTTAGAGTAATGGGGGCAAGGAGGTCAGATGGTTTCCAAGTCCTCTTTGGTGCTGGCCACTCAATTTGTTCTTAATGTTGGATGATGAGGATAACAAAAAAGGCAAGGATTATGAATGATCTCACCAATAAAAAGAGTCTTGCACTTCTTCTAGTTCATAGGTTCATAGGTAGGTACTAGGCTATCGGCCCAAGGGCATACGTAAGCCTAGCCAACAAGGTTCCCTGGCTTACGCCACCCAAGAAAGTTATTTTCCTGTGCCACTGTTGAGCAGAGACACAGAAGTGATCCCCGGGGTGTATTTCCTATTTCCCATCCATTTCTTGAAGAGTGCTAATGAAGAACTTTGCTTGACATAGATGGGTAGCCTGTTCCAAAGTATGGGAAGTCTCTGAGACAGGAATCTATGCCTCCAGCATGTCCTATTTATTGTGGTGACAAGGTTTAGGTCCCTAGAGCATGTAGCTCAGAGGGATTGGGATTTCTTTAGGTGTAGCATGTCCAGCAACTCTGGGTTTGACATAGCTTTATATGTCAGGTAGAGATCACCTCGCAGTAGGCGATATGCTACGGAGTAAAGCTGGAGTTTTTTTAGGCAGTCAGTGTAAGTAAGTAATCTTTATTGGAGTTCATCAAAACTCCTGCTCCATAAACAAAGCATTTAAAGTACACTGAGTGGCACATTTTATCACTGAATGAGGAGAGCTATGCAAACATACATTAGTGACCATAATTCTGGTCATTGTTTCTGCCACACTGAAGGAACAGTGAGATACCTAAAACCTTATCAAAGGACTTTTCCCTGCACCTCCTCACTTACATTGATGAAGAACTGCAAGTAGCTTTTCTATAATGTGATCCATGAAAGAAGTATGAAAATGAAATTTACGGACTTCACATTGAAAGACCTGGAGACTCATAGTGACAGAAGCAAATATTATATTACTAGACCTACCCATAACATTTTGACTGTTTGTGTCTATGGTAAGAATGGCCCAATATACAGCTTTTATTACTTATACAGATAAGATTCTGATTTGGTAGATAGTTAATGCAAATATTCCACTGTTTCTTAGGAATAGAATAACCTAAATTCTGGTGCTTCCAGTTTGCAACCATATTATCTCTAATGTAAGGAACAGACAGAGGGATAACTTATGGCTCTCTTTCATGTTGCCCATTATAATCATGGACAATTTCCTGGTAGGAACAGAAGACAAATTGGCAATCTGCTGTGGAGCTCATCATCTTGAATGCTTCTCCAAAGGGAAGGAAAACTCATTATGTCAGTCTTTTGCGCAAGAACCTCCCTCTTATCATTATAGTCAAGGAATCAGATGGAAGAAAGGACTGTTGCTGTTAGTGACCCTGGACAAAGTCTTACTTTCTTCTGCAGAGGGAAAAGGGGACAGCAGAAGCCACAAACTCAGCCAGCACTGACAATGGCTGCAAGAAAATGTGAAAAAGGAAGGCCAATGTCAGGAGGTGCAGACGGTGCTCAGGGTCTAGTGCATGGTCTAACTGCACACCAAACCGAGCTTCTAAACTATGCGCTCATGCACCAACTCAGTCACCTCCCTTTACTCTCTAAACAAACTACAAAACTTCAGCATGGTAACAGCCAAGAAGGAGGAGAGCCCAAATACTGGCAGGAGGACCATCATACCATTATAATAAGTGAAGTACCATTCTAGGGGAGGTGAACTAAACACATACCCTGGGAATGAGCTTATCACAAGAAACATGGCCAGAGGAACTGTGGGGCTTCCCTGACCTTCAAGGAGTTCCCATACAAGTAATAGGAAATAGCAGCTAGCTGCAGGTGTTATAACTGTGCCTTCTCACTCATCCTCACTCCAGTTTGAGCATGTGGAGGATGTTAAAAATGTTTCAACAGTCCACCTGGTGAATGCGTAGATAAACAAAGTGGACTCAGAACAGGAGCCATGGCTGGATTTGGGCACAGGAAATGTATCCCTTACCATCTGCTTTTGTACAGTTCTGCTTGACATCTTTGTAACAGGCATGTAGTAAATCTTTGGACTGGAATGCACCATTACTGCTATGCGGTCAGTTCTGATATATGACTTAGGTTTCTTTGCTTGTTGTCTGTGACTCATGAGGTTTGAATACTAGTAGCTGCAACAGCGATTGGCTTTCTGAACGGATGCCAGGTGAATGAGCAGTAGCTTTTGTGGTTCTTGCAGCATGCTGAGCAGTTAATGGTTCAGCTAAACTGATACTGTTTGTTACCAGACTAAATAATAGGTAGGGCTGAGAACCAGTGTGGACTACATGTTACCAGCTCATACCTCAAGCTGCATCTTTTCTCAAAGCAAAATTTACCAATGAGGCTAAATCTTTACTACGTAGAAACACTGCAAGAACTATAGTTTTTTGTAATTTTTAAGACAGGTAATTTCTGATTCAGTCATATACATTTAGAAAACAGTATTTTTTTCACTGTAAAGAAAACATCACAGCACTGTTTGACTGCTTTCAGTGTAATTTTCTCAGAAGGCTGTCATACCTCTCAACTTCTTAGAGCAAAAAATCTAGACAAATCATAAAATAATGGGGGAGACAAAGGCCCAAAAACAGGGACAGGTTTTAAATAATGCACTTATAAACTTATAGAGTTGTCAGAATAACAGGATTTGTGTTAGCTTGCATTTTATGAAGGAAACAAAGTCTGAAACATAAACGTATGTCATTATGTAGTGACTTCAATCCTCAGTGATTTACCAGAAAAACAAAATTTTATGAGAAGTAGACCAGACCTATAAAGCAAAAATCTGAAAATCCTGTGAAAATGTGGACAGTTGAGAGGTATGGAAGGCTTGAATGCCAGGTCTTCAACCAAAGTGTATTCTTTCTTTTTTAGGAAAAAAAAAAGTTTCTCCACTTTCTAGCATTGTCTTATAGATGAGAAGTGTGATACTATCTGCATGTCGATTTTATAGGCAGGATGGCAAAATGGAAATCTGAAGATTCTGAAGGCCATCTGCCAGACAGGTACAGATGAGTTCTCCATGGTATTCAGTCAGCCCAGGTGCAGATACAAGGTTTTGTTCTGCAAATTCCACAGGTATATCAGGTGCCTTTGACAGCATGTCTGTAAAAATCTCAGCACTGCTGAACAAATCTCATTTTCAAGTTCAAAGAGAATTTCAAGCTTGCTTTAACTAGTGTTTAATCTTACAGTTGAAATGCAACAGTTACACTAAAGTTATCAGTGCATGACACCATTGTGATGTCTATGTTTGGGATACAATCTGTGTACAGTCTTGCTATGATCACACTACTCAAGCTGTGTGCATAAATGTTGAATAAAGAATCCATGAACGAAGTTCAGTAACATAAAACAAGAAATCTTCTGGCATTATATCAATATTAACTTTATAGATGTGTGCTTTATAATCATCAAATGAGTCACAGGTTATGTTTTATACAGATATGAAAGTAATAATGAAATACCACTAAAAAAGTGAAACTGTGGTTCACCTAACAGTCTGACACCAGATAACACTCAAGAATGAGTGCTGACAGGTACTAATAGTTTGAATTCAAATATCTTATTTACGTTTTGCACTAGAAGATGGTGGTGCAGTGGTAGCGTTGCTGCCTCACAGCAAGAGGTTCTCCCGTTCAATTCTCGGCTTGGGTTGGGAGTGCCTTCTGTGTGGAGTCTGCATGTCCTCCCCGCAGTTGAGTGTGCATTCGAAAGACATGCATTGAATGGGTGTACCTTTGTTGAAGGTTGGGCACTGGGCTGGCAACTCGACACCATAAAAAACAGCTGCCAATCATTAGCAGACTGGAGTTCTTCTGTGGCGACCCCTAACTGGGAAAAAGCTAAAAGAAAGAAGAGACTAGAAGAAGAACCATTCTTTAGATAAGTATGTGTCTGTGTGGAAGACCGTGTGCAAATACATACACACACACACACACACACACACACACACACACACACACACACATATATATATATATATATATATATATATATATATATATATATATATATATAATGTGTGTGTGTGTGTATATTTTTATATACACATGCATACATGTATGGTCCATGACAAGTTGAAGATAAGCTTTTTACTGAAGTAGTAACTACAAAACATCAAATGTAAACAGAACCAAAAATCTGACAACCTTAGTAGTGTTCAAAAATTTGTAGTATATAAAATAAAGTACTGCAGTTTACACTTTGCTTTTGCAGAGTTGGGGAAATAAGCTTCATGTATCCCTCATGTAGGAAGTAGGGGACAGTGGATATACCCAACACATGTACTACTAATGTAGTCTAATTACAAGGTTACAGAACCTCAGAGAAAATATAGCACAGTTCCGCAAAACTATGTATCTCCTCTATATTCATGGTTAACCCTCAGAGTTGGGAGCATAGGGCCCTACAAATCCTCTCATGGTAGGGTACAGGGGCTTGTTGTAATGCAAATGCTACTGTATATTCTCTTGTCTAATTGTTGTGATGTACATGTTTTAAGTGTTTTTATTTAATTATTAATTTTGTATTTTGTATGTCATTCTTATATTATTTCCTGATGACCATTTCTCATCCACAGCTTAAGAACCAATTGAATAATATACTTGATAATGCTATGAATGTTCCAGATGTTATTAATAATTTGTTTTAGCTCACATGGGAACTTATGATCATAACGTCATCAATTCTGCAATGCATAGACTTACTTCTTATATATCTGTCATTAAAAATGATGATATGGGGAATTACATCAAACCCTGGACACTATTATCATCAATTGAACTTGAAAATTAACTGAGATGATCAAAATTATGGTTATATAACACTTGAGAGAATTCTGAAACAGGGTGTAGAAAATATTATGTCTTACAAACACAGAAGATCTAATAGTAAATTTCCATTTTGGTAGACCTGGATAAAAATAAACTATGTAACAAAAAGAAAAGAATATTTAACACTTACAAAATGTTCCCTAGTCATAAAAACAAAACAAATTGTGAACAATGTCAGTAATGTAACTTAAAAATTATTTTTGGTCAGTCAGCTTAGAAGGAAAAGCTAGCATATGACAAATCCAATATGAACAGATTATACAAATATATTAATAATTAGTCTAAATAAGATGTAAAGTTAGTATATTGAAGGTGAACTATTCTTTGTCTTATGACTTAGAGATAATTGTAAATAAATGTAACTATTACTAATTTGTAGAAACCATTTCATGTCAAATGATATTGATGCAGGGCTTATTATGCATTTAAAATCTCATTTCTATTAATTAGTACAGTTTCCATACATTAAGTATTGCATAGTATGAAAAACAACCTTCAATGGGCCAGACACTATTCTATCAATACTGCTATATAATATTAAGGATAATGCAGAACCCAAATTAAAATTAATTTTCAATAAACTACTCATCTCAAGTACCAGATTTTTGGAAAATTTCTCATACTATACCAATTAATAAGTGAGGGAAATGACATGAAATTAAAAACTATTTTGCCTATTAGATTAACATCAGATCTTCTTGTCAGATGCTTTGAGTGTTGACTAATTGAATTTGGTCTTTCTGAGCATCTTTCAACATGGATTTGTAAAATGGTGAACCCTAACCAATTTAATTTGTACAACCAGCTCAGAATGGTTTTAGATATGGGCTTATGATCAGGAATAATATATTTAGGTATGGCCAAGGCATTTGATTCATGTCTTTATTCAGCCATTCATAGTGCTATGATAAGCTAATATTAATCCATATATTATATGGTGAATTATGTCTACAATCAGTAAAGTTACAAAGTATCAAATCAAATTATTTACTAGTTAAAGATGAAGTAATCCAGAGTTCATTATTTTTTCTACCTTCTTGCTAGACAAATACTGCTGGACAAGTAAGTATGCTGATGACTTAAATATTGGCTTTTTGATTGCTTGTGAGAAAAATTCATACGACATTATCAATTATATGAATTAAGTGCACATTAGGTCATATTCCATTGGTATTAAATTCAACATAGACAAATGCTGTATATTCTATTTTGGTGATCCCAAGGTGTTTTCACTTAGATATCTATCATCTTCAATATTAGAAGAAGTTGAGGTTTTCAAAGACCTGGGTGTACTAGTGCCTAACAACTTTCCTTTGGGAATTGCATCACTTCATTACTTTGCTATCTAATGATACATTTCAACTTTTTGATAAGCAACGTTGCAGCTAGGAATAGCAACTGTCTGATTACGTTGTACAGAACATACATAAGGCCTAATCTTAAGTATAGCAATGGATTTGGTGTTTATTCTAAAGGGAAATTTACAACACTTAATTGGTTCAAAGATAATTCAATAAAAAATGGCAGCAATTCATGACATGACTTACAAAGAAACATAAATCTCTCAATCTATATTCATTATGCTACAGATATTTAAGGGGAAGACTAATATTGGCATACAAGGTATTTCATGATACTATTTTACAAACAATTTTTTAATACTGAATTGTATGAAAGAAGTTTATTATTGAGAAGTAATAACATAAAGCTTCTTACAAAGCATTGTAGAACCAGAATGAGACAATCTTTTATAACATCTAGAATTTCAACTTGATGTGACAGGCTTCCTGCACTTATTAAGATTTCTACCACATTGAGTTTATTTAATCTAATCTTGATAATGGGGGGACTTGGTTTATGACCCATAATTAATGGAAGAAGTGCTGTTTGGTGGTCATTGACCTAAGCAGTGTACATAGACTTATGAACTTATTTAAAGAATGCCAATCCATTCAATTGTATCTCACACAGATATAGACATGTATACAACTACTCACAAATATAGGCACAACCACACACACACACACACACACACACACACACACACGCACACACTGGTCCAGATTCAATAAAGCCTACATTAAGTGTATACTGTTCTGAGTGAACAATAACGCAGACTTAACTCACACCTTCTTCCTCCAAATTTTAGTTTTCCTGCTGATATTTTTGTAGCTTTAAATATTGACATGGATTCATAAAGGTTACCACAAAGTGTAGACTACATGTACACTTAGTGTAATCTTTCTGAGTGACTGGAAAGCATAAAAATGTGATAAGAATTTTATTTAATACATATCGTGTACATTTAGTGTACACTTAGTATAGGCTTTATTGAATCTGGCCCACTGTATACAATCTTACAAACAATGTTGAGAATCATCAACTTACTAATCAGAATGTCTTTGGGATGTGGGCTGAAACCAGAGACCCAGGGGTAAAATTTAAATGGGAAAGAGAAGGTCTTGCTGTCTCCACAAAAAAGGCACTCCAGCCAGGAAATGAACTGGAGAAACAAGGGACATTGCCATAATTTGAGTAATGTGGTAAAGATAAAGCAGTGGATCTGTTTTCCTTGTAAAGAGAAAACTAGCATTAAATTCCATGGCACAATCATAGTGAAATGTTCCCTTTTTACTTTTATACTCTGCAATGTGTCATTCCCAAACTAGTTACATGAAACACGGTAGTATGATACTATGTGTTCTCTGCATGTAAACATGATAGCATGATACCGCATGCTCTCTGCATGTAAATATTCACCTGTAAGTCTACTACATCCACACATTAACAGGTTGAGTTAAATGATGCACAGATTTAGAAATTATATAAATACACAAGCTAAGGAATTCAAAGGCAGTTGTCTCAAATGTGTTAGATATTATTGCAGAGCAGGGATGGGAGGCTGCATCCCTCTCTTCAGCCTCCCTGGGGATACTTATGTCAGGTACTGGAAAGGAGACTTAATTCGCCAGTCACAGTGGATCAACTCTTTGCTCTTGTGTGAATAATGGAAGGGGTGTGGGAGTCTGCCAATACTGTCTGAGTATGTTTCAGAACTTGGAAGGAGGTAAATGACCATGTATCACAGAAAATATTTCAGGAAGTGCTACAACTGTAAAAGTGCCAAGCCTGTTGCTGCATGACATTTCATCCCTGTATTTGAGCAGATTAAGTTGTGCCCATATTGTCAACATGAGATCAAACATATTTAGGATGGACACAGCACATAATAAAAGTGTACCTTTTCTTCTCTCCTCACTGTGACTTTGATATGCAGGATATCAAGGTATAGTCAAGGTTTGTAAAGTGTCCAATTTTGGAATGTAAAGGCCATAGAAATACCTGGGGTGAGCTAAATGTGATAGGGAGGTTGATCAGCAACTGCCGATGGTGCTGTATCACATACAAAGTACTTTAGTGCTTCAGCCATGACTTCTGTAACATTGCTGGGTATTGCCAACTGTACTGTGAGAAGAAGTACAGTGCATGTGTGGTGTGCCAGCATGGATGGGTGATGTTTTGTGGATAATCGTGTCATTTGTCTGTCACATTAATTTGTACTCATGCTTCTATTAAAATGTATTTGTAAAAGTTGCTTATGTTAAAAATGCTGCAACAGAATCCTAACAGAGTTCTGAATATGAACTATGCCAGAGTCAGGTGACTAGATGTGATGTAAATCTATAACAAGCTGAAGGACAGAACTTTGGCAGCAGCAGCAGTTTGGTTTTGATTTTGTTTTACTTTGGACTCTGACAAATAAAAGATCTATGTCAGTTATCACAGTTCAGTTATTCAGTAGTTGTTAGCTGTACAGTTCAGTGTGTGGAGTATCTCATCTTGCCTTGTGGAAGTGAGCATCTCAGCAGTACATCTTGACTTGCTGTATTAAGTGACTTAACTAGGGACAGCTTCGCTTTAGTTTAGTTAGGAAAAGTACAGTGAGACTAGCTTAATATTATTTCTTTTTCTGCATGTGAGATGGTATCCAACTGTGTTATTTTATATTTCATGTGACTGAAAACTGTGATGTTTACTATAACTAAATATTAAGTATTTTCTGGTTTTCTATTTTTATTATCCATTATTAAATAATTTTATACCTTTTCATTGTGGCAGTTTTTTTACTGAACACTTTTAATATCTTCAGAGTACTTGTACTTATTTCAGTGTCACCGTGGCCACTCTGAAAAGCTTTACTGTTTCAGTCACACTCTACCATTCATATCGGCATTAATTTGACACAGCATAATTGGTTACCCCTTGTAAGAGCCTTAGAGTACTTGGCTGGTGGCAGCTATCTTGTAATCTGGAGAGAGGGGACACAGCTGGTGAATCTGTGTCAGCCTTTCCCAGGTGTCAGCCTGTCCCAGGTGTGTATATGAAAAATCAGATACTCAAGTGTACGTGCCATATACTTGGAACTGGAACACAGTGCTCCAAGATGGGCCTTGTCTGGGATCTGGAGAGACAAAGAGTTCATTCCCAGTGGAGCGTGTTCCCTGTGTCCGCTGAGGGAAATTGTGTTGGATGCAGAGAGCTGCATTTGAAATACTGTGTAAATCCATTCCTCCTGTTTTAGTGGCTGCCTCTCACCAGTGTCAGTGGTGAGGATTGAGGCTCCTTGATTACTGGCCTGGGGTAAAGAGGGCCATCACAACTTCAAATACCTGTATTAGTGGTTATAGCTGAAGCAGAGCATGTGGTATTTCAACTGAAGCAAGCCACTTGTTATAATTATAACAAAGGGATTTGCTACAGTTTTAGAAGAGAAATGCTTTTTCTTTGTTCTAAATTGTGACAGATACTTTTTTTTAGTCCCCAACATTGAGAAGAGTTTTTTCCCTACTATTCAAGATAGAGTTCAGGAAGGTGCCAGATTGGGTGACTGCGCAAAGTCCCGGATAACTATAATTCTGGCAAGTGCTGCATTGTGTATTATGCAGATGATACTGTTCTCTTAGCCCCAGGCAACTGTGACCTCCAGCATGTACTAGGGTGAGTCAGTGCTGAGTGAAATAGATGGGATGAAAAACAGCACCTTCAAATACGAGTTCATTGTTCTGTCTCAGGTGTAATAGACATTACATATATTAGATGGAGAAGTTTAATACATGTATTATTACCTAATTTATTGTATTTGTACAAAGTTGTTTGTTTCTATACTACAAGTCTCTACATGTTGGTGCAAGAAGCTCAGCAACATGTATTCTAATCTTTCTAATATTATACTGCCTCTGCAGCTATTACCTTGCTTGTTTTTGGTTATCATTCACTCTGTCTATCATCATTATTGCATTCCTCTTATCCAATGTTGTTCAAATTCTGTGGTAGTTCTCTCTTATTGTCAGCTTACATTTTGTTATTCAGTTCTGCTGCAGTGTGTGGTTGTTGTAATCATGTTACACTGATTCTTGTCTGCATGGCTCAAATCATGGTTGAAAAGGGTCAATAAGCAAATATAACATAAATAAATTAAGGCATACATATATACATAAATTATGTACAATCTTCTAAAGGAATGTTGCCAAATTATACATAAATAAATTACTGACCATGTTCCAGAGGAATGTTGCCAAATTATTAACTATTTCCAGATATTTTTACTGACTGTATATAAATGCCCCATCTCCAAACTAGTTCAACATATCTTCAGGAAGTTTTGTGGGATTATTAGCGGTATAATTATACAGAAAACACACCCAGGCTAGTCTCCTATTTTCAAAGGTAAAGGAGTATCTGCATCTTCAATTTTAACATCATTTTATGCCACAACATATAAAAACACAATAGAAGTATCACTTTTATACAGAAAGACCTACTCTTTTTTAGATATGAAGTCACAACAGCATTGCATATATGGTACGATATCTGTTATGAAGGGAGCTGAAAGCTACAATTACTGTTTAGTAAATGTTGTAGTCCATCAATTTCAAACATCCATTCCCACTTGAATTTGAACCTAACATCAATGGAAAGTATTTATCTACTGTTCAAGATATTCTAAAGGATTTTTCAGTGCAAGACACCAGGTGAATGGTTTGCCTTATACTCTATCCATGGGATTCAGAAAAGTTTAGCAGAGATCTTTATTTTGGAAGGTTTCTGCATCACACTAAGCTGTTCCAATACAGACACCACTCTACTGATATTTTCCCCATCACTGGAGCCTCCCTTAGAGACCAGTCTCACAGGCAAAGCTGCATGATAATGCAGCAGTCTGGGACAGTGGTTAATGCTAACTTGTGCTGTCCTGGAGAAACGTCCATGCCTTTTGATTTTTATTACATGGACCCAGTGGTTTGGAGAATCACTGAGTGAAGTAAAATCTTAATTTAGAAAGAAAAAGTGGTCAACATCAAGACAAAGTAGTCATCCTTTCACTCCTGTGAGAGTATTCACAGTTCAAGTAAGTTCAGTGAAGACGTGGGTGTGTATGCATGTGTGAGTATGTGTGTGGAAGTATGTGTGTATAAATGTAAGGGCAAGAATAAGGCACTATGTGTTGTGTGTGTGTGTGTGTGTGTGTGTGTGTGTGTGTGTGTGTGTGTGTGTGTGTGTGTGTGTGTGTGTATGTGTTAGAATGTGTATGGAGGTGAAATGATGTGTTTCCATAAGTGAAGCAAGTCTTCAGATGACTTGTTTGTGGATGAGTAGATGTGGATGTGTGGATGTGGATGTGTATGTGTGTGTGTGTGTGTGTGTGTGTGTGTGTGTGTGTGTGTGTGTGTGTGTGTGTGTGTGTGTGTGTGTGCGTGTGTGTGTAGAATGTGTATGGAGGTGAACTGATGTGTTTCCATAAGTGAAGCAAGTCTTCAGATGACTTGTTTGTGGATGAGTAGATGTGGATGTGTGGATGTGTACGTGTGTGTGTGTGTGTGTGTGTGTGTGTGTGTGTGTGTGTGTGTGTGTGTGTGTGTGTGTGTGTGTGTGTGTGCGTGTGTGTGTCTCTATCTGTGTTAGAATGTGTATGGAGGTGAACTGATGTGTTTCCATAAGTGAAGCAAGTCTTCAGATGACTTGTTTGTGGATGAGTAGATGTGGATGTGTGGATGTGTACGTGTGTGTGTGTGTGTGTGTGTGTGTGTATATGGGTAACTGAATGCGTGTGAGTGTAAATGAGTGCCTTTGATAATGCAATGCATGGGCCACTAGGAATAGCAGTAGACAGGTCAGGTCGGACAGCGCTAGTGTCCAAACAGACACATAGTAATGAGTCAATAATGAAGTTTTTCTCATTGCAGCTATACTTCTATGTGAATCACATTTTCTCAATGTTGTGCTAATAGACTAACCTGCAATGGTTACTTAGCAGAACTAATGAGCATTTCTTTGAATTCTATGGTATATGTCATGTCCTAATGGTTATTAATGAAACTATTCATCAGAATCTCAAATGCCTGCTTGCCTGGCAAAACAAGTGATATACACATATAATATATAAACAAAAATGTTTTTTAAGAAAGAGCATTATTTTCATTATTATTTAAAAAAATGTCATTCTGAGAACGTGCAGGTATTTACTAAAAGTGCCAGGATAGAAATATTTGAATCAAATGGCCAAAACATAGCACTCTAATGGCTATGTATGCAGCAATATAGGACCATATGTCTGAAATCATTTGAAACAGTGCAACAAATTTCCTCAAAATATTATATCATGACACTCTGGACAATCATAGATTGTGGATGCTAGGAATTATGTCAGATGGATTAGGCCTCAATGCTGTAAAAAAATGTGGATTCTGTACATTCTGTCTACTATTTCAGCCATTATATTTAGATGAGAAGACACCACCAAGGACTTGCACTGTTATAGTCATTACCAGTTAGACAATTCAAAACAGACCCTGAAATAAACTCATTTAATGACTTGTGGCCAATTTTTGGTTATGCTGTCCATGTACCCAGAATAATGTACAAAATAATTATCTGTTAGAATTAAAATGCATAAACATATTGTTGTTTCTTTTTTTTTTATTAGATCAACTCTTTGATGTTAATGTTATATGTTGCCCTTTAGTACTATGACTAGCCTAACTCCTCTAACCTCTGGAAACAAGGCTCAAAAGTCTATTATTACCATACTTGTAGTCAATTCGATCTCATTCGGTGTTCTGCGGCATTGTGGTAAATGCCTCATGTTACCAACTGTTCATTGATTTTACCAATTGATTGTACAACCTTCAGGAGGTGTAAATATTTAAGAATAATGGAGGCAAAACTCTCCCCCTGCCCACTTTTGATAAGCACAAGCCAATAATGTATGCTGGGGCTATAAAGAAAAATTTGCAAAAGCCACCTAGAACCCATTCTAAAAGATACCAGTCTTCAGCACACAAGGCAAACACCTATTCCCTTTCTAATTATATATACACTAAATCCACATTACTCACTCAAACGTACCAGGAAAGCAAGTCAAGCCTATAAGATTCCATAACTCTTCCTGCACAAAGAAATATGCTTTAGTAATAAGTGACTGTATAGTTAGGCATACAGATTCCACATTCACCATAGTGGACAAGAATAAGATGACTGAAAGGTGTTTGTCTGCTGCCAGGATTTCTGATCTCACAAGGGTCCTAAGGTCCCTTAAACCAGAAAAGTATGTCTACAACCTAGCAGTGGCTCATGTAGAAATAAAAGACCTGAGCCGCTCCAGCCAGTGGGACATGCAAAGAAGTGTGACGGAGAGTATCATGTATGCATTAGAGATAGGGCAGACATTGTTCTTCAGTAGTATTTTGCCCAGAATGATGCCTAGATACCAATACAAGATAATTGGTTTCAACAATTCTCTATGTAGATTGTGTCACTCTAATGAGATCCAGTATGTGTCAGCCTGATTATGGAAATAGAAAAGACTTTTAATTTCACCATGGATAGTGTACACCTCTCATACCAGGGCTTTTGCATACTAGTTAAAGCATTTGCTGCACCCACAGTAGCATTTTTAGGCAGAGTCCCCTTGATGGACATTCCAACATAGCCCTCTTGCAACTTGAACCTATTTATATTTATGCAGTTACTGAGACATAGATTCATGCAATGAGAGCAGTCTATCTTTATCAGAGTTTAGTGATTTTCATGCCTTCAGGCCCTCAGATAACTGCAGGAGATTATCTATATAAATGCACCTCCAGATTGGTTAAACAGTATGATTCCCTGGAGATACTTCAGACGCAATTAACTGTTGGTAGGACACCTAATCAAGTCATTGCCAGCTACAGGACACCCTCCATGAATCTGGACACCCACTCTGCCTATTTGGATCAATATCCCAGAAGTGTTGTTGACCAGCTTTGCTGATAAATACAACTTGGGCACTAGGTGAATTGTCTGAAATCAATGTCACTTTATTCTGTTTCATAAAACAAACAAACAAACAAAAGACTACTCAGAGGCAATCTCTGCCTTGCATATACAGCAATCTCTGACCCTGCTTTTTTGGAAATGCTACATATCTACAGATCAAATGGTACTTGCATTACTCGCTATAAAGACCTTAACATGGTATGTGAGATTAATAGAGCCTGCTGGAGGGACAGATTTGTCTCCCAGAGGTTACCACACCTGTGGAACAGACTCCTACTTTATGTCAAACATAGCACCTCACTGGCCCTCTTCAAACGTAATCTGGAAAAATGGATGAGTAACCATAAATTCACCCCAGGGTACTGATTGTGCAAATAAGGGTAGAACTTGGCTAGGCTTGTAAGGACTCTAGAGCTATTAGCCTAGTAACTTTGTATGATCCTATGATCCTATATTTCTTAGAAAGCCTATCTCCTCACATCACATTTACTCATGACCCTAGCCTAGAACTCCTAGAGATTCAAATCACCCTTAATAAATCCAACTATTAATGCAGACATAGGCAACTTATTTGATCTAGACCTGTCTCCCCCCCCTCTTCATCTAAAAAAAAAAATGGATGATGTAAGGTAAATTCACCCCCCACTCCCACCCTGTCCCCTCAACAACAAGGGCAGGGTACTGATTGTGTGCAAATAAGTGTGTGGAACCATAGGCTTGTAAGGACACTAGAGCTATTAGCCTAGTAACTTTGTATGATCCTATGATCCTATATTTCTTAGAAAGCCTATCTCCTCACATCATATTTACTAATGCAGACATAGGCAACTTATTTGATCTAGACCTGTCTCTTGAACCTAATAAGCTTCTTTGCATAGGTTACTGATGTTGTGAAAAGAGGTCACCCAGTGTGCAGTGCTTATCTTGACCTAGTCAAGGCTTTTGGCACAATCACCCATATTATTGAAAAATTGGATAAACTTAACATAAGCCCCTACAATGTGCACCCAATAGAGCTCAAGTTGTGAAAGTTTCTGGCGCTCTATCTGAATGTAAAATTACAAATAATGAAGTACCTCAGGGTTCAGTGCTGGACAAACTCCTCTTCAGCATTTATTGTGCAGACTTTTAAGTCAATATCCCAGAAGTGTTGTTGACCAGTTTTGCTGATAAATACAAATTGGGGACTATTATCCACTCATTCAGTGATACTAACATCTCTAGTAAGGACTATATTATGCAATTATCTGATGTATAAAAAATGGTTTTAAGGTAAATGCAAAAAAATGCAGTGTAGTATGTTGTTGTTGTGTCTTTTCGGCTTTTCCCGGTTAGGGGTCGCCACAGCGGAACTCCGGTCCGCTAATGATTGGTAGTTGATTTTTACGTGCCGAGTTACCAACCCTGACGCACAACCTTCAACGAAGGTACACCCATTCACGCATGTCTCCACGCAGAAGACGCTCTAACTGAGAATCGAACCAGACATAATTCAGTAAAAAAGCTGCTTCCACTTCATACACTATAAATGGTTCATAGGTTCATAGGTAATTACTAGGCTTGCTGCCCTTGTGGACCATTTAAGTAAGCTAAGTTACATTTTTTTCTAATTATTTTTATTAAATTAAAATGAAATAGCAAAATTGTAACATCAAAATATATATAGATATTACATATTAAGAATCACCAACAAACAACAAAAACAACAGAACATTCAAAGAAACAACTATATACAAGGTGTCTACAATATATAAGTAAAATAGCAAATTTTGTCACTAACAACTAAGCTCCTTTTCGAAGGTGAGAATAAAACCCTGTACTTCTTCAAATTAAAATTAATTAAATTAATTAATGCCCATCTGGTAGATTAACACACCTCTGCTTACGCTCAGTAAACTGCTAGGTTCTCTGAGGTGACTTGCATCTCAATTTCCAAACAATGAAAGACCCATTCTTATTTGACCTAGTAATTCACAAAATGAGTGTTTCTACAAATACCCACAAAGGTGACCTAAATGTCTACCAGCAAATAAGCAAGATGTGCTGAAGAGATAGGTTCCTAACTCAATGTGTTCCCATTTTATGTAATACATTACTACTACCTGTCTTGGCTATCTTTATAGGTAGTCCTGATGATTGAATGTTGAGAAACAAACGTTCTATTTATAACCGTGTCAGGTTTATTATGCCCTTATGGTCCTGAGGATCTAGATTTTTGAGGTGAAGCATATTCATCAAATCTGGGTTTGACATGGAATCCTTCATCAGGTGGGTGTATATAAAGGTATATACGCTGGACAGGCATCATATGACACCTGTAATCACCTTGGTCCCCAGATCCTTGATGACTTTCCTGAGAATAGCAAAACTACTTAAAAAACTAAATGCCTTGTTTTCCAAAGGGTATGACTATGCATTACTTGGCGTTTAACTTCAGGCCATGTCTGGCACCAGCATCCATTTTTTCTGAGCCAGCCCTTTGGAGCCTTTTGTGATGTATGGGTTTACATTCAAGCTGATGAGTTTATCGATGAAATGATACCTGTGGCCGAAGGCCTTTGCCAGGTCGAGGTAGGCTGTATGGACTGCCTTTCCCTCATCAATGGCCTTGGTGACTGTCTCGAAAAGTCAACCAAGTTTAAGAGGCAGGATCTGCCTTTGACAAAGCCAAACTGAGTTGGATCCAAAGTCTGCAAGTTCCTATGTCTTTATTTATGAGTTCCATTATGATCCTCTCCATGGCTTTGCAGATAAGGCTTGTCAAGCTAATGGGCGGTAATTTCCAGGGTCTGTGGAGGCACAGCCCTTATGAAGTGGGACCACAGTGGCGTCGCCACTCCTTGATGCGTATCCTGAGGTGAGGCTAAGATTAAACAGCTGTCCTAACTGTGGGTTTAATTCCTCATTGAGTTCATAAGCACACAGCAGGGGACACCATCCGGTCCCATGGATGCTGTGTTTTTGCCTTAGTGAGGCAGTTCTCACCTGGGCGTTGGAGATGTTTGGGGGCTACAATCCTCTGGAATAGATATCTCTCCTTTTGGGGAAGGGGAGAAGTTTGCACTGAACCTGTCAGCCAGTATGTTGGCAATGTGTGTAGGTTCAGTAATTTTCACATCATTTTGAACTAATTCTGAGCATATCTGGGAGTTTCCTCCTAGGTTTCTAACATAGCTAAAGAAGGCCTTATGATTCTCTTTAGAGTCCTTGGCAATTTTCTCTCAAAATTTGCCTTGGATGATTTATGAGAGCTCTTAGTTTTTACTTATAATGATCAAAGGTGTCTTACCTTTCAAGGATTTTGCTCTATCTTGTAGTAGCTTCCTCCTTTTGTTGTAGAGCTTGTTTATGGCTGGGGTCCACCAGACTGGACGCTTGCCTTTGGTACAGAGAGTCTTAGTTTTGTTTGGGATTGCCTGATCCATGCAGTCCTGTAGGTGCTGGTAGAAGGCATTTGTAAGTGATTCAGCGGTTTGAGTAATGTTTACCACTGGCTCAGGGGCCTTAAAGGAGACCACACTAGTTTTTAGAAGTGTGAAATCGGCTTTTGAGAAGTTTTCACTGTGGTCTTTTTGTTTCAGGTGGGGGGATGAGGACCTCCAGCGAGATTAGTTTATGATCTGATCTCACCAGTGAGGGGTATACTTCCGGTGTTGAACATTTTGATCCCATGTTCGTGATGATGAGATCAAGTATGTTTTCTCCTCTTGTGGGGATGGTGACTAGTTGTTCCATGGCATTTGAGTTTATGAACTCCAGGAATCTTTGGGTTAGAGTGTTCGGGCTTGAGTAGTGTTCCCAGTCTATATTAGGGTAGTTAAAGTCACCTAGTATGATGGTGTTTGGAGATACATTTATCCACTCCAATGTTTTCAGGAAGGCCATGTGAGGTTCCTGAGTTTGAGAGGGTGGCCTGTAACATGCTACAAATTGCAGAGCAGTCTTGCCTATGGTTAATTGCACCTGGATGGTCTCCGATGCATCATGCGTTGCCACCAACCTTGAGGTGTGGGTGTCCTTTATGAATATGGACACCCCCTCCTTTCTTGGTGTTGTCCGGATTTTGGGGCGGAGCATGATATGAGGTGAAACCTGTTAGTGCTGGGGTGCTCTCAGGAGCCTTGAACCAGGTTTCTGTCACAGCACAGACATCGATGTTCTCCATATTGAGAAGGGCCTCGAGTGCGTGCATCTTGAGATTGAGACTTCTGGCATTGAGCAGCATTACCCTTAGTTTTTTTCCTTTTTGGTGTTCTAGGGTGGTAGGTTTAGAATTTGAGCCTTGCCTAAAAAAGGCACTATGGGGGTGGCAAGAGCCAATGTTGAGAAACAAACGTACCCCAGGTTTATTATGTATGGTCCTATTCAGTATGGAAGGTGAACACTATTAAGTGTTCAAAGGGGTTAGCAAGGAATTTGAATCGTGTGTATTTAAAGGTATATATGGACAGGCATCATATGACACCTGTAATCACTTGGTTAGCATTGTTCCTATGTTCCTGAGAATAGCAAAAACTTTAAAAAAATGTGTTTTCCATAGGGGAAATGCTTACTTTTCTTCTCAGGGGTGTTTTGCCCCTGCATCTCATTTTTTTTCTGGGGTTTGGAGCCTTTTGTGTAAGCATTTCATGGTTAAAAAAATAGAAAGAATATCCAAGTAGAAATGCTACAATAAGAGTAATTTCACAGTTAAGAACCTGGATTCCAGGTTAGATGGAAAGTGGAAGAACTAAAGGTGAATATAAGAAGCAGGGCCTCATCAAAAACATATGCTATTGTTAAAGTTCATATTAATAAAATATTAACATTTTGCACAGTTAAAGAAATAGTAATTAAGGTACCAATGCCAAATTATAATGAATATTTTGAAATAAAGAAATCTGAAAAACATATTTTAGAAGTACTTCATGGTTTTCCCACAAAAAGTGCTATGTTTTAAGGGAGTTGGCCAACTGTTTGATAATATATCCTTCTAACATTTCTAACATGTGACTTGAGAGTAGCTGAACCAGTCCTATTCCAGATGGATTTTAATCATAAAGATAATAGTAAAGAGATTAGTATTCTGATCAAACTGTTATAAAGTTAATTAAGATACTTGGAAATTCAGGAAAGAACTTTGTGAGTCAAGTCATAGCTAAAAAGGGCATTGCCTTTCTTGTGAGAGAAGAAGGTAAAGCAAACATAAGGCAGTCACTTGTGAAATCTACAAAGGTGCTAGGCATGTAGATCTTACTATGGCAATTATATGATACGATAATTCAGTCAGGCAGGAACAGATGCAGAATGGACAGTAAATGTAATAAGAAAAATTAAATATTCCAAACAGTATTCAGCAATGGATTTTTTCAAGGTACAGTAGTGTTTAACATTTGCAATCTCAAAAAACTTGGTTCTCCAGTTTGGGTCTCAGCTGGAGTACCTTCTGTCACAGTCTGCTTGTCTTCATTGCATCTGCAAAGGTTAAAGCAGGCACTCTAGTCTTATCCCACCTCCCAAAAATGCACTGTATGTGGATTGGTTGTCCTAAATTGCTAGTAGGCAAGCATGTTCTGTGTGCACATTCAAGCATTTTACAATGACTTTGCAGCCTGTGAGGATGAAACTCAGCCTTCCACCTTCTTAATTCAGGACAGGCTGTGTTTCCGATATAAACTTACGCTGGATTAACTAGAAAATTAAAGTATGACTGAATAAATTAATGTATAAACAAATGGGGTCTATATTACAAGAGCGAGGATTTGAATATTCGAACACCATATGGGTGACACCAAATGATCGAATATTGAAAACCTCGCAAGTGTGAACGGAAATCACTGTAGGGAATTCTTCCCTTTACTTCAACATAGTGCATTCTCAGAGTTGGTATATTTAAATAGCAGGAGGTGTGGGGGGGGGCACAACTTCCCACATGGGGGGTACAGGGGGGTTGCCCCCCTGCTCAGAGCGATCAGGCAGATTTTTGTTTAACTTGTACATTTTTTTATTTTTGTTTTGAAGTTTCACAACTTCACTCATATGGTGTCGCCCATATGGTGTTCAAAGTTGTGAAACTTCATTCTTATAATATAGACCCCAAATGGGGTCTATATTATAAGAGGGAGGATTTCAATATTCGAACACCATATGGGCGACAACAAATGGTCAAATATTGAAAATCTCGCAAGTGTGAAAGGAGATTGCCTTAGGGAATTCTTCCCTTTACTTCAAAGTAGTGCGATCTCGGAGATGGTATATTTAAGTAGCAGAGGTGTGGGGGGTGCAGGGGGGGCTTGCCCCCTTGCTTAGAGCGATCAGGTAGGTTTTTGTTTAATTTGTACATTTTTTTATTTTTGTTTCAAAGTTTCACAACTTCGCTCATATGGTGTCACCCATATGGTGTTTCAAGTTGTGAAACGTCATTCTTATAATATAGACCCGACAACGGAAATTAATTATTTTCATTTTCATACAGGAAACTATTATTTTAAAAAGTTTTTCCAGCAGTTTTGCACCACAATAAAGATTTAGTTTATAACAGTGAAGGCTTTCTGATCCACAAAAGAGAAAGCTGCAAAGTATTCCTGTCTCAGAGTAACCATTAGCAGGTGTCCACAGGCAACCTCAATGGCAGCTTAACCTGTGGTATAACGCAGTGTATCATTCTCTGAGGTGCTTCAGCCATGACAATTAGCCAAATGCCCAAGGAATGCAGCTTTTGTCTAGACATTAATATATGATTTATTGTTTGTGTGAACATATATTTTATTAAAGTCTGAACCCGCCATACTTCCAGTCAGTCAGGATTATCGTTTTAGCACACCTCAAGTTAAAACGTAGGCACTGTTGTTTCTGAGAACATTGTTTCACCATTTTATAATGCAATGTTTTATGGAACTCCTCCCACTATCACCTTCCCTTCCAGAAACAAAAATATTAAGACCTGAATGATTCCATAAATGTATCATAGTATTGAGAATTTTAATTATCACCGTTGGAAAGAACATTCATAAGAGTAAACTATGGAAATGGATTTAGAAGCCTGTAACAGGTAACATTTGTGATAGTAGTATCATGAATCATGTGATCGACATACACAATGCCAGTAATCACAGAGAAATTTAAACTACATGGGAAATAAACATGAGGTACAGCATGTCTGTAATACCAACTAGAGGAGTGTGTGTGTATAAAATGTATTTTATTTTTTTACATGAGAAAACCATGAGGGCTACAACACAAAAAATAAAAATGAGATATATTTAAGTTTTTTTTTTTCCTCAACTTTGTTGCCACAGTACAGGAATTCATAAAGAGTCTGGCTGCTGAAAAATATTTATTGTTTTATTTTATGCCTAGATACATACAAAAGTTGACAATCTAAATTCTCAGCTTTATTTCTACACATGTGATCTACTGTATAAAAAAATAACTGAAGTAATACAATAAAGTTTGCCTCTTGGATTTCTTTTAAATCTGTAAAATACTTATATAAAAAGGTTTGCAGATAACTGGCTCCTTATTTGTCTTGCTGGACTTGAGTTATATTATTTATATATTTAATTAAAACTGAATTAGCTCTGTGCTACAGAGAAATAACTACCATGGGTAAGATTTTCCTGACTCCATTGCTCCCCCTAAGAAAACTGTTAATCATATGAGTCTTGTCTTCCTCACCGTTTTCAGCTAATGAGAGAGTAAATGGTTATACTTAACAACACACTGTAGTGTGCTTAGATCTCATTTAAGTACTAATGTAAAATAAGGTAGTATAAGTCATGGCAGATTTATGGCTTCATGGTCATGCATTTTATCAAATCTATTGTAAGATGCAAATCAAATATTTGATTAATTAAATGAACGTTCTGGGAAATAAAAATGCATAAAAGTACTGTGATTCTGAGACTGCA
Organism: Protopterus annectens; assembly: GCF_019279795.1. Lineage (NCBI taxonomy): Eukaryota > Metazoa > Chordata > Ceratodontiformes > Protopteridae > Protopterus > Protopterus annectens. The sequence continues at coordinate 452,152,685 of NC_056729.1, forward strand.
GCCAGCCCTGGAAAAGTTGACTAAGGTAAGTGAAATACACTACCAGTGGGAATGCTGTTAAATTAGGACCCCCAAGAGATATTCAGTATAAATAAGCTACATATTTCAGTCCAGTACTACTCCCTGCTGACAAACTGTGTTTCCTTGAATGTTGAATATCTAACTGAAATTGCATAATTATTTATAATGTTGTACCATCTCCACTTCTCACAGCAGAACACCTCCCTTGACAGTACATATACAGCTATGTGATGGTTTTCAAATAATCTGATATATAACCATTATTTGAATCACTGAGATGACTCCCAGGACATGTCTTAAGTTTAATTTTATTACTTCTGAAGTTATAGAAATTGTGTACAGGTTAGCATGCCACAATATTCTTGGCATAAACCTGAGGCCCCAGAAACAGCTGGGAGACTGCAGTCTGTAAAGGAAAGAAATATAACATTAACCCTGACGACTAATCTTAAAAAAGTCACACATAAACTGATGCTCATATTGGAATATTAATTCTAACAGCAGTGTATGCCTTTTGAAGATAATTAGTTTGGCAATGGAAGAAGGGTTGTGTACATTTTAGCCTACCAGCAGTATTTTTAAACAATTACATAGCATGTCTCAGACAGAATGCATAGTTTCTGTTGTATTCATTTACTAACTTATTTATTTATTTGTTTGTTTGTATTTGTTAATTGGGTACAGCATTGTTCTCATGCACCTTTTTTAGACAGCCCAGGTGCACAATCTGGTTACGTAATTTGCTCAGGTCTGTATTATAACATCGAAGTCTTACAACTTAGAATGTTATAATATCGAACCCATTCGATCAAAACACCAGAAAACCAAACAGTCAGAATAGCGAATTTTTTCCCAGGGGAAAAAATTTGCTGTTCCGACAAACATACACACAACACAAGCACACCAAAATAAATAAACCACACAGATACACTTCACAAAACCCTACACTAAACCATACATACACCATTAGCTATCCACTTACCTTAACCCAACCCTAACCCTAAGGTCCCTAACTATTGCATACTCACCTTACCTGCTCCCTAACCCTAAAGTCCCTATCGCACATTCACCTTACCCGCTCCCTAACCCTAAGGTTCCTATCATACACTCACCTTGGTTCGCACATTTACCTTAACCCGGTCTGTAACCTTCACTCCACAGTTGAGGAAATACCGAAGCTGCAGAAATGGCCCACCAAATACTTTCCCTAGGAAAGTATTCGGTGTTCTGCAGCTTCGCTATTTCAAGCGTTCGCTGAATAGGGTTCGATATTATAACATTTGAAGTTGTAAGACTTCGATGTTATAATATAGACCCAATTTGCTCATAGTCACATCATTAGGCAAATGGAGATGGGAGGAATCAAACTCTGGACAGCAAGAAATAGCTAGTTAAAATCTCACATCTCCTAACTTCTGCACATATATTTTTACAAATCTAAATAAGATTGCTAGATTCCTAAAAGAATCGTTGCTGTCTTACTTGAGTTTAGGAAAGGTACAACATCTCTGTTTTATTTGCATTTTTGACACGGTTGGTTGAAATTATTTATTTATTCATTTTGTTTGACATTTTTTACCAGGAAAGCCCAACTGGGATAATATCTCATTTTCAGCAGAGATCTGGGGAGAAAAACTCCACAATGACATAATATTATTACAGTTAAATAAAGCTATTACAAAGCCTAATACAGAAGAATGACAAATTAACCAACTTAATTCAGCTTCAATTCATATAGTGTTAACCCTACATACATAATGCAAATTATTTGGACAGCTATAATGAGTTGAATAATAGCATTGTCAATAGATACAGTATTCACAGGTTCCACTTCCTAAAGATAACAGTAAACACATTGAGTACACTCTTTGGAATAGAGATAACTAGATAATAAAGCCTAGGCAAAAATATATTTGTTTTTCTCTAAGTAATAGATTTTACTAATCCCTTCTCTCTGAACATAGTCAAAGTTTGCTGGTGGTGGAAGGAGGGAGAACCTAGTTCAGCCTGGGGTAGTGCAGGAGCAGAGCCAAGTTTTACTCAATCTTTTAGTAGTTGTTTGAAGTTGGAGAGGTTAGAGGTAGGTCTAATTTCCAAATGGATAGAATTTCATTTTTATTGACAGAATATGAGTAGAGACATTGACCAGAGGATGTGTGGGGTGAAAATGAAAATTAACAATCTCTAGCAGAAAAATCTGAAAGGTAAGGGCAACAAAGCTGCTCTCCAGGAGATACAAACAGTGAAAAAAGGAAGGTTAAGCATCCATTTAGTAATAAAAGAGGACAGTTGAAAAATTGGTGAAAAAAGATGAAGGTACGTGGAGAAAACTTATAATGAATCCAGAAAGGGGTGGAATACCCTATAGTTCAGCTAAAGCTAATAAGAAATGCCTAAAAAGGCAGATGAATTCATGAACAGTCTGCAGAGTGCATATCAAAGACCCCAGAGAAAACATCATGCATATCTGTGACAATCTTCAATCCAACAAGAATAGTGCGTGTACCAATATGCACAATAAAGTACCAATAAATCATTTAATTCAAAATAAAGAAAATGCGATGTTTGGTACAATAAGCAAATAACCAACATAGAGACCACACATCATCTCATACTCACTGCACAACAGTGTGGAGACCATCAAAAACAAGTCGAAAGGACAGAAACAAAAGCTGTCCTAGCAAGACAGGAGGAGCAGTGACCACTTCTCTCTGAGGACGCTAAGGACAAGTGTGCAAAACTATGGCAAACAGACACAGTAAATACTGATGTGCAACAGCAGCAAGTCAAACAGGATCAAAATGACATGTAAGAACAAGTGGGTATATATAAACGTATTGACTGCACACATAGTCAACCATGACATAACTGAACATAACCCATCCATAATAAAACCTGTTGTAAATGCATGAAGCCAAAATTCAATTTAACACCTTTCATGCACTTACGTACCACTAACACTTATACTTGTACTTATATACAAATTTACTGATTATATCTGCGAGAGGTGTCCCAAACTTGTATATAGCAACTGCAATTAATGCACCAGTATCCACAAGGAAACAGGTTGGCAACATGCCAAACCTAAACTTAGCAGAACACAGTGAAATTAATGTGTGAAATTGCTTGCTTCTATCCCGACTAAGTCAGCAAAACTACTGCCAGCAAAGAAACATACAGGCACACTTTTCTACAACACAGTACTAAACACCAAACACCTCCAAAACAACTAGAGCAATACGTATATGCTAGTGTCGATAAACATCCATTCAATAATAGTATATACCAATAAACTGAATTCTTGACAAAATAACATCCCTACAAATGACTTAGATCCTTAGCATTGAATTACTTTCAGCAATCCCTAGCAAGTGTTTAAGATACCATGCGCATACCATGACACAGATGGTACAACACAGTAGTGTGTAACATGGTGAACTAGAATCTCAGATAAGGACAATTCAGCAAGAACATTAATAGCTCATATAACAAGAATGAGTAAGGTGTAATGGAACAGTCTACATACACTGAATCATAGAAAAAGCTATCCTGTCATTTAAAGTCATATGTGAAGTAACAAGTAAGGTAACACAACGACAATGAAAATCGTGACATAGAAGCAGGTTTCATGTCGCCTTCATAGAGGGCATGCATGAAAATTACAAGCAACCACACTGCATGCACAATAAGATAAAAATAATGCATACAAGTCCAGATAGAGTGTAGAATCCTGGGTATTCCATTGGTGAACCTAGATGGCACTTTTTATTGTGAGTGCTGTTTGAAGGCCTTGCAGTTGGTATGTGCAAATCAAGCTTAGCTTATTAGTTATAACTGTAAAGAAAGGTAGAATTTACTTGTGTTCTTTATAAATAAAATCAATTTCAGCAATTCCTATTATTGTATATGTTTACCTATGCATGATTTTATTGTAAGATCAGTTGGCTACACAGCATTTCAACTTATTTTCTTGAATTTTATAACATTCAGAATACTTAAGCTACTTGCAGTATCAGCCTCAACATTTTCAAGCTGCCCTTTTTGTGTTTATTTTGCTTTTGCAGATTCAGGATACATGCTTTATGTAAATGAATGTTAAGAAACTATATTTTCACCAGCAGCAAGAATATTATGTGAGTATTCTTACTTCCTTTAATGTCTTTCCACACAGATTTTCTGACAAATGTATTTTTCTTATTTTTACATATTGCTCCCTATTGAAATGTTCCATTTGAAATGTCAAGTGCTGAAAATCCCCCCCTCCCCAAAAAAGACCAAAAACACAGGAAAAAAGTGAATCTTAAAATTCGCTCTTCTCCCCCCACACCCCCAAATTTATATATATATATATATATATATATATATATATATATATATATATATATATATATACACACACACACGTGTGTGTGTGTGTGTGTGTGTGTGTGTGTGTGTGTGTGTGTGTGTGTGTATGAACTCTGAGATCACCATACCTTGGAGAAAAGGGAATAGTCTGATAAATGGTATCTCAGACTTAGTATATGTAAATCCATTCTTTTGGCCATTCAGTCTCCATGGTTTAGGACTGTTACCATTACATATTCTTGCTTTGCATTCAACTTTACATCAGGCACATCTTTCTTCTTCAAACAACACAAAGAAGCTACATACAATGTATGAAAGATACCTACACATGCTCCAATATCTGTGCAATGCATACTCCTAAGATCATGTGACCAAGAACTCTGCTTCTGCAGTCTCTCAGTACCAAGTGTCCAGCCTGCAAGTCCTGTACATTATAATGTACTTTAACCAATTCCAAATGCCTAACTTGTGAATCCTGTACATTCCAGTGCTCTATTTGCTGTATACGAATGACCAGTAAGGGAATGCTGCCTAAAAAAGGCACTACAGAGGCAGCAAAGGCTTTAGCAAATATTTGAAAGCCCTGGTATGAGAGGTGTTATTCGTTCTTGGTGAAACAGGAAGTTACATATACCATCTCATCACAGGCTGACATACTGGATCCCTTTGGAATAACACAGACTGCTTAGCTAATTGTTAAAGTCAATTACCTTTTCCTGATATAGAGGCATCATTCTTAGTGAAGACAACATACTACTCAAGACCAGTGTCCTTCATGCCTCAAACATGCATAGTAACTTCCATGTGTCTGTCTGTGTGTCCACCTAGGTGGAACACTTAAGGTCATTCACTCCCACACTTCCACCAGTAGGTGATAGTCATATGTGTCTGGTTTAAGGGACCTTAGGGCCCTTGTGGCATCATGGGTTCTGACTCTAGACATACAGCTTACATTTACCTTGTTCTAGTCCAGTCTAACAACAGCATAGTCTATATGCCTAACAACAGAGTCACCTATGACTAAAATGTCTCCTTATATGGAAATAGACTTAGTGGACCTTATGGGTTTAGGCCTGCCTTCCTGGTGACTCTTGGGTGACCTGTGCGGATTCGTAGTATGTGTGACTACAGAATGAGTAGGTCTTGCCTTGTGTTCTGAAAGGGATCTTTTAAAGTGCATTCTTGAAGTTTTGTTTACAGCCTCAGCATAATTTATAAAGTTAGTAGCATGCTGTGATGCTTAGCAATAATGGGCTAATGCAAAACATTTACCTCCATGTTTCATAAATAATTACATCTCTCACAGGTTGTAGTATGAATGGTAGAAGCAGTGAACAGTTGGTAAGCATAAAGCAGTTGCTACACTGCCTTAGAGCACCTAATGCAATCAGACTTGCCATGGATGAGATGTAAGCAGACTCTTAAGCCTTGTTATGAGAGAGCGGAGGACTAATACTGGTCATAGTACTCACAAGATGGAGGGCAACCACAATAAAATATTGTGAAGATTTATAGTTGAAGTATTTAGGGTGATACTCTAAGGTCTCTGAAATATGTATTTTTAATTAAACAATTAGATTTCGATGGTTTATTCCATTTCTGAATCAAGCCCTGTTTGCTGACAATGCAGAACATTTTGATACCAGCCCACAATACATTAAAAGTGGCACACAAAAAAGTCGTAATGCACATCAAGAGTTATTGCTGCTATACCCATAAACAACTACAAAGAGAGTCACAGTGAAAGCAAATGGTTTGTCAATATTAGCCCTTCTTTGTGTGCAGCTTTAAATGCCCAACTCCTTAGAAGTGATCAAGTTACAGATCAAGTTTGACAATCTGCCTCATCTACGTTGACAATAACTGTTGACCTTGGAGAACTGCCATTGTGTGGAGATATTTGTATGGCATTTTATGAGACTTAAGTCAACAGCAAGATAACCTGCTAAACTTAGCCATTAAATACCCAGGATACTATCGAAACATGAATGTGATAGAAATATCTTCTTGAAATGTAAAAAAAAGAGCTCTTTGTAGCAGAAAGCAATGTTAACTATTTACTATATACATGTGTGAGGGTGCTATCCTTCTTTCTTTCTTATCCACCCTGTCTGCTGATGACTGGCCCTGATCTTCCTGGACTTTCCCCTTAGCTCCCTTTTAGGCTTGCTGGTTTTGTTCAGAAACGGTAAGAGGCAGGGAAGAAAACAACAGGACGCCAATGATGCAAGAGACAAAAGCACTGCAAGTCGCCTATCCATACCTGAAGGCTGCCTTATACTGCCAGATAGCCCCTTTGAAGGATCGTGTCAGTGCTGCCTGCATGAAATGCCTGACAGAGATAATGTAGAAGGAAAATCCCACCCTGTTTTCCAGGTTTCTTGAGAATGAAGAGTTAGGAAGTGTACAGAGCATATAGTTACAGACTCCTAAAGATAACATGCTCTATGGGGAAGACGTGGCAGTCTAATGTAGTTTGGATTCTAACCTCATGTTCTATCTCTGTATTGGTGATGACACCAAATACAGTCCCTAAAAATTCAAGAAGAACATATACTTCCCTGCCATCTCCTGGACAGGTTCAGTAATGCCCTGCAGATATCAAGATGGCAACCAAGCAAAATTTGTAAGCTGTTGGGACTGCTAGCTTAGCTGGGTTACCGGCTCATGACTTGACTGGGCAACCATCTCCACAGTAGCCTGCCTCTCCTGGCACATAGTCACATCACATCCAGATGTAAGTCCTGCTGCTTCTGCTGTTCTATATCCTGCTGGCATATGTAAAACAAAAATGAACAAATTTGCATAAATGTCTAATAATAGAGCTAAACATATTAGTATAAAACAGGGGTGCATCTATATATACCATGTTGCATAGCAGTTCCATGGAAGGCTAAAGCACTGAAACTATGCCATATATCTGCTAAGTTTCACTGAATAAATTCAGTCATGTTTACCTGGTAGATACACGAAAGGAAGCAGAGTTATATGTAGCAGATGTCTGCAAAGTCTATCGCAACACAAGCACGCACACACACACACACACACACACACACACACACACACACACACACACACACACACACACACACACACACACACACGCATGCACACACACACACACACACACACACACACACACACACACACACACACATGCATGTACACACTCAGACACACACACACACATACACTCGCACACATACATATGAACATATATGGACACAAATACACATGCACACACATACAAAAGCATCTGTGCACTCAGACAAACACATGCGAACATATATAGACACACACACATTCAAAAAAACACACATGCACACATGCATATCTAGACATACCCTCGCAAACACACACACACACACACACACACACACACACACACACACACACACACACATGCATGTACACACTCAGACACACACACACACACATACACTCGCACACATACATATGAACATATATGAACACAAATACACATGCGCACACATACAAAAGCATCTGTGCACTCAGACAAACACATGCACACACACATGCGAACATATATAGACACACATTAAAAAAACACACATGCACACATGCACATCTAGACATGCGCGTGCACGCGCACACACGCATGCACACACACACATGCGCGTGCGCACACACACACACACACACACACACACACACACACACACACAGTATATGTTAGCAACATAACGACTCATACCTCTCAACTGTACAGATGTTCGCAGAATGTCCAGATTTTTGCCTCATATGTTTAGTCTGTTCCTCATAAAACGTGTGGTTTTCTGGCAAATCACTGAGGACTGATGTCACTAAATAATGGCGTTCATTTGAGTTGCAGACTTCATATAATTTGGAAAATGCATGCAAATTCAAAACCTGTCATTCTAGCAACTTTCAAAGTTTGTAAGAGCAATATTTAAAATCTGTCCCTATTTTTGAGCCTTTGTCCCCCAAAATTTTAGGCTTTGTCCAGATTTCTTGCACTAAGTGGTTGAGAGGTATGTAACCACTGCAAGTGGGAAATGTAATACACATAGTTAAACAGAATAGTATAAATGCTGCACAGACATTAGATATTCCAAAGCCAAGTTTAAATTCAGGATATGGATCAAATGATTATAGAGACATGCATATATTAAAAGTTAGCATAACTGAATTGCATACGTGTGTTGCATGTGTAGTTTTTCATCATCATACGACAGACATAATTATGCATATGTACATAACATCATGGTGTGATCAGCAAACTTGATGAGTGTGCATCTGACAACAATTTTTTGACACACAGCAGCATATGCATATTGTTTACAGATATAACCTACAAGCTACAAATCAGTGAGAACAGCAGAGACAGGCACGCTACTAATTCTTGGCCTTCTCTCTATTATAATGTCATACAAAGAAAGCAGTGTATACACACATGTGATGGCACATACATCCTCACTGCACATAAGAGTACAACAGGCACATACAACACATGTCACAGACATGACAGGAAATTATATCTCCACATGATAGTTAATTTTAAAGCACAACTAATGTGCATGAGTGCTTAGAAAACCATTTGAACATACATGGTACATGTTAATGTTTAGTGTTGTTTTTACAAATGTGTACTGTGATTTAACACCACACCATGGGGTATTCACATTCACAATACACTAAGGATTAGTAGATGCCATTGATCCACAAAGAGTGTCCTAAGCACTGGTGGTACATGCAGTATGCACCAAGACATATGTACAGTGCACAGACATTACCTGTGGTGTGTTGTATGCTGGAGGTAAGAATAATATGCCCAGATAAATAATTAGATGATGCAAAAATATAAAAGGTTACAGTAAGAAAGAAGAGTATAAGACTGATAAAACAATGCAAACAACTGTTAGTTTAAGGTTAGAAGATAAAAAATACATGTTAAAACCAAAAGAGAAAAAAATATCTTTAATGTTAAGAATAGCTAAGCAGAGACTATATGTTATTTGCATTGTCCATATTACAGATATGGCTATAGACTTTAATTAATCAGCAAAAAGAGAAAAAATAGTGAGATATGTGTGAGAGGTCAACATCAGACAAGAAGAGTAACTACAGTACAATGTTTGCTATTAACATTGGTTTCTAGGTTTAGGTTTATATACAGCATTCATAGATGAGTGGTTTGGCTGCTGTAGGTGGGGTAAGAAGGATGCAAGGTGTAATTTTAAGGTACATATGAATGGTGGTAAGCAGATGGCAGGCTGCTGAGTGGTAACTTAGAAGAGTAGATTGTGAAGTGCATTAGAATGACAGGAAATAGATGTAGATATATTGAGATGAAAGACAGAAGAACATGGAAGTAAGCTTAATGAGGTGTTTGGAAGATATTCTTTAATGGAGAGGTTTAGACAAAAGGGATGAGGGGGTGGCTAAACAGGATTCACAGGAAAAGTGCAGGTTGCCAGAAAAGGGCAGATTAAAGAATGTCAATAAGAAATAAGTGTGATTGGAAATGTATGCGCTTTGGAGGATAAAGTTTATTGGGCATGCAGGATTAGTTATCCTGATGAATGGCATGAACATGAGCATTTTTCCACCACATGTTTTAAGATGTCAGTTACGTGCTATGAGGTTATGGGTTTGTTTTAGGGTGAGTGGGGCGGATTTCCCACATTTTACATCCATGGGAGGAGCAGGTGGAGTCACCTGCAGAGTTATTAGATTTTGTAACTAGTAATAGGGGTTCATCTGTAGAGCAAAACATTTTATTGACAGAGCTGTTGTTATGGCATTTATCTGATTAGTAGGTTAAATAGAGTAGGGTATATTACAGTTCAATCCACTGAAGCTTTTTGACAGCTAAGTAATAGTGTGTTCTGTGTGGGATATTACCAAGAAAGATGGCTATTTTATTGCAACATTGTTCAAGTAGGTGGTATTGGGTAACATGTAGATTGATAAAAATGGCAGCGCCATATAGAAGGCTCAGGAGTTAGTAAGTTAATCATATTATGCTTCTTAGAGGTTAGGAGTGATGACTGCCTGATCTCTAAATTAATGTCTAATCTAGGTCTGTTTGAAAGTCTACACGTGGAATATACCAGTGCAGGAGCCAATTCCAGATAGGGTACATAATAATAAAATAAATATCAACAGTATATTGTTGAGGGGTGATCTATGCTTGGCTTTCAAATCATCCACAAACCCAACAGTTATGAATCTCCTGAATATTTGTAAGTCATACAGGATGAGAAATACAAGATCTAATGACCTGAATTTTGTCTATGACTTAAACAGAACATGCTAGCAAGACAGATATGTGTCTCAGAGACTGCCCCTCCTATGGAACAAATTTCCATCCATGTGAAGCTGAGTTTGTCTATTACCCAATTTAAGTGCAACCTAGTCCAGTGGATGGGGAATAGAATATTTAAACCTGGCCTGGCACACATGTCCCTTATGAACAGAGGTAGCGTATACATCCTGGCCCTCAATGTCCTGTTTGGATTAAGGAAGTCATTATTTTTGTGGAAAACTTAGCTAGGGAAAGACCTACTGGGTCATTTACCTAGTAACAATCTATGAATCTATGAGTCTATAAAAACAGACTGTTTATACAATGCCTTTTAAGACTGTGAAATAGGTTTTCTTATACAAATAGAATTCAGTCTTTAACTTTCTTCAAAACTGCTGTTGAAAATTGTGGCAGTACTTTACATCATGCTAACAGGTTAGTGCATTGGTTATGGTAATGAAGCAGAGAGTACCAATGTGCGTGACTCATTGCTTGTGTACGATGCACTGCCCATACATGACAATCTGAGCTAATGCATGCAGGGCCGGTGCTAGCATTGTGGGTGCCATCAGCAAGTTTCAACTTGGGGGCCCTACCCAGGAGAATATAAAATGTGACCACATTGCCATCTTGCCCCCTTACCTTTCAAAGTCATCCAGCACCATTTAATCATCACTGAATACTGTTCCTACATTCAGACCATTAAAAAGACTTGGAAGTGCCAAGGTACACACAGACTAGCATTTAGTACCAATGTTATGTTATTACAAGACCCTGCACCACAGCAAGGTAACCACTCACAGAGGTGCACACACACACACACACACACACACACACACACACACACACACACACACACACTCACAGTAACATACTCATTCATTTCACAGCATGCAGTCCACCAGTGCATCTGTGTTGCAGATGGTCACATCCAGGAACAACTGCAAGCACCAACAGATACCACTGTACAGACTTAATAGTGCAACTCAGCATGGTGTACAGCATATATTGTGTATACACACACACACACACACACACACACACACACACACACACACACACAGTATATGTTAGCATCATAACAACTGCAAGTGGGAAATGTATTACACATAGTCAAACAGAATAGTATAAATGCTGCACAGACATTAGATATTCCAAAGCCAAGTTTAAATTCAGGATATGGACCAAATGACTACAGAGACATGCATATATTAAAAGTTAGCATAACTGAATTGCATACGTGTGTTGCATGTGTAGTTTTTCATCATCATGTAATAGACATAATTATGCATATGTACATAACATCATGGTGTGATCAGCAAAGTTGATGACTGTGCATCTGACATCAATTTTTTGACACAGAGCAGCATATGCATATTGTTTACAGATATAACCTACAAGCTACAAATCAGTGAGAACAGCAGAGACAGGCAAGCTACTAATTCTTGGCCTTCTCTCCATTATAATGTCACACAAAGAGAGCAGTGTATACACACGTGATGGCACATACATCCTCACTGCACATAAGAGTACAACAGGCACATACAACACATATCACAGACATGACAGGAAATTATATCTCCACAGGATAGTTACACAATTTTAAAGCACAAATAATGTGCATGAGTGCTTAGAAAACCATTTGAACATACATGGTACATGTTAATGTTTAGTGTCATTTTTACAAATGTGTACTGTGATTTAGCACCACACCATGGGGTATTCACATTCACAATACACTAAGGATTAGTAGATGCCATTGATCCACAAAGAGTGTCCTAAGCACTGGTGGTACATGCAGTATGCACCAAGACATATGAACAGTGCACAGACATCACCTGTGGTGTGTTGTATGCTGGAGGTAAGAATAATACGCCCAGATAAATAATTAGATGATGCAAAAATATAAAAGGTTACAGTAAGAAAGAAGAGTATAAGATTAATAAAACAATACAAACAACTGTTAGTTTAAGGTTAGAAGATAAAAAATACTTGTTAAAACCAAAAGAGAAAAAAGTATCTTTAATGTTAAGAATAGCTAAGCAGAGACTATATGTTATTTGCATTGTCCATATTACAGATATGGCTATAGGCTTTAATTAATCAGCAACAAGAGAAAAAATAGTGAGATATGTGTGAGAGGTCAACATCAGATAAGAAGAGCAACTACAGTACAATGTTTGCTATTAACATTGGTTTCTAGGTTTAGGTTTATATACAGCATTCATAGATGAGTGGTTTGGCTGCTGTAGGTGGGGTAAGAAGGATGCAAGGTGTAATTTTAAGGTACATATGAATGGTGGTAAGCAGATGGCAGACTGCTGAGTGGAAACTTAGAAGAGTAGATTGTAAAGTGCATTAGAATGACAGGAAATAGATGTAGATATATTGAGATGAAAGACAGAAAAACATGGAAGTAAGCTTAATGAGGTGTATGGAAGATATTCTTTAATGGAGAGGTTTAGACAAAAGGGATGAGGGGGTGGCTAAACAGGATTCACAGGAAAAGTGCAGGTTGCCAGAAAAGGGCAGATTAAAGAATGTCAATAAGAAATAAGTGTGATTGGAAATGTATGTGCTTTGGAGGATAAAGTTTATTGGGCATGCAGGATTAATTATCCTGATGAATGGCATGAACATGAGCGTTTTTCCACCACATGTTTTAAGATGTTGGTTACGTGCTATGAGGTTATGGGTTTGTTTTAGGGCGAGTGGGGTGGATTTCCCACATTTTAGATCCATGGGAGGAGCAGGTGGAGTCACCTGCAGAGTTATTAGATTTTGTAACTAGTAATAGGGGCTCATCTGTAGAGCAAAAGATTTTATTGACAGAGCTGTTGTTATGGCATTTATCTGATTAGTAGGTTAAATAGAGTAGGGTATATTACAGTTCAATCCACTGAAGCTTTTTGACAGCTAAGTAATGGTGTGCTCTGTGTGGGATATTACCAAGAAAGTTTGCTATTTTATTGCAACATTGTTCAAGTAGATGGTATTGGATAACTTGTAGATTGATAAAAATTGCAGCGCAATATAGAAGGCTCTGGAGTTAGTAAGTTAATCATATTATGCTTCTTAGAGGTTAGGAGTGACAACTGCCTGATCTCTAAATTAATGTCTAATCTAGGTCTGTTTGAAAGTCTGCACCTGGAACATAGTGCAGGAGCCAATTCCAGATAGGGTACATAATAATAAAATAAATATCAACAGTATATTGTTGAGGGGTGATCTATGCTTGGCTTACAAATCATCCACAAACCCAACAGTTATGAATCTCCTGCATATTTGTAAGTCATACAGGATGAGAAATACAAGATCTAATGGCCTGAATTTTGTCTATGACTTAAACAGAACATGCTAGCAAGACAGATATGTGTCTCAGAGACTGCCCCTCCTATGGAACAAATTTCCATCCATGTGAAACTGGGTTTGTCTATTACCCAATTTAAGTGCAACCTAGACCAGTGGATGGGGAATAGAATATTTACACCTGGCCTGGCACACATGTCCCTTATGAACAGAGGTAGCGTATACATCCTGGCCCTCAATGTCCTGTTTGGATAAAGGAAGCCATTATTTTTGCGGAAAACTTAGCTAGGCTTAGAAAGACCTACTGGGTCATTTACCTAGTAACAATCTATGAATCTATGAGTCTATAAAAAGAGACTGTTTATACAATGCCTTTTAAGACTGTGAAATAGGTTTTCTTATACAAATAGAATTCAGTCTTTAACTTTCTTCAAAACTGCTGTTGAAAATTGTGGCAATACTTTACATCATGCTAACAGGTTAGTGCATTGGTTATGGTAATGAAGCAGAGAGTACCAATGTGTGTGACTCATTGCTTGTGTACGATGCACTGCCCATACATGACAATCTGAGCTAATGCATGCAGGGCCAGTGCTAGCATTGTGGGTGCCATCAGCAAGTTTCAACTAGGGGGGCCCTACCCAGGAGAATATAAAATGTGACCACGTTGCCATCTACACAAACTAGAATTTAGTAGCAATGTTATGTTACGACATGACCCTGTACCACAGCAAGGTAGCCACTCACAGAGGTGCACACACACACACACACACACACACACACACACACACACACACACACACACACACACACACACACACACTGACTGTAATTTAGTAGCAATGTTGTTATATTACAACAAGCCTCAGTACAGCATCATGGTAGCCAGTCCCATAGAATTACACAAAGACACCCACACTGACTCTCATACACAGGACATAGACACACACAAGACAAAGACAGCACTACAGCAAGACTGAATAGAGACACCCACACAGAGTTCCTCATACAGGACAGAGAAACACAAAACAGACAGCTACACAGATTTTTGCAAGCAGGATATAGACACACACATGAAGACAGCACTACAGCAAGACTGAACATCAACACCCACACAGACTCCCACATACAAGACAGGCATCCACACAAGATAAAGACAGCATTATAGCAAGACTGATCAGACATCCACACAGACTCCCTCACACAGTATAGACATACAAGACAGACAGCTACATAGACTCTTGCATGCAGGATACAGACACCCACACATGAAGACAGCACTACAGCAAGACTGAACATTAACACCCACTTAGACTCCCTCATACAGGACAGACACCCACACAAGAAAAGACAGCATTATAGCAAGACTGAACAGACACACAGGACAGAGACACACAAGACCAGGACAAAACTACAGCCAGACTCAACAGAGACCCCCACAAGATGAAGGCAGCATGTTTAAAGATCCTCAAAACCAGATTAATTCCACAAGCAGGCTGCTATCCTCCTTGTCACATTCCCTTCAGGTCATCTCCTGGCTTGTCAAACAAATGCACAATAAAGTATTTATGTCTGTCAACACTGCATGAATGAGCATGTATATGCTTGTGGGCAAGTTAAACTGTTCAGCCAAATCCCCAGTTGATCAAAACAGTCTTTTTTGGTATGTAGGACATGTTTCAGGTGTTTGCATGTGACAGTGTAACATCTCTCTGTCTCTGTCTCTGTCTCTCTCTCTCTCTCTCTCTGTATGCTTGTTAGGGAGTTTGAATAAGGGTTTAAGGGTACAAATGAGTGTTTTCTGTAAGGGTGGGTTTGCTGGGTGGTCAAGAGGTGTGGTATCCAATGGTGCTTATGTCCCAAGAGGGTGTGCATGAAGTCAAGAGGCAAGGTATCAAGCTGTGCCTGCAGTGTTTATAATTTGTTATGTAGTCAAAGTCATGCTGCATCTGTGGTGAAAGTTGTGTGTGTGTGTGTGTGTGTGTGTGTGTGTGTGTGTGTGTGTGTGTGTGTGTGTGTGTGTGTGTGTGTGTGTGTGTGTGTGTGTTTTGTATGCTTTATAAAATTTTTGTAAATAACTCCAGAACTTTTTTCCCGGGACTCCGCTGAAAAGAGGTTCTCGCCCAGTCGGACTATCCTGGTATAAAAGTAAAGTAAAATAAAATTAAATTAAATTAAAAAAAATATAACTTACTTCCCTGGCTGGTTGCTGCAAATAATCAGGAAACTAGAACTTACTTCCCTGGCTGCAGCAGCCAAACAGGTTCCTTGCTTTACTAAAGTGGACCTGACTGAGTGCAGCTTACAGGCAGAAAAAAAAAAAGCGGAAGCAAGCAGTGATATTACACAGCTGTGCGAATATCAAGATATATTTTGAGCTGATTTGGAATTGTCATGTGATTGTCTGGAAAAGGAAATACTTGGCTTTATAATCAAACTAATCATTTCCTTTCTACAGAAGTTGTGTAAACTTAGGCTTACAATATTTGACATACATGGATTAAACAATACAGCACCACACAAAAGAGGGACTTGAGTAGTTTGCCCATCTTGGAAAAAATACTTTAAACCATAATATTTCCACACTGCTTTCCTTACGCTATTCGAAAAAAAAATGTTGCTATTACTATTATTCTGTTGCTGAATGCCTGATATATAAATGATACTGGAAAAGAAGGTATTCTCTTTGTGTTTTTTAAAAGCTACTTTTCAGAGTATTTTCAGACTTAAGTCTTTCTTCCATTTAATTGTAGGAGACTCTTTACATTTGCAAATATATTTATTTATAAAACGTTTTCTAACCTCTAATTTATTTTCAGTAAAATATAAAAATAATACCTTATGCCTTCAAAGTATAGTATATTTATTAATCTTTAATCACAATTGTGCAGTATACACTTTCCTCTATTATGGTCAGGTTCCAGTGTTGTGCTATTTACTTATAAAAGTAATAAGTTCTATTACTAGGTACTTTTCAGTAAAAGTAATAAATTACTATTACTTATTATTTTTCTAAAAAAGTAATATATTACTAGGTACTAACTAAAGTAAAACGTTACTTTTACGTAAGAATAGTTTATCAATTATAATACTGAGATTTACTCACACAAGTAAGCACATGCATATAAGTATATTATTAAAGTTGTATACACAATGTTACAATGGTGATGAATAGCATTTAACAGTTGAAAAACTCCAGTAAACTAGTCTTTCTAGGTGGGTGGCACAGTGGTGCAGGGATTACCTATGTCACCTCACAGCAAGAGGTTCACCAGTTCTATTCTCAGTTGAGGTGATTTCTGTGCAGAATCTGCATGTCCTGCTCATGCCTGTGTTCATGTGAGTTTTCTTCCACATCCCCAAGACATGCTGCAGGTGGATTTGATATTCTGGATTGACCCTAGGTGTGAGCGTGTGCCTTCTGATGAAGGTTGAGCAGTGGGCTGTTAACTCAACACCATAAAACTCTTCCGTTACTTGTTCTGCAGACCGATGATACACTGTGGTGAACCCTAATGGCAGCAGGTGAAAGGAGAAGAAGGCTATTCTTTATAGCTAGATAGACAGCCAGCAGCACAAGACCTATAAAAAACCTGTCATACTTTGTCTATTTTCAGCAACTAAAAATCAAAACCTGAAAGAAATTTTAAATAGAACATAACAAAAAATTGTCAAGACAAAAGTTGGTTGATCATAGATCCACCTGAATAGTCCTGCTTGGTGCAGGGGGTTGGGGTGTTGGGTGTTGAACAGATGAGGGGTGAGTTCAATTCTGATTGATGGTGGTATGGAGAACCAATGCTGTTTATTATATGGCAAGGTAAGGATATGATCTCTAGCAGGCTAGAACTGTCCCAGTGTTAGGAGGTGTTGTACTGGATGAGAGTGCCACAGTACCAGGCCAGGGCCAGAGTCTGGTCATCATTAGACTTTACCTTCTTGCAGTGCTAAATAAATGAAGTACATTTTGCTCCAGACTAATTCTAATGATCTATTATGAATACTACATGCTATGAGTTGTGCCAACATTATGTTGTAATTTTTTATCCAAATTGCCCTTTCAAAGTCTCTATTACCTCCTAACATCTGATTACTATCTATACTATCCAGGGCCCCCAGATGTTTTCCATCGATCTTTAGGGGGCAGTATCGCCCACATTGAGAAACACTGGTTTAAGCAAAAGTAACTCAAAAGTAACCCACATTTAAGTTACTAGTTACTTAAAAAAGTAATACAGTACTATTGTTTCATTGCAATTTTGAAAAAGTAACTAGCTATATTACTAGTTACTAGAAATTGTACTATGTTACTCCCATCACTGGAACTCGAGTCTAACACAGACAATGTACTAAATATAGAAATACGTGCAGCTGTCTAACACAACTACAACAACTCACAAGTTTTATGAGAGAAGGCATATGTCTGAAACAGACAACTTGACAGCAATGGCCTTTTAAAGTTGTTATTGTGTTGTAGAAGTTAAAATAATAATGATTGATTAAAGATATTTTATGAAAATGAATAGCCAATATTTTGTCAGCAGTGAGAATAACTGATGAGGATACCTGCCAATGCTGATGTTATATGGGCAGCTTGTTGCACATATATCAGTACGTTCACTGGTACGAGATTATTATCAGACTCACGGGGAAGCTAAATGATATTAGAACTGGGTGGACCAGTGAGTAAACCTTGAATGTTGTGATTTACTGTGGCAGTGAAACTTTCCAAAACTATTATCATATTTTATACTTATGCTACTTTATTACTTTCACTCACTACACATGATGACCATTTTTTCTTTAGGGAAAAGTATATTTCTTGAAATTATTCTTAGGTTCTTGATGATTACATACTAGAGTTTTGCAGATCTCCACACAGAAATGTGTTATCATGAAGTGACTTATAAGCAAGAACTAAGTCACTTATGACCGTCCTACATTAAAGTCAGTAAAACTGTTTTCCAAGTTAAGAACCTCAAGTCAGCAAGATGAGCAGGTTCAAAGGAGCACGTGTTAGCTTCTCTAACACAAAATTAAGATCCCAAGGAGGAGCTATTGGTTTTCTTGGAGGCCTCTTATGGAAAACCCCCTTACAAGAACATTTTGACACGTGAATGAACTGAAAGAGGAGGATCCATGTGCAGACATGATGAAATAACTGATAAATGAACCTTGATAGTGGAATAAGAAAGGCCATAAAATAATAACTCACACAAATATTATAGAAACAGAGAACAAATAGCCCTGAATGGCTGCTGGTTATGTTGTTGGCAGCAATTAGAAAACCTTTTCCATTTGCTAATATATACTTTTCTAGTAGCAGTTTGTTTTTACATCCATTAGTACCTGCTGCACATCCTCAGTAAACAGGTGCCTAAAAGGAATGAAGACCATATCATCCAGGCAATCAACTGAAGTTGATCAATGTTAGGGTGTATCAAATACCCCCATTCTTGTGTGAGTAGATCCAGGCTGTAATAAAGCTTGTGGCAATTGTTACCAGCCATTTCCAAAAGAAGGGAGCACCATTGTTGCCTGGGCCAGAAGGGAGTCACCACAATGACCTTGGGGGAATCCTTCTGAATCTTCAGAAATACTCTATCAGTAGAAATCTTGGAAAATCATACAGAAACATTCTATCCAAGGAAAAGGAAAGAGACATCTGTCTTCTTACATGCATCCCTGGAACAGAATCTTGTCAGTTAATTGTTCAGCGAGGAGGCAAAGAGGTCTACTGAAGAACTCTTCACAGATGGATCAAATCTTGGAAGACCCCCTGATCTAGTTTCCATTCATGAGGGTCTGCCCTGGTCCTGCACAGCTTGTCTGCCCCACAGTTTTGCTTTAACAAAATGTAGGATGCCTGTAGAATGAGACTGTGCTGTGAAGCTATATCCCAATCTAACATGGCTAGTATGAGACAAGGGGGGTACAAACTGGTACCCTCTTGCTTGATGATGTACCACACAGCTGTGATATTGTCTGTAACTACTTGAAGAGGTCCCAGGAACAACAATGGTTCGGAGACGTTGAGTGCATTTATCTGGGCAAGTATCTCCTTAATATTTATGTGCTTGCATATGTCCTTGGTGTCCTACACCTCCTGCACTTTTATCCCTCCTGAAACTGCTCCCAAAATAAAGTCTGAAGCATCTGTGGTGACTGACTGCACTGAAGCATTGAGGAAGAAGGCAAGACCTGGATTTAAGGATAGCTGTTGTCTCCACCAAAATACTTCTCTTTTGACAAACCCCAGCAGTGGAATTTGAAAAGATAAAGACTGTTCTGGAGTCTTGCCAGGGGTATCATGAGAATCATAGATGCCATGAGACCCAAAATCCTAGGTATTCCCAAGTGGTAACTGAAGTCTGAGTAGAAAACCACTGAAATAGATAAAGATCTATGTTGTTCTGTGGAAGAAAAGCTCTTAGAACTGAGGTGTCTAGCTAGCTTTCCAGGAACACAATCTGGGTGAAGGAGTCAAGAAAGACTTTTGAATGTTCTCTTGTAATCTCAACTTGTGTAAGAGATCTCTCACTCAAGACAGATGTTCCTAATACTTTGAAAAAGAGTCTGCAAATGTAAGCAAGTTGTTTAATTATGGAAAAATGTGGTAATGTCTGAAGTGTGGATGAATGGGGATGTGATAATAAGCATCTTTTAAGTCTAGTTTTTCCAGGAATCTTGAAAGAGGAAGAAGAGGTAAAACGTTGTGAAGAAATATCATTTTGAATGTGGGTATGATCACAAATGGGTTTTGGAAAGAAAGATCTAGAACTGGTTTCCAAGTATTTTCATTCTTTGGTACTAGGAACATTACCGAATAAATACCCTTCCCAACCTTGGAAGGAGAACTCAATCCTTGGGACAACATGTGATGAAGAACCAGTGGAAACAAAAGAGTCTGAAATGGAGGATGAGGAATGATTCCCTGAAAAGGAGGAAATTCCTCCCACTGACATCTTGGTAAAAGATTTTCAAGACCCATTTGTTTGAAATAATCTATTGCCAAAAAGAAAAATGGAGATTCAGATTTTCTGGAAGAAGAAAATGGGCCAGGGTGAGAGGGGCCTCAAGGAATCTTGAACAGTCATTCAGACCTGTTGGAATGTCCTTGGTTTTTGGATGTTTGAGATTTCTTTTTTTATTCCTTACTATTTCTTTTTAAATGCCTGTTTACCTGTATTTTGTCAAGACCGTTTATTCTGTTTTTTTTTTTTTTTTTTGCCAAAACTAGATGAGAGGACAAAAAATCCCTTAGGAGAAAAATCTTAGAGATTCCCTGAATCAGCTTGCCCTTTCATCACATTCTTGATCAGAGGGGCCAAACACTAAATCTCATTTTTAACATCAACGGGGAGGTTCTGAGAATGCAGACACACAAATCTCCTCAAGTCAGTAACAGAGGCAATATAGCCCTGGAAGAAGTATGAACAGAGCCAAACCAACACTGTAAACAATGAGTAGTTACCTATTCAATAGAGGAAACTTAAGTTATTTAAGTACGATTTTTCTTTGTAAGAAGAAACTGCAGATAAACATTCCTCATACTTTCACAATTTGTCAGAATAAACTTTAGCATATGAGCCTGACGATTCAAAATTCCAAAAATCAAATTAGCATAAGTATATACCTTTTCCCCATACCTATCAATACTTTTCCTATCTTTATCAGAAAGAGTAGGATTGGAATTAACTAAGTGCTTAGCAGTAGTGGGCTCAACTAAATCTACAGCTGCTGGGCCAAGTCTGGAATAATGCATACAAATGTAAAAGACTGAGGAAATTTTTATATCTTAGCTGCCTTTTTAGGAGCAGCTGGCTAACTATCAGGAAAATTACAGGCAGTAACACACACATCATCTAAAGCAGACAGAACAGGAGGAATGGCTGTAGTTTCTGGAAAATCCTTCTGAAACAGCTCATAGTAATTTCTGAGGGAGTTGAGAAACCTCGGTGTTCTCCCATAGAAAACACTGGCACATTTTTGCGATAGTATTGGAGAAATGGAAATCCTGACAGAGAGAATCAGAAACTGAGCTCTGCTCTAAGTCCAAATCAGAAATATGAGGGAAAAAAAGTTGTATCTGTCCCTGCATCTTCCTGTTCAGATTCAGAATCTTGAATCATTCCAGAAAAAAGAAGAATCCATATTTTTTTACCAGAAACTACATTACAATAAGGATGAATAGCCTGAATTAAATCCTGAGCCAGACCCAGCAAACTTGCCCTCTCCAAAGAAAATTGAGGAGGAGTAGATAAATACTTGGTTTTCTGATTCTTTTTGATGGAAAATGGGGCCAATGGTGCTATTAATGTCAGCAGCAGCTTCCTCAGGGATAAGCATAGTATTCTGACACAACAGGGAAACATTCCCTGTTCCCTATCCCAGGACTGACAGAATGGTTCTTCCTTGCCTACTGCGAGGACCCCAACAGCCATAGAAGATATGATGAACCCCCAGTCCATAGTGGCTGAAGGTACTATACCAGAGGGCTCTGGGGTCAAATATCAGTGGTCTGAGCTACAATAAATGGCCACAGCAGAATCAATAATCTTTGGCTGAGGCAAACTGCTAGCCTGCTGTGGTGGCAAAAGCTGTTTGCTTTTTTTTGGCTGGAAGAAGGGCTGCCTGTGAGAAAATGGTGTCTCAGGGAAGACATGCAGCAATTTCCGGTAAACACCAGTCCACAGAAGTTACTTTTTGACATAAAACACAGTAAAAAGCATTTTAAATCACTATGCCAGCACCAAAAAAGTAAAATAAACTCAATTTCTCCATTGAAAAAAATGAATGTTTTCAGTTATTTTAAACCACTTTTAAGCTGACAGAAAATATTATCATTCCAATTAGAAGTATGTTACGAAATTGACACAGTACATAAAAAACTCCTAGCTTTAAAATAACTTTCCTGAAGAGGAAATTAATAAAATATCAACAAAATAAAGAAAATGGAATTTTTCTTCTCCCAAAAGAACTTATCTGCCTACCAAGGGAAAGCACAAGCTGACTGTCGAGCCTCCAAAGCCTCAGAGGAGTGTAATATTTGGCAGAAGTAAAGCTCCAAAGGGCTTGATACCAAAACTTGTCTTTTAGTCAGCTCAGCTTGAGTTGCCTGACAGTTGTGGCATGTGGAAGGCGCCTTGAATATTTGAAAGCTGGGTGACTGTTATATCCTTGGCAGGATATAACCAATACAGCTAAGGATACCAAACATCCATGAATATGCACTTTCCAATCATCTCTGTAGCCAGTCTAGTTGAAATGGGCAACTTGAGACAATCTAGCAATTGCCTCATGTTTACTGGCAACCGCTTAACACTTAAACCAGTATACACAATATGTCTGAGAGGTATACTTATGAACTATTATTGGAGGCACACCTCTTACATGCAGCCATGACAAATAACAAGCAGGTTATCAGTACCACACAGCACTATACCAAACAAAAGTATACGTAGATCAGACCAAACTCATACACCTTTGTCATGAAAGGAGATACTGCCAGCCTAGCTATCTGGAATTTTGTAAATAATTCTATATCATTTGTGAATATCAACATGATTCATATAAGATACTTGTGTTACAAATGCATTAGAACTGTATGTCAGGTGTATATCAAACTGCTGGTACAGAAGTGTGTGCTGAAAAGTTTTTTGCAAACTGCTTAAAATGTAACCACAGCATGCCCTACTGAAACAGAACAGAAATGTACCTGCACTATTGTAACTGTTTAGATATATATATTTTAACAGTGGAAACTGGAATACAGAAGGTCAACTTCAGAAAAACAGCTGAAATTAAATTACTTTACGGCCAGGCCAGAAAAAGATGTTAACTTTCAGTTTCAGTGCAGCAAGAGATACAATGTGCAAAACTAGGGAACTTTCTGTATTGTCTTGGAAGTGGTTTATTGTTTTATGACTTCCAGGACATGGAAAGATCTAAAGACAAGTCCTTGTCTATGTATTTTCACAGGTGGATTCTAAATATTGCTAGTTTTCTGTGCTGGCGGTAGGGGGTTTACCTGGGATAGAGTCAGATGATAAGAAATTATGTCATTCTGCAAGCTATCCCAGCAGTAATATTTGAGATATTAATTTAAGAACTCTCTGAGAGAGATAACATTCTGTATTCTGTCTTGGACCTAACAAGAATGATTCATCACACATCCATCTTGCTGCTCTAATTAAGTAAGTATAGTAGGGTATAGTCATATACCTGGGATATAGTCAGGAATATAGCAAAGCTTAGCTTAGATATTTTTCTTTATTTATTTGAGACTGTCCTACAATGTTGTTTTAAATATTTCCTTTGATTTTGAACTCTGATTTTCCTGTGATTATATGAATATTTTCTTGTTCTTTTATATTTATTATTAAATACATTTAAGCCTTTAGTTGTGGATGATCTACCTAGAGATATTTAAGTTCTGAGAGTGCTTGTATATTAATTTGGTGACACTGTGTAGGACGCTCCTAATAGCCTTGCTATTGGTCAAAATACCATTTGTATTAACAGTAACATTAAACAGTAAGATTGGGCACCCCTTATTAAGGGCCTTAAAGTAGATTATAAGGAGTGACTGGTAGCAGGGGAAACTACCTTATAGCCTGGGCAGAAGGGGGCATAACTAGTACACCTGTGCCAGCCTTTCCCAGGTGTGTGTGTGTGTGTGTGTGTGTGTGTGTGTGTGTGTGTGTGTGTGTGTGTGTGTGTGTGTGTGTGTGTATAAATCAAACCTCAAAGAGAGTGTGTGTCAGCTACTTGGGCAAGGACACAAAGCACTGGTTGGACAGAGAGGGTGCTGGAGGTCATGGCTCAGTCACTCAGCTGAGATCTGAATTCTATAGCAGTGCTAGTGGGGAGTCTTATTGGGGATCTGGAGAAAGAGGGAGACACCAGCCTCAGACTGACTGATCTCTTAAGGGAAATTGCACTTCATGCAGAGAGCTGGATCTGGAAATACTGTGTTTCACTTGTCGTCCTCCCATTGTACATCCCCCACTGATCCTAGTGGTGAGGATTGAGGCTCCTAGATTACTGGTCCAGTGGTGGGACATCACATTTATTGGCTGGCAGTGGTGGGATGACCACATAACATACTGGGATTTAGTGGTGTGGATATTGAACTCCTGTAGCCTGTAAACAGTGGTCACTAAAGAAGGTGTTTGTACTCTCAATCAGCCACAAAGTGAACATTCAGAGTTTCATATAACAATAGTTTTAGTCAGGGAGATCAGGCAAGCATGTCAGCAGAGGAGTATGGTAAGCTGACAAGGAGCCAGTTGGCTGAGATGTGCCAAGCCAAAGGACTGTGGCATGCCAACCTGACTAAAGCAAAAATAATTGCAGCCTTAGCCACAGCTGCATCACAGGCCAGCAACCAGGAGGACAACCAGACTGGCCTTGGGGATGTACAACTCTCAGAAAATGGACTGTTCAACCTTTCCACAGAGAACTTAAAAATCCATCTGGAGTTAAATAGACTTGAACTGGAAGCCAAATGTTTGGAAAAAGAATCAGCAGAGAAACTGCAGCATCTGGAAGCTGAGGAAAATGAGAGGCAGAGGCAATGTGAAAAAGAGATGCTGACTCTTCACCAAGGTCATGGAGGTAATGTGGAAGGGAATAATTGAAACCCAGAAGAACAAAGTTCAGTAAATTTCTTCCACAATTTCCGAGGGTGATAATTTTGATAGTTTTATTCATATGATTGAAAGGGTATGTAAACAGTATAAAGTTGATCAAGGGCTCTGGGTATGGTTCCTGACCCACTTATTCCATGGTAAAGCTGTAACTAATATTTTTAATTGTCTGATACTAACTGCTTAAATTATAATACTGTTAACAATTGTTTATTAGAGTGTTTGAACACCTGAAGCCAATAGAATAAAGTTTTATGGGCATAGATGCAAAGCAGATGAAAGTGTGTGTGAATATTTTGCTAAGTTAAGCACTTATTTTCATAGACAGAAGAGTAGGTGTCAAGTCACCACTTTTGATGGGCTGGCAGACCTTTTGGTGAGGGAACAAGCCCTTAGCACTTTGCCTGAGGACATGAAAATCTGATTAGCAGATAAAGAATGTAACACAGCAAATGAGATGGGGAAAAGGGACATCTATACACAGCAAGCAGGGAATCACTGCACAGGAAAAGGATACCCACCCAGTGCTGCTCATGGGTATAAGTGAACCCCTACTGGGCAGCCTAAACTGCCCCAGCAGAGTCTGCCATTATCAGGGAAAGCCACTAGTTCAGGTACATGGCCAGGACCGAGGGTTATGTTTTAAATGCAACCAGTCAGGCCATCTAGCATAAAAATGTCCACAGAGGCAAGGTGGGGAACAAAATATGGGAGAGCCAGTAAGTGGGAATGACAGCTAGCAGTAAGTTGTCTGGAGAAAACAAGGTTACAAACCTATCACAAGAGGTTATAGCGTGTCTTAATAGATGGGAACCAGGCCACTCCTGAAAGACTCAGCCTCTGACATAACCATTGTGAAGCCTGCAATGGTTAAAGAGGAGCACCCCTTGCTTGTGCAGTCTACTCCACTCAGAGCTTTAGGAGGGACCTCATTCCAAATACCTTTGGTTAGGGTTCACCTTGACTGGGAGGGTGGAAAAGGAACCATGCAAATATGTGTGTTTGAGAATATCCCTGCAGATGTACTGATAGGGAATGATTTTGATAATGCAGTACCTTGTGTACATGCAGTTACATGTAGTCAGGCCTTGGAGAAAAGCATGTAGGTCTGCTAGCCTGAGCGGGACCCAGACAGACCACACACTTGAAGCCAGGACTGGGGAGGTGCCTACTTCAGGGAGGGAGCTACCCTGTAGCAGTGAGACTGAAGGTGATTCACAGCTGTTTGGAGGTACTAATGTTCCCTGGAACAGAGTGACTGCAAGGGCAGAGGTGAGCAGTAGTACCCAGGCGGACAGTGAGGCACTGTTGTCAGAGAATACCAGACTTCCTGTGGAAGGGGAGCTGGGAAGAGTTACAAAGAGACAGTTGAGACAAGCTCAGCTCTCAGACCCTACATTATAAGGCCTGAGGGATGTAGCTAGTGAGGTATCTGATTCTCAAGGAAAGGGGGAATCTGTATACTGGGGCAAAAAGTTACTATATAGAGAGTGGACCCCTGAAGGAGGGCTAGAGGGTGAGAGAATCCAGCAGTTGGTAGCAGCCAAAGCCTACTGTCTAGCACTTCAAGCTACAGCCCATGACATTCTCCTTGCAGGCCATATGGTTATAACGTGTACAAAGAGACATATTATGCAGAACTTTTATTGGACTGGGATTCCCAGGAATGTAACAGGGTACTGCAGGACCTGTGAGCAGTGCCAAAAGGGAGGCAAGGCAGGAGACAAGGCCAAAGCTCCTTTGATATCTTTGCCTGTGATTGAGGAGCCATTTCAGAGGGTACCTATTGCTATTGTGGGGCCACTGAGTACCCCAAGTTCCACAGGGAAGAAGTATATCCTAGTAGTAGTAGATTATGCTACCAGATACCCTGAGGTGGTGGCTCTGTCCTCCATCAAGGCAGAAAAGGTGGCAAATGCATTGTTGGAGATTTTCAGCTGGGTAGGTTTCCCAAAAGAAATACTGAATGAAAGAGGTGCCAATTTCATGTCAGAACTACTGGCTTGTCTGTGAAACAGTGTGGATTGAAGCACCTAAAGACCACTCCCTACCATGATAGAGAGGCCCTTGTACTGAACATTTGTAGTAGATGGCAGTAGGAGTCTGAGGGGGACCTGGTGATTGATCTCCTCAGTGAGGCACAGACTGACACCTCAGAGGAAGGGGTAGTGATGTCCCAGCAGCTATGCCCTAGCCAGATTTGAGAAATCTGAGCAGTGCTACAGGAGTTTGGGGGTATGTTCACTGGGAAACCAGGGTGTACCCAAATGGTGCACCACCATGTGGATACAGGACCCCAAAGGCCTATTAAGCAGGCCCCTTATTGGGTGCCTGAGAGGGTCAAACAGACTCTGAGGGAGGAGATACAGGAAATGTTGGAACTAGGGTTAATCCAGGAGTCCAACAGTCCCTGGGCCTCCCCAGTGGTGCTGGTACCAAAGAAGGATGGCAGCACCAGGTTCTGTATGGATTACAGGAAATTAAACAGTCACACAGAGTCAGATGCTTACCCCATACCTAGGAAAGATGAAGCCCTAGAGCAGCTGGGTGGGCCTAAGTATCTTACAACTATTGATCTTACCATGGGCTACTGGCAGGTGCCCTTGACTCCCAGTGCTTGAGAGAGGTCAGCCTTTATGACTCCTTTCGGCTTTTATGAGTTCCCGAGGATGCCCTTTGGAATAAAACATGCCCAAGCGACTTTCTGGAGGCTGGTAGATTGTATCTTACTAGGAGCAGGAGATTTTGCCCTTGCTTACCTGGATGATGTTGACATCTACAGCCATTCCTGGCAAGAGCACCTTCAGCATGTCAAGGAGATGCTGAGCAGACTACAAAGGGCAGTGTTGACCATTAAGCCCAGTAAGTGTCAGGTGGGTATCGCAGAGGTTTCCTATCTGGGACATAGAGTGGGGAGTGGTAAGATCAGGCCAGAACCTGCCAAAGTAGATGCACTTCAATAATGACCTGCCCCTGTTGCCAAAAAGCAGGTGAGGGCATTCTTAGAGACAGCAGGGTACCACAGAAAGTGTGTCCCCTATTATAATACCATAGCTGCTCTCCTCACAGACTTGACAAGGAAAGACAGTCCAGATAATGCAGTGTGGACCCCAGCATGTGAGCAGGCATTCCAGAAGCTTAAAGGAGCTTCAGGTGGTCCCCCTGTATTAGCCAGTCCAGATTACAGCAAAAAATGTGTTGTGCAAGTGGATGCTTCAAACCATGGGGCGGGGACTGTGCTCAGTCAGATTTCCTCACAGGGAGAAGAGCATCCAGTGGTATATCTCAGCCATAGGCTCCAACTCAGGGTGGAATGCTATACAGCTGTAGAAAAGGAATGTCTAGCCATAGTGTGAGCACTGCAGAAACTTTAGCCTTATCTGTATGGAAGGAAATTCACTGTAGTTACAGACTACAATCCCTTAACATGGCTACATTGAGCCAGCCAGTAAAATGCCAAGTTACTAAGGTGGAGCCTAGGGTTGCAAGCATATGATATGACAGTGCAGCACCTCAGTGGGGTTAGAATTCCAACACAGATGGGCTCTCAAGACGGGGAATGGGGTAAGGTATTCCCAAATAGGCTCATTCCTCTCAAGCGTTTCTCAAGGGTCACTTGAAAAACTAGCTTGAGTCTTCGAGGGAGAAAGACATGTCACAAAAGGAGACACTGCTAACTGAGCTAGCTGGAATTTTGTAAATAATTAAATATCATTTGTGACATGATGCATAACAGATACTTATGTTACAAATGCATTAGAAGTATATGTCAGGTGTATATCAAACTGCTGGTATAGAAGTGTGTGTTGAAAAGGTTTTTGCAAACTGCTTAAAATGTAACCACAGCATGCCCTACTGGGATAGAACAGAAATGTACCTGCACTATAGTAATTGTTTGGATGTATATATTTTACCAGTGGAAACTGGAGTACAGAAGGTTAACTTCAGAAAAATGGCTGAAGTTAAATTACTTTATGGCCAGGCCATAAAAAGATGTTATCGTTCAGTTTCAGTTCAACAAGTGACACAATGTCTAAAACTATGGAGCTTTCTGTATTGTCTTGGAAGTGTTTTACTGTTTTATGACTTCCAGGACCTGCAAAGATCTGAGGGAAAGCCCCTGTCTATGTATTTTCACAGGCGGATGCTAAATACTGCTAGCTTTCAGCAGTGGGGTTTAACCTGGGATAGAGTCAGATGACAAGAAATGATGTCATTCTGCAAGCTAGCCCAGCAGTACTATCTGAGATATTAATTTAAGAACTCTCTGAGAGAGAGAGAGCATTCTATATTCTGTGTTGGCCCTAACAACAACCATTCATCACACATCCATCTTGCGGCTCTAATTAAGTAAGTATACTAGGGTATAGTAATTATCTTAGATATAGTCAGGACTATAGCAAAGCTTAGCTTAGATATTTTTTTTATTTATTTGAGACTGTCCTACAATGTTGTTTTAAATATTTCCTTTGATTTTGAACTCTGATATTCCTGTGATTATATGAGTATTTTCTTGTTCTTTTATTATTTATTATTAAATATATTTAAACTTTTCATTATGGCTGATCTATCAGGAGATATTTAAGTTCTGAGAGTAATTACATATTTATTTGATGACACTGTGCAGGCCACTCCTAATAGCCTTGCGCTTGTTCAAACTACCATTTGTATTAACAGTAACATTACACAGTAAGATTGGAAACCCTTTGTTAAGGGCCTTAAAGTAGCTCATAAGGAGTGACTGGTGGCAGGGAAAACTACATTATAGTTTGGGCAGAAGTGGGCATAGCTAGTAAACCTGTGACAGCCTTTCCCAGGTGTGTGTGTGTGTGTGTGTGTGTGTGTGTGTGTGTGTGTGTGTGTGTGTGTGTGTGTGTGTGTGTGTGTGTGTGTGTGTGTGTGTGTGTGTGTGTGTTTGTATAAACCAAACCTCAAAGGGTATGTGTGTCAGCTACTTGGGCAGTGACAAGAAACACTGGTTGGACATGGTCACTCAGCTGAGATCTCAACTCTATAGCTGTGTCAGTGGGTAGTCTTATTGGGGATCTGGAGAAAGACAGAGAAACCAGCCCTGGACTTACTGTGGTGTCTGTGTGCTCTTAAGGGAAATTGCACTTGATGCAGAGAGCTGCATCTGGAAATACTGTGCATGTACCTGTCGTCCTCCCAATGTATGTCCCCCACTGGTACTAGTGGTGAGGATTGAGGCTCCTTGATCACTGGTCCAGTGGTGGGGCATCACAACCTTCATATGCTGAGGCTCTTAGAAGTAACCTACCTAAACTACAAGGCCTTTTAAAATGAATCAGAGAAACTAGTACCCTCAGCAGCTTCACAAACACACAACATAGGCAGAACCTACCATGAAACATGTATCTATGAGTCACACTGACTCAATTCAAAACCCATAAGGCAAATTGCCACACAATCCAATATCTTAGTCATAGGTGACTCCATAGTGACACTCACACTAATGCACCATTCACTAGGCTGTGCAAAAGGCTGTGCAAAAGGGATCACACTAAGTAGCCTATAAGGCACCAGGATTTGCAACATCACACTTACCAGAAATACTGGGTCTAGGAATCTAAACCTCTTCTGTAACATCAACAGAATGGTTTGGAGGGACAGGTATATCTTGCAGAGGATACCACTGCTCTGGAACAGACTCCTCATCCACATAGAACAAAGTTCATCCCTGTCCATGTTCAAGAATAATTTAGATCTAAGAACGGGAAGCAGAATATTTACTCCAGGACTGCCCCCTGTACTACTAGTAGACAAAAATAGCTACAAAATGCTTTATCCCATGCATGGGTCCCCTCAAATTACTTATGGTTTGGTCCCAGTTATTCTCATTAGGGGTAATATATAATTATCGACTATGGGATGGGTAAGACCTATCTCTAACCAAATGGGATAGGTTAAGTCGAGCACAAAAAGGGAAATTGGCTTGGCTTAAAATGGCCTGCAAGTTCAGCTAGTTTAGTACATGCACTTAGGTCCCTGCACCACAGGTATACATATGATACAGTGATAGCACACATAGGTGTAAATTACATGTGACATACCTCTATGGACTATATGAAGAGCTTTTGAAATATACATCTGAAGCTGAAATGACCCTAGCAGATACAGTGCCATTGCTAAACATTTGTTAGGACATGGAGAATCACACAGTTTCACATTTGTAGTAATGGAGACTATTAAAAATAGTCCCAGACAAGGGTACAAGGTTAATGATACAGACTTTGTTGAACTCAGATGGATTCTTAAGTTAAGATCAGATTTGGAACATGGACTTAATCAATATGAAACCTCACTTGAAAAGAAGAAGGCTGAAAAGGTGATTTTTAAATGTCTTTTTCTTTTGTTTTGTTTTCGCAAGTGTTTTATTTGTTTACAACTGAAGCTTCTTTCTGATTATGCAATAGCTTAGCAATCTGTGATAAGCCTGGAGAAAGCTAGAAAGGTGATTCTTACATGTTTCTTTGTTTTTTCTTTATAAGTGTATTATTTATTTGCACCTGAGGTTGTTTGATGTATACACAGTAAGCTAGCAACATTTGACATGTTTGAATTCCATTGGTGAATAAAGGCACAATTTTACTTGGTAGTTAGTATTTAAATGTTAGTTCAGTGTTTGTAACTGTGGTCTGATGGAGCTTTACAACAAAAGCGCTAACCTTATTTTATAATCAACTACGTTTTATTCTTTAATTATTGGTCTGTGATACTTACAGCTTCAACTGCTGTTAATATTGTTCCAGCTCTGGTATTATTCTCTATTGGCACACTAAAAGGAAAGTATGTATATTGCTTTGGTACTTACGTATTATCGCAACCAGATTTGTCACTGGATTATCGGCTGGTTTCCGATCCTGAAATATGCCCTGTAATGGTTTTAAAAAGTTACATGGTGTGTTTTTTTTAATCATACAGGCTCTTTTCTGGATTGTTATCAATATAATGTACAAAACCCCTACTGTCACTGTGTGTTTATGCAGTGTACTGACAGCATGTCGGTTATTGCAACTCTGCTCTCCGAACGTTCCTTTTTTCCTGCCAGCAAATGCAGTCAAGTAAGGGTTAGACTTGGATTTGGCCATCTCAGCTGTGTAATTATTGTACTGTGACTGGTATAATACTCTATTTTGCTTGCTTTAACAGACATGTAGTGTGACACATACATTTCCCAGAAAAAAAAACACTGTTTAGAAGTAGTAACTGCACTTGCTGAGAAATTCCCATTGCAGAGAAACAAAAAGACATAGTAACAGCGATCAACATCGCTGCAACACTACGCACGACAGTAATCAATTAAGTACTATGTGGTTTTCTCCGACCATGCCAGTGCAAAAAACAGCATGCACTGTTAAAGAAAACCACACCATATAACATTTTATCATGACATTAACACCATTTGTGTAGGGACAGGACCTGTTCAGTTCATTTAGCATTAAGTTACAGTAACCGGGAAGGACATGCTGCCGCCAGGGAAGTGCATGCATAGACAGTTCAGTATTTTTCTAATTTTTATTCATAACCCTGCATAAAAGACCTTTCCTTGTCAAAGCAAACATATTGTCTCCCATTTTTAAAACATTACCGGTCACATTTCATTATCGGGAAGCAACCTTTATGATCGCAAAAATCTGGTTGCGATAATACGTAAGTACCATTGCTTCTATACCTCTGCTGTGTTTCTGTTGGGATTTTTGTTGACTGTTGAATATTTTCTGCATTATTCCCAAGTAGGTAATTGTCACGGAGCTTCTTTTTTTGTTTCATTCTTAAAAAAATATTAACTTCTAGACATGTTAGACAAAATAAATCTCAAGATGTCAAAAACTGTCTTGTTAAAATAAACAAGACACTGCAGAGAATAATCATATCAACCAAAGCCAGATATGAGGTAAAATTTGCCACAGAGGTGAAGGATAACTATAAAGTTATTTTTTAACCACATTAAAAATGTCAGAAACGATGCCCAGCACTGTGCAGAGCTAATAGTAAAGGATATAACATACCCGGATGCACAGGACATAGCCAATACACTATATTTGCATTGATAAAGAGTTGTAAACTCGAATGCTTTGCTCAATTGTCTGCTTAACAGAAGACAGTCAGAACTATTTTTGTTGTTTGTTGTACTTCTAGGAAGTCAGAGCTAATGTTAGGAGTTTGTGGGTGACCATGTTTGGAGATCATATGGTCCCGGCCATATAAAGTTTGAAGTACTGAAACTTTGGTGATCATCATAAACTCCCCAGAGGACACCCTGATCCTCTAACTCAGCCTGTCCCAAACAAATAGCTGGAGTCAAAACCATGGACTAAAGCTAAATGCCAAGAAATATATAATTATATTCTTCAGCGAGCATGACGTCCCATACAACTATCATATTTACAACATACTCCTGAACCCTGTGAAAACTGAATGCACAGTTAGAAATCAGGGAGCCTATGTCAACAATGAAGTAACTCACACATGGACCCTCAGGAGACCCTATACTGCCAGACCTATTATACATTATTTTTATTATACATATAATTTTATATATATATATATATATATATATATATATATATATATATATATATATATATATATATATATATATATATATTTATATACATATATCAGTCCCTATAAGATCATCAAAGTTTCAAAACTTTGACATTATATGACCGAGACCTTATGACTGAAGTTTTGAAACTTTGAATTTTTGAATGGAGCATGGAACTGGAAATTTACCATTTTCCTCACTGTAGTGTGATCTAGGAGTTGGTATATTTAATTAGCAAGGGTATGGGGGGTGAAAAACATAAAAAAAATATATTTATATATATATATTTTTTTTTTTATTTTAGTTTAAAAGTTTCAAAACTTCGATCATATGGTCTTGGCAGGATGATGTTCAAAGTTTTGAAACGTTGGTGATCAAATAGGGACCCATTATATAAATATATATATATATATATATATATATAGAGAGAGAGAGAGAGAGAGAGAGAGACATATATTATTACACATTATTCACAAGTCCAGTCATGGCATAAACATCTGCTCAAGGGATCTCACTCTTTTCTGCAACATAACTAGAACATGTTGGAGGGACAGATGTATTACAGAGAATTCTGTTCTATGCAACCATATTCCACTCTACACAAAACAAAGGATTTATCTTACTCTAATCAAAAGTAATTTGGACAATGCAGGGATAACCATAAATTTGTCCCCAGTTTAGCACCTTTGTCACTAATGTAAAAAGGTAACATAAATGCTCCAAAGTATCCTTGTGTGACGGTCCCTACTCTGGGCCAGTAATCAAGCAGCCTTAATCCTCAGCGCTGACACCAATGAGGGACAGCTACTAGCAGCAAAAATGAATACACACAGTATTTGCAGATGCACCAAGCACAATTTTCCCTTAAGAGCACACAGGGAGTGCACTCCAGACTTGGGGCTGGACTCTCTCTCTCCAGGCCCCAAACAAGACTCCACACTTACCACTTTGGAGCTCTGTGTTCCTGTTCCAAGTAGCTGAAACACACATTGGAATATTTGATTTACAGACACACACACACACACACACACACACACACACACACACACACACACACACACACACACACACACACACACACACACACACACACACACACACACACACACACACACACACACACACACACACACACACACACACACCTGGGAAAGGCTGCTACAGGTTTACCAGCTGTGCCCCCTCTACCCAGACTATAAGGTAATTACGCGTCCAGCAGTCAGCTATCCTAAGACTCTTAGAAGGGTACCCAATTATATTGAGCAAAATTAATACTAATACAAATGGTAGAGATTGACCAGTGCAACAAGCCTTTCAGGAGTGGCCACAGTATCAGTGAAATAAACATAGGTGCTGTTAAGGTGTTAAAAGTATTCTCTAAAAGACCAGCCACAATAAAAGGTATAGAATATTTAATAATAAATAATAAATAGAAGACATGAGAATACGGAATATCTAGTTACAATAAATACCAGGAGGGATATAGAAGACAGTAATACATATTTGTTTATAATTGTTTATTTTGAGGAAAGCAATAAGATGCTCTGCTGAACTGAATTTTTGTATTGGTTTGCAGTAAGGGGAAATGTGGTAGGTATTTGGAAATATTAAAGCAATACCACCACCTTTCCTCTTTATATGGTCATTGTGGATGAAATTATAGCAAGGAGGTATGACCTTGGAGTAATTTATGTTGTATTTAAGCCACGTTTCAGATACAGTGGGAACTTCAGGCTTATGCTGGGTAATCCAGGCAAGTAGTTCAGCAGTTTTATTTCTTATGCTTCTAACATTTATTGTAGTAAAAAACTAAATCACCTGAATTGGGGACTGGCTGTTGGGTTACAAAAGTGTGTGGGAGAGAATTATCTTTGTGCCCTCTATAATAGGTGGGGCCAGGATTAGGGTGTATATCTCCTCCTAGAAGGATTTCTGTATATTGGGGAATTAGGCATACTTGTTTTTTGGAAAGAATTCTTGCATTTAATTTTGTTTTGGTTTGATTTGATGTGCAGTTAATCAGTCTATATTTGGAATAAAGGTGAGGGGAATATTAAATAGGTTTGATCCAATGTATGGAGAGTGTAAAGAGGAAGTATGGATAGGTGGTTGGGACAGAGTTGGAGAGGAATTGAGAAATATTATTGAGTCATAGTAGGATGAAGGCTGGCACAGTAGTAGGAGAAGAATAGAAGATAAACTGAAGAGTAGCTTAATTAAGTACAGGAATCTATATTTTATAGATGTCAGGTAGTGGGAAAGTAGCACTGAAGAAGGAAACAGGAAGTTGCAGGACAGTAGGAGATTCAGTGATGGTGGATTCTGAAAGCTGGAAGAGGATGTGTAAGGAGAGAAGTATTTTCTATAAAAGATGAGAGGTAGGTTGTCCTGGTATCTTCTCTGGAATGTAAGGAACAGAGGGGCATTAAAGGCTAGAGTATAATAATGTAGTCAGAATAAGAGGAAACAAAGGTTTATTTGGGAAAAGAAAAAGATACAATGTAGAGCAGATAGCTACTATTAGGGAGGGTTGTGATTATAAATGGATATAATGCAAAGCAGTAATGGAGGGAGAAAAGATACTTGGGAATGGGGCTAAAAATTAAATAAAGATAGGGAAGTAGGAAATAAAAAAAACAGAAATATATGTATAGAAGTAGTAAGGTCATTTGGAGAAGGTTTTGGAATAACAGTCACAAGTGAAATGTGTACGTAGTAAGTATAATATTAGAGTAAGAAGGGGTGGGTGGAAATTAGGTGTAGGGTAGGGAAGCAAAGCCAAGCAGGCTTCCCAACCTCAAGTCAATTTATAACAGACAGCAATCAATTTATAGCCAGAATGGAACAATTACCAAAGAGATGCAAGTAAAACAGGTTGTATGTCATTTCCTAACACTAAATAACTGACATATACAGAAAAGTCTACTGGTCAAGCAAAAGAGGACAGTGGCCAACTTAGTAAGAGGGCCTTAGAGTGCATGGTCTATTTCATGGAGACTTTTAGTCACAGAACAGGCATGTATGTAACTGATTAAAGTTAATACTCAGCAAGGTTCTTCTTGATAAATATGCTTACATTAAACACTGACAAAATTCTCAGTAAATTTGTAGGTGTATGGCCTTGTGGCAGAGCTCCTGCAATATCAAAGTCAGATGTAGTGACCGCCAGCTATTAAAAAAATGATAAAATCCTCAATAAACTTGTAGCTGCAAGGCCTTGTGGCAGAGCTCTTGCAATATTGAGATCAGATGTAGTGACCGCAGGCTCTGCTCTATGAAGGAAGAAAGAAACTGAGTGACCAGCCAAAAAAGGGACAACAAGGCATACATAAACTGTGTCCATTGCTAGTTAAAGTTGTTAGAATAATAGTAGCTGTTAACTGGTAGATGAGATTGAGATGAAGCATTTCTATAACAGATACATTTCAAATAATATCTCATTGTCACAAAAAAGCAGTCCCATCTACAGTAGAAAAAACTAGGCATTAAAATAATATGTTAAAGCATGCCCTGTTATTGAAGGGGTTGCAAAATACAATCAATAGATACATATTGTCAGTGTGTTGTTGTTGTTGTCTTTCGGCTTTTCCCGGTGAGGGGTCACCACAGTGGAACTCCGGTCCGCTAATGATTGGCAGTAGATTTTGACGAACGCTCAGGTGCCAGCTCGACATTCAACCTTCAAAGAAGGCACGCCCATTTACACATGTCTTTCGAATTGTCAGTGTGTTAATAAATAAAAACAATCTCGATTCAAAAATCCTTCATGTGTTACATATAAAATGTTAAAGAGCTGCTTCCTATAGCCAAGGGTACAGAACTTGATTACTTCCACCTCTATTTGCCTACTGTGACTCGAGCAAGTCAGTTAACCAGACAGTGCTTCAAATATGTTCCTGAAAATGGATACTTTTACCCAGTGGCTCACTCATTAACAAATTTATATAATGAAAAATATAAGCAAGCACTGGTTTTGTAATTAGTTGTATTACTTCATCCAGGCATAGTTTGCCTTGCATTTTTAACTATGGGAGTTATTAAACAAAAATTAAATGTGCATGCTGTCTAATGAAATGCCTGTGCATTGTTATAATAGAGGTGCCAGTAGAAAATGTTATCGAGTCATGTTTTGTCTCAGTGCTGAAGACATAGCACAGGTAATATCTCAGCATTGCTTCATCAAGAACATATCTCAAACTAAATTGTTGCCAGTTTTGAATTTAATATTTATAATGTATTCCTTGCCTTAGTAACAGATTTTTGTTTCAGAGATAGGTAGCTAAAGGCAGGCTCTTGCCCATTATAGTTTATATTTAGTGTTACTGATTTTGACCTGAACTTGAAATACTTGTTTCCTATTTTGTTTGTCTTTCTCACTCCCTATCATTTGAGTGGAGTCATGTGTGTAGTCTGACATTTATTACAAATGAACCAAGACAAGAAACAAACCTGCAGTACTTGGTTTGAGCTTTGATGAGTTAGTCTTATAGTCCCCACATGCAAAGCAATATCTTACTGAGTGATTAATTTTTAAAATGTCTGCATGTTGCATCTATTAATAACTTCATGTATTTGTCTCCTGCTCCAACTGCTATACTGCCTTGCCTAACTACCAGTGAAATTCAACACTGGGCACTGACAAATTAATTTTGCAGAATACATACCACTCACTTGCATGCATCTCTTGGCATGTAAAAGACGTGGCACCACACTCAAGGACTTTCTGTGCCCGTATACATTGTCTTCTACACTCACCTTTTCCTACACTATACTGATGTTCAGTTTAGATTATACTGTATGGATTTAAGCCTAGACCTTCTACAGTGAAAGTAGCTGCCTGCACAAGACACTCCAGAGATATACTAGTATCATACACCATTGAAAACTATGTCACAGTCCTCACCTGAACAGAAATGACAGGCTGAAATGTTCAAGGAAAACATAACAGCAACTCTACCCTTTATATCAGTGAAGGTTCCTTTCTTCTTTTTCTTGAAGCTTTTCAAAGTTGTTACTTTAGATTGCATATACTATAAATTCAAGAATGAAAGGAATTATTAATATAAGAGACTCTGCATTGCTCCTGTGACCTACGTACAAATCCAGAAGAATGCAGAGCACTGCACAGATGTTTTCCAGTTCTAACAAAGGACTTACACTCTGTTATAGCCATAACAAGAATGCTAATTAAATTAAGCAGCAGGTGATTTACTTATGCGGATATAAATACTGGCTGCATGTCAACCACAACACTCATCACAACCATGAATGGGACGGTTTCAGATATTTCACCTACAGAAATGGCTGTAGCCTTGCCTAAATGGAAATGGCTCCTACTAGTGCCAATCCAAAAACAATCAGTAAACTGCAAAAATCAGAACAGAAACCTGGGTTGCAGTAATGTCAGAGTGTTTATGGGAGGCTTTCAGACACTGCCTCTGACTGCCAAAATCCAAACTTCTGGCTTGGCTTAGTGCTTTTCATACTAATGTGCAAGTGAAGACAGGTAGACCTACTTGACAGGAAATGCCCCTTAATATGAGCTGTCCCCTGGGAAAGTTATGGAATACAGTGGCAAACGTGAATTCATCTGAAAGTGCTAACACCTTCGAGGCTGCTGTTCTGTGATGCATAAGATCCCCATCACTCTTTATGGTTGGCAAGGGACTGCACTTTCAGCCTCTTTCTATAGAACAAAACTATTATTAAGGCATAAAATTCATTATAAAAGTTAGATTCAAAGCTGTAAACAGTTTAGTCTGATCAAGAAGCTCTGAGCCTTAGATAGTGCCTTGAGGAACTTGATTTTGTGAAACTGGGGAGTGGGATGTAGATGTGGGTATGTGATCTTAGAATATTGAAGGAGAGAGGCAGTGAAGTCTGAGATGAATTTGTCTGACAGTGTATTGGCTATGTCCTGTGCGTCTGAATGAGCTACATCCTTTACTATTAGCTCTGCAAAGTGCTGGACATTGTTTCAGAGGTATTCAACATAGTTAAAAAAAATATAGTTATCCTTCACCTTTGTGGCAAATTTTACCTCATATCTGGCTTTGGTTGATTTGATTGATCTCTGGAGTTTCTTGTTTAGTTTAGCAAGATAGTTTTTGACATCTTGAGAGCTATTTTGTCTAACAAGTCTAGAAGCTAAACTGACTCCAGAAACCTAACTTTATGCTCCCATTAAACATGTGAATAATTTAAGAATACAGTTTGGTTTGCTTATTAATACTTTGAGAGTATGTATATTTTGGAAGTACCTTTCTTTGTTATACAGCCTTCTCCTTCTGCTGAACTAGTGTCACTTTGTGTACTCCTTTTCCTTCTTTAGCTAGCCTTACCTCCCGTACGTAGTATTAATATGATTTATTTGTGTAGAATTACACAAACTAGTAAAGAATATAATCAGCACACTAGCAAAACATAGCTAAAAATCCTTCTAAGCAGGAGCAGCTGCTCATCCCTTTAGTTTTGCAACATAAAATGCTGCATCCTCAGGTGATATCACAATAAAACATGGGCATGTTCTGCAGAGTCAGCAATCTACCTTCCTTTATATAGCAGGTACCTATACTGTTTCTTGGCAAGTTGTGTGGTCTGGCTCTCCTTTAACTCCATGTTCCCCTAAATATTATGTATTTTTCAATGATTTAGATTATATTTCTTGTCCCCATTAGCCTTGAGGCAACGGCCTCCCTCTGTACTCATGCTTGAGTTTGCTGTAGA
This sequence comes from Protopterus annectens, assembly GCF_019279795.1. Classification (NCBI taxonomy): domain Eukaryota; kingdom Metazoa; phylum Chordata; order Ceratodontiformes; family Protopteridae; genus Protopterus; species Protopterus annectens. The sequence continues at coordinate 452,193,597 of NC_056729.1, forward strand.
AGGCTGGACCAGAGAGCTGTCACTGCCACTTCCAGCAGCTGGGTGGCCCAAACTCCCTGCACATCCCCAATAGGTATATGTGTGGAGGATGTGCAGTGGGCGTGATGCAGGTCTGGTACCCACCTCTGTGAGCAGTGCATGCTATCAGGCATTTGTGCATGGATTCATACTTTCTACCAGAAGCTGGTTAATGAATATGCCCCCAGTAATGTGCACAATCCCTTCTCTTAGACACAGATAAACAGGCAAGCTACTTCATTCCTCTATGCCTTTATCAGCTCCTGCTGGCAAGTGAACCACTAATCATACCTTGGTCACCTGAGTCATAGACAGGAGGAGGAACATAGAAAAGTAAAACAGTGTTAGGCCAGCTTTCACAGGGACCGTATGATGTCTAGCGATATATATCTTTAAGTAAACACATGGAAAGCTCTTGCCACAACAGTGAAGCACTTAATAGTGCTCAACTCCAAACTATAGGAACATTAGAACAATACCAGGATGTCTAGGCAAGATTAACCTTCTATGACAGCACAACTGGCAAGGACTAACCATTTATTTCTAAGTGTGTTTGTTGTTGGCCTAAGTAAAATATGACATTTTACAATTTTTCTTTCTTTCTGTCCAGTCTCTCTCCTGCTGATCATTGAGCCCTGCCCCCTAGGCCATGCTCTGGACCTTTTACCGGTAATTAGAGCCCTTCAGCCCACTCATTCTCCTCAGACCAGACATGAGTGAGATAGAAGTGGGAGTCAGCATCCTCACACTGGTGACTGGGGTTTTCGCTTCAAGCCTTATGTTCCCTATGTATGCCCACAGCATCTAAAGGTCAGTGTGCCATGGCCCTTTGTAATTTGCACTTACACCTGTTCATGTCACAGAATCAACTATTCCTGGCCTTCACTGTGGATCTACCCTGGATAGCATGCCTGGACACACAATTCCTACCCCTCCACCCAAAGGGAGATAAACAGATAAGCCTTATCATTCACCTCCTCATCCACACTGGGTCTAACAGGTGCTTGAGGATATTATTTTACTTTTTAATAACAGTAAAAAATGTTGCAAATGTGTATTATGCAGTTATGAGAACAATTAGCTGCCCAGTCAGCATCAGTCAAGTAGCCAACAATAGTCTTTCAAGGTTATGTGCCATCTTAAAATGGCCAGTGAAAGATTTTACACTTGAAAGACCATTCGGACATTTCCATTAGACATCCAAATGCTGAACAGAAGTCAGAACCGTTTAGTTTGGTAACAGCGTTTCTTTTTAATATTGAATGTTGGATGCTCACCCTGATTGATAAGACACCAGACATCTTCGATTTCCTGTCTGTTGGGGTAGTGACCACAGTCTCTGAAGAAGCCAGGAAGCTCACTCTTATCCATCTCTTTCCAAAACTCTCTCTTTGAAAACATGTTTTCATACACTGCAAAAACAAACAATTATTATGCACAACACTGACAGTCTTGTGGTACAGCAGTTCTGCAAACATACTGCGTGCCATGCAAAAACTATGCAAAACCTTGGAGCACACGCAATTTACTAGCTTCTGGGGGTACCAAGTTATTTCGTATGATTTGAAAGTAGTAAATTGACAGTTACATTAATACTGGGTGATACAAGGTGCAAGCTCTGATCAAGACACCTACTGCCTAGACGAACAAATAATATACTACTTAAACACATTCTACTTAATGAAGAAGTTAATTATACTACTCAAAACTAACCCTTTAGTGGCTTACCAGAGTTGAACTGTATGGAGAGTAAAGTCAATCTTCATGTTAATGAAGCCAATTTCCATAACATTTAGATAAGTAATGCAGCTATCCCTTTGATATATGTTGGTTGGCCAAGAACTTAGTAAACAACAGAATGGAACTGATGATGTGGGTCTAAACATCAAGAGGTCTCTAACTGAAGTAAAAAATTCCGAATGAAAACATACTATAAAAAATGTAGCTTCCTATTGTTAGCTGATTACCACTTAAACTATATGCCTCATATGCAGCACCCTTCTATTTTTTATTTTTAGAGAAAACACACACACACACACACACACACACACACACACACACACACACACACACACACACACACACACACATCTCTCTCTCTCTCTCTCTATATATATATATATATATATATATATATATATATATATATATATATATATATATACACACACACACACACACACACATATCTATATATATATATATATATATATATATACACACACACACACACACACACACACACACACACACACACACACACACACACACACATATCTATATATATATATATATATATATATATATATATATATACACACACACACACACACACACACACACACACACACACACACACACACACACATACACACACACACACACACACACATATCTATCTATATCTATATATATATATATATATATATATATATATATATATATATATATATATGGGTCTACTTTAAAACACCGACATGCAAAACACTGATGATGAGAACACCGAGACCGGAAGATCGACAACTGAGATGACCAACAGTTTAAAAGCTCGATGCTGAGAACACTGACATGTTAAGGTAAGTGTGCGATAGTGACAGACTTTAGGCTTAGGGGCGGGTTAAGTGAGTTAGGGTTAGGCTGCGGGTAAGGTAAGTGTGTGATAGTGACAGACTTTAGGGTTAGGGGCGGATTAAGTGAGTTAGGGTTAGGGCGCGGGTTAGGTGAGTGTGCAATAGTGACGGACCTTAGGGTTAGGGTTTGGGTTAAGGTTAGTTGTGTATGTAAAGTTTAGTATAGGTTCTTAAGGTTTTTGTAGTGCTTGTGTTGTGTGTGTGTTTTTTGGAAAAGGTATTTGTTTTGTTTTGTTGATTGTCAGGATTGTGGTTTGTTGGGCATGTGAAGTTTCGTGCTTTTAAACTGTCGGTCATCTAAGTTGTTGATTTTCCGGTCTCGGTGTTCTCGTCGTCGGTGTTTCGCATGTCGGTGTTTTAAAGTAGACCCATATATATATATATTCACACACACACACACGGGTCTACTCACTTTAGTGGAGTAGCCAGTATGTTGTCCTCCTAAACGTTGATTGCAAAAGGGCAACAAACTGTACATTAAAATGTTACCACACATGCGTCCGCACATGCAATAAATAACATCTTTTTTTTTTTTTTTTTTTCCAAAGGGCAAGATTACCTGTTTACCATGTGGGGACTGTCATCTACACCCCCTGTTAATGATACATACTAATTGCAAGCAAGGACAATACCTGGGGAAGGGAATATTTTCCTACCTGGGGATTGTCAATCTCTTACATCTTTTGCGGCTTATCAATCAGCCGTCGACATTGTGGTGTTTCGACGTAATGCAGTGGAAAGATGTTTTTATATAAACATATATATATATATATATATATATATATGTATATATATATATATATATATATATATATATATATATATATATATATATGTGTGTGAGTCTACTTCAGATGATAAAACTTTTAAATGTTCGACTTTCATACAGCCGAGACAATATGATCGAACATTTAAAAGTTCAAACACCTTATAAAAAAAGTAAAACAAAACAAAAAAATTAACTGAATGTTTTTAGCAGGGGAGAAAGCATCCCTGCACCCACATGTGAGGGGCTGCACCCCCTTGGCATTTAAATATACCAACTCTGAGATTGCACTACAGTGTGGAAAAGGGAAATCTTCCCATTCTCTGCTGTATGGAGATCTCCATTAAGAACGTTCGAACTTTTAAAAGTTCAATCATATGGTCTCAGCCATATGAAAGTCAAACTTTTGAAAGTTCAATCATATGAAGGAGACCCATATATATATATATATATATATATATATATATATATATATATATATATATATATATATAGGTTCATAGGTTCATAGGTAGGTACTAGGCTATTGGCCCTAGGGCCTATACAAGCCTAGCCAAAAAGGTACCCTGGCTTTCGCCACCCAAGAAAATGATTTTCCTGTGCCCCTGTCAAGCAGAACCACAGAAGTGATCCTCGGGGTGAATTTCCTATTACCCATCCAATCATCAAGATTTTTCTTGAAGAGTGCTAATGAGGAGCTCTGTTTGACATATATATATATATATATATATTTATTTATAGTTTGTTTGCCAGGATAGTCCATTGGGCCATGAGGAGCCCAATTTCAATGGAATCCTGGGGAGAAAAGCTCCAGAAAATTACAAATTACAGATTTAACATATGAGTAAATTATTAGAGAAATG